>NW_026989816.1:904355-1205807 GCF_036321535.1 Camelus dromedarius
GCTCCAACTCGGTTTTACATTGAAAACTGCAGGAACTTCAAACCGGCACTGGGAAACAGACTGAGAAAGCAGAGAATAAGTGTCTCCTGCAACCCGTTCCCTTGGTGCTAGATGAACGAACGTCTCTCCACTTGCTCAGTTCTGAGAGATAAGTGTGTGTGAAAGCCGTCCTTCACCTAGCTTGTTGGGAACACAAAGTTTCTTTTCAGTTGCAAACTCCATTCCATACATATGTATGGGGAGGTACAAGCTCCAACACGGTTTTACAGAGAAAACTGCAGGAACTTCAAACAGGCACTAGGAAACAGACTGAGAAAGAAGAGAAAAAGTGTCTCCTGCAACCCGTTCCCTTGGTGCTAGATGAACGAACATCTCTCCACTTGCTCAGTTCTGAGAGATAATTCTGAGTGAAAGCCGTCCTTCACTTAGCTTGTTTGGGAACACAGTTTCTTTTCAGTTGCAAACACCATTCCATACATATATATGGGGATGTAGAAGCACCAACTCGGTTTTAAAGTGAAAACTGCAGGAACTTCAAACCGGCACTAGGAAACAGACTGAGAAAGCAGAGAAAAAAAAAATGTCCCCTGCAACCGGTTCCCTTGGTGCTAGATGAACGAACGTCTCTCCACTTGCTCAGTTCTGAGAGATAAGTTTGTGTGAAAGCCGTCCTTCACCTAGCTTGTTGGGAACACAAAGTTTCTTTTCAGTTGCAAACCCATTCCATACGTATATATGGGGAGGTACTAGCTCCAACTCGGTTTTACATTGAAAACTGCAGGAACTTCAAACCGGCACTGGGAAACAGACTGAGAAAGCAGAGAATAAGTGTCTCCTGCAACCCGTTCCCTTGGTGCTAGATGAACGAACGTCTCTCCACTTGCTCAGTTCTGAGAGATAAGTGTGTGTGAAAGCCGTCCTTCACCTAGCTTGTTGGGAACACAAAGTTTCTTTTCAGTTGCAAACACCATTCTATACATATATATGGGGAGGTACTAGCTCGAACTCGGTTTTACAGTGAAAACTGCAGGAACTTCAAACCGGCACTAGGAAACAGACTGAGAAAGCAGAGAAAAAGTGTCTCCTGCAACCCGTTCCCTTGGTGCTAGATGAACGAACGTCTCTCCACTTGCTCAGTTCTGAGAGTTAAGTGTGTGTGAAAGCCGTCCTTCACCTAGCTTGTTGGGAACACAAAGTTTCTTTTCAGTTGCAAACTCCATTCCATACATACATATGGGGAGGTACTAGCTCCAACTCGATTTTACATTGAAAACTGCAGGAACTTCAAACCGGCACTAGGAAACAGACTGAGAAAGCAGAGAAAAAGTCTCTCCTGCAACCCGTTCCCTTGGTGCTAGATGAACGAACGTCTCTCCACTTGCTCAGTTCTGAGAGATAAGTGTGTGTGAAAGCCGTCCTTCACCTAGCTTGTTGGGAACACAAAGTTTCTTTTCAGTTGCAAACTCCATTCCATACATATATATGGGGAGGTACAAGCTCCAACACGGTTTTACAGTGAAAACTGCAGGAACTTCAAAACGGCACTAGGAAACAGACTGAGAAAGCAGAGAAAAAGTCTCTCCTGCAACCCGTTCCCCTGGTGCTAGATGAACGAACGTCTCTCCACTTGCTCATTTCTGAGAGATAAGTGTGTGTGAAAGCCGTCCTTCACATATCTTGTTGGGAACACAAAGTTTCTTTTCAGTTGCAAACTCCATTCCATACATATGTATGGGGAGGTACTAGCTCCAACTCGGTTTTACAGTGAAAACTGCAGGAACTTCAAACCGGCACTAGGAAACAGACTGAGAAAGCAGAGAAAAAGTGTCTCCTGCAACCCGTTCCCTTGGTGCTAGATGAACGAACGTCTCTCCACTTGCTCAGTTCTGAGAGATAAGTGTGTGTGAAAGCCGTCCTTCACCTAGCTTGTTGGGAACACAAAGTTTCTTTTCAGTTGCAAACTCCATTCCATACATATATATGGGGAGGTACAAGCTCGAACTCGGTTTTACAGTGAAAACTGCAGGAACTTCAAAACGGCACTAGGAAACAGACTGAGAAAGAAGAGAAAAAGTGTCTCCTGCAACCCGTTCCCTTGGTGCTAGATGAACGAACGTCTCTCCACTTGCTCAGTTCTGAGAGATAAGTGTGTGTGAAAGCCGTCCTTCACCTAGCTTGTTGGGAACACAAAGTTTCTTTTCAGTTGCAAACACCATTCTATACATATATATGGGGAGGTACTAGCTCGAACTCGGTTTTACAGTGAAAACTGCAGGAACTTCAAACCGGCACTAGGAAACAGACTGAGAAAGCAGAGAAAAAGTGTCTCCTGCAACACGTTCCCTTGGTGCTAGATGAACGAACGTCTCTCCACTTGCTCAGTTCTGAGAGTTAAGTGTGTGTGAAAGCCGTCCTTCACCTAGCTTGTTGGGAACACAAAGTTTCTTTTCAGTTGCAAACTCCATTCCATACATACATATGGGGAGGTACTAGCTCCAACTCGATTTTACATTGAAAACTGCAGGAACTTCAAACCGGCACTAGGAAACAGACTGAGAAAGCAGAGAAAAAGTCTCTCCTGCAACCCGTTCCCTTGGTGCTAGATGAACGAACGTCTCTCCACTTGCTCAGTTCTGAGAGATAAGTGTGTGTGAAAGCCGTCCTTCACCTAGCTTGTTGGGAAAACAAAGTTTCTTTTCAGTTGCAAACTCCATTCCTTACATATATATGGGGAGGTACAAGCTCCAACACGGTTTTACAGTGAAAACTGCAGGAACTTCAAAACGGCACTAGGAAACAGACTGAGAAAGCAGAGAAAAAGTCTCTAATGCAACCCGTTCCCCTGGTGCTAGATGAACGAACGTCTCTCCACTTGCTCATTTCTGAGAGATAAGTGTGTGTTAAAGCCGTCCTTCACATATCTTGTTGGGAACACAAAGTTTCTTTTCAGTTGCCAACTCCATTCCATACATATGTATGGGGAGGTACTAGCTCCAACTCGGTTTTACAGTGAAAACTGCAGGAACTTCAAACCGGCACTAGGAAACAGACTGAGAAAGCAGAGAAAAAGTGTCTCCTGCAACCCGTTCCCTTGGTGCTAGATGAACGAACGTCTCTCCACTTGCTCAGTTCTGAGAGATAAGTGTGTGTGAAAGCCGTCCTTCACCTAGCTTGTTGGGAACACAAAGTTTCTTTTCAGTTGCAAACTCCATTCCATACATATATATGGGGAGGTACTAGCTCCAACTCGGTTTTACAGTGAAAACTGCAGGAACTTCAAACCGGCACTAGGAAACAGACTGAGAAAGCAGAGAAAAAGTCTCTCCTGCAACCCGTTCCCTTGGTGCTAGATGAACGAACGTCTCTCCACTTGCTCAGTTCTGAGATATAAGTGTGTGTGAAAGCCGTCCTTCACCTAGCTTGTTGGGAACACAAAGTTTCTTTTCAGTTGCAAACTCCATTCCATACATATATATGGGGAGGTAGAAGCTCCAACACGGTTTTACAGTGAAAACTGCAGGAACTTCAAAACGGCACTAGGAAACAGACTGAGAAAGCAGAGAAAAAGTCTCACCTGAAACCCGTTCCCTTGGTGCTAGATGAACGAACGTCTCTCCACTTGCTCATTTCTGAGAGATAAGTGTGTGTGAAAGCCGTCCTTCACATAGCTTGTTGGGAACACAAAGTTTCTTTTCAGTTGCAAACTCCATTCCATACATATGTATGGGGAGGTACTAGCTCCAACTCGGTTTTACAGTGAAAACTGCAGGAACTTCAAACCGGCACTAGGAAACAGACTGAGAAAGCAGAGAAAAAGTGTCCCCTGCAACCCGTTCCCTTGGTGCTAGATGAACGAACATCTCTCCACTTGCTCAGTTCTGAGAGATAATTCTGAGTGAAAGCCGTCCTTCACTTAGCTTGTTTGGGAACACAAAGTTTCTTTTCAGTTGCAAACACCATTCCATACATATATATGGGGATGTAGAAGCACCAACTCGGTTTTACAGTGAAAACTGCAGGAACTTCAAACCGGCACTAGGAAACAGACTGAGAAAGCAGAGAAAAAAATAATGTCCCCTGCAACCCGTTCCCTTGGTGCTAGATGAACGAACGTCTCTCCACTTGCTCAGTTCTGAGAGATAAGTATGTGTGAAAGCCGTCCTTCACCTAGCTTGTTGGGAACACAAAGTTTCTTTACAGTTGCAAACCCATTCCATACGTATATATGGGGAGGTACTAGCTCCAACTCGGTTTTACATTGAAAACTGCAGGAACTTCAAACCGGCACTGGGAAACAGACTGAGAAAGCAGAGAATAAGTGTCTCCTGCAACCCGTTCCCTTGGTGCTAGATGAACGAACGTCTCTCCACTTGCTCAGTTCTGAGAGATAAGTGTGTGTGAAAGCCGTCCTTCACCTAGCTTGTTGGGAACACAAAGTTTCTTTTCAGTTGCAAACTCCATTCCATACATATATATGGGGAGGTACAAGCTCCAACACGGTTTTACAGAGAAAACTGCAGGAACTTCAAACAGGCACTAGGAAACAGACTGAGAAAGAAGAGAAAAAGTGTCTCCTGCAACCCGTTCCCTTGGTGCTAGATGAACGAACGTCTCTCCACTTGCTCATTTCTGAGAGATAAGTGTGTGTGAAAGCCGTCCTTCACCTAGCTTGTTGGGAACACAAAGTTACTTTTCAGTTGCAAACACCATTCTATACATATATATGGGGAGGTACTAGCTCGAACTCGGTTTTACAGTGAAAACTGCAGGAACTTCAAACCGGCACTAGGAAACAGACTGAGAAAGCAGAGAAAAAGTGTCTCCTGCAACCCGTTCCCTTGGTGCTAGATGAACGAACGTCTCTCCACTTGCTCATTTCTGAGAGATAAGTGTGTGTGAAAGCCGTCCTTCACCTAGCTTGTTGGGAACACAAAGTTACTTTTCAGTTGCAAACACCATTCCATACATACATATGGGGAGGTACTAGCTCGAACTCGGTTTTACAGTGAAAACTGCAGGAACTTCAAACCGGCACTAGGAAACAGACTGAGAAAGCAGAGAAAAAGTGTCTCCTGCAACCCGTTCCCTTGGTGCTAGATGAACGAACGTCTCTCCACTTGCTCAGTTCTGAGAGTTAAGTGTGTGTGAAAGCCGTCCTTCACCTAGCTTGTTGGGAACACAAAGTTTCTTTTCAGTTGCAAACACCATTCCATACATATATATGGGGATGTAGAAGCACCAACTCGGTTTTACAGTGAAAACTGCAGGAACTTCAAACCGGCACTAGGAAACAGACTGAGAAAGCAGAGAAAAAAAAATGTCCCCTGCAACCCGTTCCTTTGGTGCTAGATGAACGAACGTCTCTCCACTTGCTCAGTTCTGAGAGATAAGTGTGTGTGAAAGCCGTCCTTCACCTAGCTTGTTGGGAACACAAAGTTTCTTTTCAGTTGCAAACCCATTCCATACGTATATATGGGGAGGTACTAGCTCCAACTCGGTTTTACATTGAAAACTGCAGGAACTTCAAACCGGCACTGGGAAACAGACTGAGAAAGCAGAGAATAAGTGTCTCCTGCAACCCGTTCCCTTGGTGCTAGATGAACGAACGTCTCTCCACTTGCTCAGTTCTGAGAGATAAGTGTGTGTGAAAGCCGTCCTTCACCTAGCTTGTTGGGAACACAAAGTTTCTTTTCAGTTGCAAACTCCATTCCATACATATATATGGGGAGGTACAAGCTCCAACACGGTTTTACAGTGAAAACTGCAGGAACATCAAACAGGCACTAGGAAACAGACTGAGAAAGAAGAGAAAAAGTGTCTCCTGCAACCCGTTCCCTTGGTGCTAGATGAACGAACGTCTCTCCACTTGCTCATTTCTGAGAGATAAATGTGTGTGAAAGCCGTCCTTCACCTAGCTTGTTGGGAACACAAAGTTTCTTTTCAGTTGCAAACACCATTCCATACATATATATGGGGAGGTACTAGCTCCAACTCGGTTTTACACTGAAAACTGCAGGAACTTCAAACCGGCACTAGGAAAAAGACTGAGAAAGCAGAGAAAAAGTGTCTCCTGCAACCCGTTCCCTTGGTGCTAGATGAACGAACGTCTCTCCACTTGCTCAGTTCTGAGAGATAAGTGTGTGTGAAAGCCGTCCTTCACCTAGCTTGTTGGGAACACAAAGTTTCTTTTCAGTTGCAAACTCCATTCCATACATATATATGGGGAGGTACTAGCTCCAACTCGGTTTTACAGTGAAAACTGCAGGAACTTCAAACCGGCACTAGGAAAGAGACTGAGAAAGCAGAGAAAAAGTCTCTCCTGCAACCCGTTCCCTTGGTGCTAGATGAACGAACGTCTCTCCACTTGCTCAGTTCTGAGATATAAGTGTGTGTGAAAGCCGTCCTTCACCTAGCTTGTTGGGAACACAAAGTTTCTTTTCAGTTGCAAACTCCATTCCATACATATATATGGGGAGGTAGAAGCTCCAACACGGTTTTACAGTGAAAACTGCAGGAACTTCAAAACGGCACTAGGAAACAGACTGAGAAAGCAGAGAAAAAGTCTCACCTGCAACCCGTTCCCTTGGTGCTAGATGAACGAACGTCTCTCCACTTGCTCATTTCTGAGAGATAAGTGTGTGTGAAAGCCGTCCTTCACATAGCTTGTTGGGAACACAAAGTTTCTTTTCAGTTGCAAACTCCATTCCATACATATGTATGGGGAGGTACTAGCTCCAACTCGGTTTTACAGTGAAAACTGCAGGAACTTCAAACCGGCACTAGGAAACAGACTGAGAAAGCAGAGAAAAAGTGTCCCCTGCAACCCGTTCCCTTGGTGCTAGATGAACGAACGTCTCTCCACTTGCTCAGTTCTGAGAGATAATTCTGAGTGAAAGCCGTCCTTCACTTAGCTTGTTTGGGAACACAAAGTTTCTTTTCAGTTGCAAACACCATTCCATACATATATATGGGGATGTAGAAGCACCAACTCGGTTTTACAGTGAAAACTGCAGGAACTTCAAACCGGCACTAGGAAACAGACTGAGAAAGCAGAGAAAAAAAAAATGTCCCCTGCAACCCGTTCCCTTGGTGCTAGATGAACGAACGTCTCTCCACTTGCTCAGTTCTGAGAGATAAGTGTGTGTGAAAGCCGTCCTTCACCTAGCTTGTTGGGAACACAAAGTTTCTTTTCAGTTGCAAACTCCATTCCATACATATATATGGGGAGGTACTAGCTCCAACTCGGTTTTACAGTGAAAACTGCAGGAACTTCAAACCGGCACTAGGAAAGAGACTGAGAAAGCAGAGAAAAAGTCTCTCCTGCAACCCGTTCCCTTGGTGCTAGATGAACGAACGTCTCTCCACTTGCTCAGTTCTGAGATATAAGTGTGTGGGAAAGCCGTCCTTCACCTAGCTTGTTGGGAACACAAAGTTTCTTTTCAGTTGCAAACTCCATTCCATACATATATATGGGGAGGTAGAAGCTCCAACACGGTTTTACAGTGAAAACTGCAGGAACTTCAAAAAGGCACTAGGAAACAGACTGAGAAAGCAGAGAAAAAGTCTCTCCTGCAACCCGTTCCCTTGGTGCTAGATGAACGAACGTCTCTCCACTTGCTCATTTCTGAGAGATAAGTGTGTGTGAAAGCCGTCCTTCACATAGCTTGTTGGGAACACAAAGTTTCTTTTCAGTTGCAAACTCCATTCCATACATATGTATGGGGAGGTACTAGCTCCAACTCGGTTTTACAGTGAAAACTGCAGGAACTTCAAACCGGCACTAGGAAACAGACTGAGAAAGCAGAGAAAAAGTGTCCCCTGCAACCCGTTCCCTTGGTGCTAGATGAACGAACGTCTCTCCACTTGCTCAGTTCTGAGAGATAATTCTGAGTGAAAGCCGTCCTTCACTTAGCTTGTTTGGGAACACAAAGTTTCTTTTCAGTTGCAAACACCATTCCATACATATATATGGGGATGTAGAAGCACCAACTCGGTTTTACAGTGAAAACTGCAGGAACTTCAAACCGGCACTAGGAAACAGACTGAGAAAGCAGAGAATAAGTGTCTCCTGCAACCCGTTCCCTTGGTGCTAGATGAACGAACGTCTCTCCACTTGCTCATTTCTGAGAGATAAGTGTGTGTGAAAGCCGTCCTTCACCTAGCTTGTTGGGAACACAAAGTTTCTTTTCAGTTGCAAACACCATTCCATACATATATATGGGGAGGTACTAGCTCCAACTCGGTTTTACAGTGAAAACTGCAGGAACTTCAAACCGGCACTAGGAAACAGACTGAGAAAGCAGAGAATAAGTGTCTCCTGCAACCCGTTCCCTTGGTGCTAGATGAACGAACGTCTATCCACTTGCTCAGTTCTGAGAGATAAGTGTGTGTGAAAGCCGTCCTTCACCTAGCTTGTTGGGAACACAAAGTTTCTTTTCAGTTGCAAACTCCATTCCATACATATATATGGGGAGGTACAAGCTCCAACACGGTTTTACAGAGAAAACTGCAGGAACTTCAAACAGGCACTAGGAAACAGACTGAGAAAGAAGAGAAAAAGTGTCTCCTGCAACCCGTTCCCTTGGTGCTAGATGAACGAACGTCTCTCCACTTGCTCATTTCTGAGAGATAAGTGTGTGTGAAAGCCGTCCTTCACCTAGCTTGTTGGGAACACAAAGTTTCTTTTCAGTTGCAAACACCATTCCATACATATATATGGGGAGGTACTAGCTCCAACTCGGTTTTACAGTGAAAACTGCAGGAACTTCAAACCGGCACTAGGAAACAGACTGAGAAAGCAGAGAAAAAGTGTCTCCTGCAACCCGTTCCCTTGGTGCTAGATGAACGAACGTCTCTCCACTTGCTCAGTTCTGAGAGATAAGTGTGTGTGAAAGCCGTCCTTCACCTAGCTTGTTGGGAACACAAAGTTTCTTTTCAGTTGCAAACTCCATTCCATACATATATATGGGGAGGTACAAGCTCCAACACGGTTTTACAGAGAAAACTGCAGGAACTTCAAACAGGCACTAGGAAACAGACTGAGAAAGAAGAGAAAAAGTGTCTCCTGCAACCCGTTCCCTTGGTGCTAGATGAACGAACGTCTCTCCACTTGCTCATTTCTGAGAGATAAGTGTGTGTGAAAGCCGTCCTTCACCTAGCTTGTTGGGAACACAAAGTTTCTTTTCAGTTGCAAACACCATTCCATACATATATATGGGGAGGTACTAGCTCCAACTCGGTTTTACAGTGAAAACTGCAGGAACTTCAAACCGGCACTAGGAAACAGACTGAGAAAGCAGAGAAAAAGTGTCTCCTGCAACCCGTTCCCTTGGTGCTAGATGAACGAACGTCTCTCCACTTGCTCAGTTCTGAGAGATAAGTGTGTGTGAAAGCCGTCCTTCACCTAGCTTGTTGGGAACACAAAGTTTCTTTTCAGTTGCAAACTCCATTCCATACATATATATGGGGAGGTACTAGCTCCAACTCGGTTTTACATTGAAAACTGCAGGAACTTCAAACAGGCACTGGGAAACAGACTGAGAAAGCAGAGAATAAGTGTCTCCTGCAACCCGTTCCCTTGGTGCTAGATGAACGAACGTCTCTCCACTTGCTCAGTTCTGAGAGATAAGTGTGTGTGAAAGCCGTCCTTCACCTAGCTTGTTGGGAACACAAAGTTTCTTTTCAGTTGCAAACTCCATTCCATACATATATATGGGGAGGTACAAGCTCCAACACGGTTTTACAGAGAAAACTGCAGGAACTTCAAACAGGCACTAGGAAACAGACTGAGAAAGAAGAGAAAAAGTGTCTCCTGCAACCCGTTCCCTTGGTGCTAGATGAACGAACGTCTCTCCACTTGCTCATTTCTGAGAGATAAGTGTGTGTGAAAGCCGTCCTTCACCTAGCTTGTTGGGAACACAAAGTTTCTTTTCAGTTGCAAACACCATTCCATACATATATATGGGGAGGTACTAGCTCCAACTCGGTTTTACAGTGAAAACTGCAGGAACTTCAAACCGGCACTAGGAAACAGACTGAGAAAGCAGAGAAAAAGTGTCTCCTGCAACCCGTTCCCTTGGTGCTAGATGAACGAACGTCTCTCCACTTGCTCAGTTCTGAGAGATAAGTGTGTGTGAAAGCCGTCCTTCACCTAGCTTGTTGGGAACACAAAGTTTCTTTTCAGTTGCAAACTCCATTCCATACATATATATGGGGAGGTACTAGCTCCAACTCGGTTTTACATTGAAAACTGCAGGAACTTCAAACCGGCACTGGGAAACAGACTGAGAAAGCAGAGAATAAGTGTCTCCTGCAACCCGTTCCCTTGGTGCTAGATGAACGAACGTCTCTCCACTTGCTCAGTTCTGAGATATAAGTGTGTGTGAAAGCCGTCCTTCACCTAGCTTGTTGGGAACACAAAGTTTCTTTTCAGTTGCAAACTCCATTCCATACATATATATGGGGAGGTACAAGCTCCAACACGGTTTTACAGAGAAAACTGCAGGAACTTCAAACAGGCACTAGGAAACAGACTGAGAAAGAAGAGAAAAAGTGTCTCCTGCAACCCGTTCCCTTGGTGCTAGATGAACGAACGTCTCTCCACTTGCTCATTTCTGAGAGATAGGTGTGTGTGAAAGCCGTCCTTCACCTAGCTTGTTGGGAACACAAAGTTTCTTTTCAGTTGCAAACACCATTCCATACATATATATGGGGAGGTACTAGCTCCAACTCGGTTTTACAGTGAAAACTGCAGGAACTTCAAACCGGCACTAGGAAACAGACTGAGAAAGCAGAGAAAAAGTGTCTCCTGCAACCCGTTCCCTTGGTGCTAGATGAACGAACGTCTCTCCACTTGCTCAGTTCTGAGAGATAAGTGTGTGTGAAAGCCGTCCTTCACCTAGCTTGTTGGGAACACAAAGTTTCTTTTCAGTTGCAAACTCCATTCCATACATATATATGGGGTGGTACTAGCTCCAACTCCGTTTTACAGTGAAAACTGCAGGAACTTCAAACCGGCACTAGGAAACAGACTGAGAAAGCAGAGAAAAAGTGTCTCCTTCAACCCGTTCCCTTGGTGCTAGATGAACGAAAGTCTCTCCACTTGCTCAGTTCTGAGATATAAGTGTGTGTGAAAGCCGTCCTTCACCTAGCTTGTTGGGAATACAAAGTTTCTTTTCAGTTGCAAACTCCATTCCATACATATATATGGGGAGGTACTAGCTCCAACTCGGTTTTACAGTGAAAACTGCAGGAACTTGAAACCGGCACTAGGAAACAGACTGAGAAAGCAGAGAAAAAGTGTCTCCTGCAACCCGTTCCCTTGGTGCTAGATGAACGAACGTCTCTCCACTTGCTCAGTTCTGAGAGATAAGTGTGTGTGAAAGCCGTCCTTCACCTAGCTTGTTGGGAACACAAAGATTCTTTTCAGTTGCAAACTCCATTCCATACATACATATGGGGAGGTACTAGCTCCAACTCGATTTTACATTGAAAACTACAGGAACTTCAAACCGGCACTAGGAAACAGACTGAGAAAGCAGAGAAAAAGTCTCTCCTGCAACCCGTTCCCTTGGTGCTAGATGAACGAACGTCTCTCCACTTGCTCATTTCTGAGAGATAAGTGTGTGTGAAAGCCGTCCTTCATATAGCTTGTTGGGAACACAAAGTTTCTTTTCAGTTGCAAACTCCATTCCATACATATATATGGGGAGGTACTAGCTCCAACTCGGTTTTACAGTGAAAACTGCAGGAACTTCAAACCGGCACTAGGAAACAGACTGAGAAAGCAGAGAAAATGTGTCTCCTGCAACCCGTTCCCTTGGTGCTAGATGAACGAACGTCTCTCAACTTGCTCAGTTCTGAGAGATAAGTGTGTGTGAAAGCCGTCCTTCACCTAGCTTGTTGGGAACACAAAGTATCTTTTCAGTTGCAAACTCCATTCCATACGTATATATGGGGAGGTACTAGCTCCAACTCGGTTTTACAGTGAAAACTGCAGGAACTTCAAACCGGCACTAGGAAACAGACTGAGAAAGCAGAGAAAATGTGTCTCCTGCAACCCGTTCCCTTGGTGCTAGATGAACGAACGTCTCTCAACTTGCTCAGTTCTGAGAGATAAGTGTCTGTGAAAGCCGTCCTTCACCTAGCTTGTTGGGAACACAAAGTTTCTTTTCAGTTGCAAACTCCATTCCATACATATATATGGGGAGGTACAAGCTCCAACACGGTTTTACAGTGAAAACTGCAGGAACTTCAAACAGGCACTAGGAAACAGACTGAGAAAGCAGAGAAAAAGTGTCTCCTGCAACCCGTTCCCTTGGTGCTAGATGAACGAACGTCTCTCCACTTGCTCAGTTCTGAGAGATAAGTGTGTGTGAAAGCCGTCCTTCACCTAGCTTGTTGGGAACACAAAGTTTCTTTTCAGTTGCAAACTCCATTCCATACATATATATGGGGAGGTAGAAGCTCCAACACGGTTTTACATTGAAAACTGCAGGAACTTCAAACCGGCACTAGGAAACAGACTGAGAAAGCAGAGAAAAAGTCTCTCCTGCAACCCGTTCCCTTGGTGCTAGATGAAAGAACGTCTCTCCACTTGCTCATTTCTGAGAGATAAGTGTGTTTGAAAGCCGTCCTTCACCTAGCTTGTTGGGAACACAAAGTTTCTTTTCAGTTGCAAACTCCATTCCATACATATATATGGGGAGGTACAAGCTCCAACACGGTTTTACAGTGAAAACTGCAGGAACTTCAAACAGGCACTAGGAAACAGACTGAGAAAGAAGAGAAAAAGTGTCTCCTGCAACCCGTTCCCTTGGTGCTAGATGAACGAAAGTCTCTCCACTTGCTCATTTCTGAGAGATAAGTGTGTGTGAAAGCCGTCCTTCACCTAGCTTGTTGGGAACACAAAGTTTCTTTTCAGTTGCAAACACCATTCCATACATATATATGGGGAGGTAGAAGTTCCAACTCGGTTTTACAGTGAAAACTGCAGGAACTTCAAACCGGCACTAGGAAACAGACTGAGAAAGCAGAGAAAAAGTCTCTCCTGCAACCCGTTCCCTTGGTGCTAGATGAACGAACGTCTCTCCACTTGCTCATTTCTGAGAGATAAGTGTGTGTGAAAGCCGTCCTTCACATAGCTTGTTGGGAACACAAAGTTTCTTTTCAGTTGCAAACTCCATTCCATACATATATATGGGGAGGTACTAGCTCCAACTCGGTTTTACAGTGAAAACTGCAGGAACTTCAAACCGGCACTAGGAAACAGACTGAGAAAGCAGAGAAAATGTGTCTCCTGCAACCCGTTCCCTTGGTGCTAGATGAACGAACGTCTCTCAACTTGCTCAGTTCTGAGAGATAAGTGTGTGTGAAAGCCGTCCTTCACCTAGCTTGTTGGGAACACAAAGTATCTTTTCAGTTGCAAACTCCATTCCATACGTATATATGGGGAGGTACTAGCTCCAACTCGGTTTTACAGTGAAAACTGCAGGAACTTCACACCGGCACTAGGAAACAGACTGAGAAAGCAGAGAAAATGTGTCTCCTGCAACCCGTTCCCTTGGTGCTAGATGAACGAACGTCTCTCAACTTGCTCAGTTCTGAGAGATAAGTGTCTGTGAAAGCCGTCCTTCACCTAGCTTGTTGGGAACACAAAGTTTCTTTTCAGTTGCAAACTCCATTCCATACATATATATGGGGAGGTACAAGCTCCAACACGGTTTTACAGTGAAAACTGCAGGAACTTCAAACAGGCACTAGGAAACAGACTGAGAAAGCAGAGAAAAAGTGTCTCCTGCAACCCGTTCCCTTGGTGCTAGATGAACGAACGTCTCTCCACTTGCTCAGTTCTGAGAGATAAGTGTGTGTGAAAGCCGTCCTTCACCTAGCTTGTTGGGAACACAAAGTTTCTTTTCAGTTGCAAACTCCATTCCATACATATATATGGGGAGGTAGAAGCTCCAACACGGTTTTACCTTGAAAACTGCAGGAACTTCAAACCGGCACTAGGAAACAGACTGAGAAAGCAGAGAAAAAGTCTCTCCTGCAACCCGTTCCCTTGGTGCTAGATGAAAGAACGTCTCTCCACTTGCTCATTTCTGAGAGATAAGTGTGTGTGAAAGCCGTCCTTCACCTAGCTTGTTGGGAACACAAAGTTTCTTTTCAGTTGCAAACTCCATTCCATACATATATATGGGGAGGTACAAGCTCCAACACGGTTTTACAGTGAAAACTGCAGGAACTTCAAACAGGCACTAGGAAACAGACTGAGAAAGAAGAGAAAAAGTGTCTCCTGCAACCCGTTCCCTTGGTGCTAGATGAACGAAAGTCTCTCCACTTGCTCATTTCTGAGAGATAAGTGTGTGTGAAAGCCGTCCTTCACCTAGCTTGTTGGGAACACAAAGTTTCTTTTCAGTTGCAAACACCATTCCATACATATATATGGGGAGGTAGAAGTTCCAACTCGGTTTTACAGTGAAAACTGCAGGAACTTCAAACCGGCACTAGGAAACAGACTGAGAAAGCAGAGAAAAAGTGTCTCCTGCAACCCGTTCCCTTGGTGCTAGATGAACGAACGTCTCTCCACTTGCTCAGTTCTGAGAGATAAGTGTGTGTGAAAGCCGTCCTTCACCTAGCTTGTTGGGAACACAAAGTTTCTTTTCAGTTGCAAACTCCATTCCATACATATATATGGGGAGGTAGAAGCTCCAACACGGTTTTACATTGAAAACTGCAGGAACTTCAAACCGGCACTAGGAAACAGACTGAGAAAGCAGAGAAAAAGTGTCTCCTGCAACCCGTTCCCTTGGTGCTAGATGAACGAACGTCTCTCCACTTGCTCATTTCTGAGAGATAAGTGTGTGTGAAAGCCGTCCTTCACCTAGCTTGTTGGGAACACAAAGTTTCTTTTCAGTTGCAAACTCCATTCCATACATATATATGGGGAGGTACAAGCTCCAACACGGTTTTACAGTGAAAACTGCAGGAACTTCAAACAGGCACTAGGAAACAGACTGAGAAAGAAGAGAAAATGTGTCTCCTGCAACCCGTTCCCTTGGTGCTAGATGAACGAAAGTCTCTCCACTTGCTCATTTCTGAGAGATAAGTGTGTGTGAAAGCCGTCCTTCACCTAGCTTGTTGGGAACACAAAGTTTCTTTTCAGTTGCAAACACCATTCCATACATATATATGGGGAGGTACTAGCTCCAACTCGGTTTTACAGTGAAAACTGCAGGAACTTCAAACCGGTACTAGGAAACAGACTGAGAAAGCAGAGAAAAAGTGTCTCCTGCAACCCATTCCCTTGGTGCTAGATGAACGAACGTCTCTCCACTTGCTCAGTTCTGAGAGATAAGTGTGTGTGAAAGCCGTCCTTCAACTAGCTTGTTGGGAACACAAAGTATCTTTTCAGTTGCAAACTCCATTCCATACGTATATATGGGGAGGTACTAGCTCCAACTCGGTTTTACAGTGAAAACTGCAGGAACTTCAACCCGGCACTAGGAAACAGACTGAGAAAGCAGAGAAAATGTGTCTCCTGCAACCCGTTCCCTTGGTGCTAGATGAACGAACGTCTCTCAACTTGCTCAGTTCTGAGAGATAAGTGTGTGTGAAAGCCGTCCTTCACCTTGCTTGTTGGGAACACATAGTATCTTTTCAGTTGCAAACTCCATTCCATACGTATATATGGGGAGGTACTAGCTCCAACTCGGTTTTACAGTGAAAACTGCAGGAACTTCAAACCGGCACTAGGAAACAGACTGAGAAAGCAGAGAAAAAGTGTCTCCTGCAACCCGTTCCCTTGGTGCTAGATGAACGAACGTCTCCCCACTTGCTCAGTTCTGAGAGATAAGTGTGTGTGAAAGCCGTCCTTCACCTAGCTTGTTGGGAACACAAAGTTTCTTTTCAGTTGCAAACCCATTCCATACGTATATATGGGGAGGTACTTGCTCCAACTCGGTTTTACAGTGAAAACTGCAGGAACTTCAAACAAGCACTAGGAAACAAACTGAGAGACCAGAGAAAAAGTGTCTCCTGCAACCCGCTCCATTTGTGCTACATGAACGAACGTCTCTCCACTTGCTCAGTTCTGAGAAATAATTGTGTGTGAAAGCCGTCCTTCACCTAGCTTTTTGGGAAAACAAAGTTTCTTTTCAGTTGCAAACTCCACTCCATACATATATACGGGGAGTACTAGTTCCAACCAGGTTTTACAGTGAAAACTGCAGGAACTTCAAACCGGCACTAGGAAACAGACTGAGAAAGCAGAGAAAATGTGTCTCCTGCAACCCGTTCCCTTGGTGCTAGATGAACGAACGTCTCTCAACTTGCTCAGTTCTGGGAGATAAGTGTGTGTGAAAGCCGTCCTTCACCTAGCTTGTTGGGAACACAAAGTTTCTTTTCAGTTGCAAACACCATTCCATACATATATATGGGGAGGTACTAGCTCCAACTCGGTTTTACAGTGAAAACTGCAGGAACTTCAAACCGGCACTAGGAAACAGACTGAGAAAGCAGAGAAAATGTGTCTCCTGCAACCCGTTCCCTTGGTGCTAGATGAACGAACGACTCTCAACTTGCTCAGTTCTGGGAGATAAGTGTGTGTGAAAGCCGTCCTTCACCTAGCTTGTTGGGAACACAAAGTTTCTTTTCAGTTGCAAACTCCATTCCATACATATATATGGGGAGGTACTAGCTCCAACTCGGTTTTACAGTGAAAACAGCAGGAACTTCAAACCGGCACTAGGAAACAGACTGAGAAAGCAGAGAAAAAGTCTCTCCTGCAACCCGTTCCCTTGGTGCTAGATGAACGAACGTCTCTCCACTTGCTCAGTTCTGAGATATAAGTGTGTGTGAAAGCCGTCCTTCACCTAGCTTGTTGGGAACACAAAGTTTCTTTTCAGTTGCAAACTCCATTCCATACATATATATGGGGAGGTAGAAGCTCCAACACGGTTTTACATTGAAAACTGCAGGAACTTCAAACCGGCACTAGGAAACAGACTGAGAAAGCAGAGAAAAAGTCTCTCCTGCAACCCGTTCCCTTGGTGCTAGATGAACGAACGTCTCTCCAGTTGCTCATTTCTGAGAGATAAGTGTGTGTGAAAGCCGTCCTTCACCTAGCTTGTTGGGAACACAAAGTTTCTTTTCAGTTGCAAACTCCATTCCATACATATATATGGGGAGGTACAAGCTCCAACACGGTTTTACAGTGAAAACTGCAGGAACTTCAAACAGGCACTAGGAAACAGACTGAGAAAGAAGAGAAAAAGTGTCTCCTGCAACCCGTTCCCTTGGTGCTAGATGAACGAACGTCTCTCCACTTGCTCATTTCTGAGAGATAAGTGTGTGTGAAAGCCGTCCTTCACCTAGCTTGTTGGGAACACAAAGTTTCTTTTCAGTTGCAAACACCATTCCATACATATATATGGGGAGGTACTAGCTCCAACTCGGTTTTGCAGTGAAAACTGCAGGAACTTCAAACCGGTACTAGGAAACAGACTGAGAAAGCAGAGAAAAAGTGTCTCCTGCAACCCGTTCCCTTGGTGCTAGATGAACGAACGTCTCTCCACTTGCTCTGTTCTGAGAGATAAGTGTGTGTGAAAGCCGTCCTTCACCTAGCTTGTTGGGAACACAAAGTTTCTTTTCAGTTGCAAACTCCATTCCATACATATATATGGGGAGGTAGAAGCTCCAACACGGTTTTACATTGAAAACTGCAGGAACTTCAAACCGGCACTAGGAAACAGACTGAGAAAGCAGAGAAAAAGTCTCTCCTGCAACCCGTTCCCTTGGTGCTAGATGAAAGAACGTCTCTCCACTTGCTCATTTCTGAGAGATAAGTGTGTTTGAAAGCCGTCCTTCACCTAGCTTGTTGGGAACACAAAGTTTCTTTTCAGTTGCAAACTCCATTCCATACATATATATGGGGAGGTACAAGCTCCAACACGGTTTTACAGTGAAAACTGCAGGAACTTCAAACAGGCACTAGGAAACAGACTGAGAAAGAAGAGAAAAAGTGTCTCCTGCAACCCGTTCCCTTGGTGCTAGATGAACGAAAGTCTCTCCACTTGCTCATTTCTGAGAGATAAGTGTGTGTGAAAGCCGTCCTTCACCTAGCTTGTTGGGAACACAAAGTTTCTTTTCAGTTGCAAACACCATTCCATACATATATATGGGGAGGTAGAAGTTCCAACTCGGTTTTACAGTGAAAACTGCAGGAACTTCAAACCGGCACTAGGAAACAGACTGAGAAAGCAGAGAAAAAGTCTCTCCTGCAACCCGTTCCCTTGGTGCTAGATGAACGAACGTCTCTCCACTTGCTCATTTCTGAGAGATAAGTGTGTGTGAAAGCCGTCCTTCACATAGCTTGTTGGGAACACAAAGTTTCTTTTCAGTTGCAAACTCCATTCCATACATATATATGGGGAGGTACTAGCTCCAACTCGGTTTTACAGTGAAAACTGCAGGAACTTCAAACCGGCACTAGGAAACAGACTGAGAAAGCAGAGAAAATGTGTCTCCTGCAACCCGTTCCCTTGGTGCTAGATGAACGAACGTCTCTCAACTTGCTCAGTTCTGAGAGATAAGTGTGTGTGAAAGCCGTCCTTCACCTAGCTTGTTGGGAACACAAAGTATCTTTTCAGTTGCAAACTCCATTCCATACGTATATATGGGGAGGTACTAGCTCCAACTCGGTTTTACAGTGAAAACTGCAGGAACTTCACACCGGCACTAGGAAACAGACTGAGAAAGCAGAGAAAATGTGTCTCCTGCAACCCGTTCCCTTGGTGCTAGATGAACGAACGTCTCTCAACTTGCTCAGTTCTGAGAGATAAGTGTCTGTGAAAGCCGTCCTTCACCTAGCTTGTTGGGAACACAAAGTTTCTTTTCAGTTGCAAACTCCATTCCATACATATATATGGGGAGGTACAAGCTCCAACACGGTTTTACAGTGAAAACTGCAGGAACTTCAAACAGGCACTAGGAAACAGACTGAGAAAGCAGAGAAAAAGTGTCTCCTGCAACCCGTTCCCTTGGTGCTAGATGAACGAACGTCTCTCCACTTGCTCAGTTCTGAGAGATAAGTGTGTGTGAAAGCCGTCCTTCACCTAGCTTGTTGGGAACACAAAGTTTCTTTTCAGTTGCAAACTCCATTCCATACATATATATGGGGAGGTAGAAGCTCCAACACGGTTTTACCTTGAAAACTGCAGGAACTTCAAACCGGCACTAGGAAACAGACTGAGAAAGCAGAGAAAAAGTCTCTCCTGCAACCCGTTCCCTTGGTGCTAGATGAAAGAACGTCTCTCCACTTGCTCATTTCTGAGAGATAAGTGTGTGTGAAAGCCGTCCTTCACCTAGCTTGTTGGGAACACAAAGTTTCTTTTCAGTTGCAAACTCCATTCCATACATATATATGGGGAGGTACAAGCTCCAACACGGTTTTACAGTGAAAACTGCAGGAACTTCAAACAGGCACTAGGAAACAGACTGAGAAAGAAGAGAAAAAGTGTCTCCTGCAACCCGTTCCCTTGGTGCTAGATGAACGAACGTCTCTCCACTTGCTCAGTTCTGAGAGATAAGTGTGTGTGAAAGCCGTCCTTCACCTAGCTTGTTGGGAACACAAAGTTTCTTTTCAGTTGCAAACTCCATTCCATACATATATATGGGGAGGTAGAAGCTCCAACACGGTTTTACATTGAAAACTGCAGGAACTTCAAACCGGCACTAGGAAACAGACTGAGAAAGCAGAGAAAAAGTGTCTCCTGCAACCCGTTCCCTTGGTGCTAGATGAACGAACGTCTCTCCACTTGCTCATTTCTGAGAGATAAGTGTGTGTGAAAGCCGTCCTTCACCTAGCTTGTTGGGAACACAAAGTTTCTTTTCAGTTGCAAACTCCATTCCATACATATATATGGGGAGGTACCAGCTCCAACACGGTTTTACAGTGAAAACTGCAGGAACTTCAAACAGGCACTAGGAAACAGACTGAGAAAGAAGAGAAAATGTGTCTCCTGCAACCCGTTCCCTTGGTGCTAGATGAACGAAAGTCTCTCCACTTGCTCATTTCTGAGAGATAAGTGTGTGTGAAAGCCGTCCTTCACCTAGCTTGTTGGGAACACAAAGTTTCTTTTCAGTTGCAAACACCATTCCATACATATATATGGGGAGGTACTAGCTCCAACTCGGTTTTACAGTGAAAACTGCAGGAACTTCAAACCGGTACTAGGAAACAGACTGAGAAAGCAGAGAAAAAGTGTCTCCTGCAACCCATTCCCTTGGTGCTAGATGAACGAACGTCTCTCCACTTGCTCAGTTCTGAGAGATAAGTGTGTGTGAAAGCCGTCCTTCAACTAGCTTGTTGGGAACACAAAGTATCTTTTCAGTTGCAAACTCCATTCCATACGTATATATGGGGAGGTACTAGCTCCAACTCGGTTTTACAGTGAAAACTGCAGGAACTTCAAACCGGCACTAGGAAACAGACTGAGAAAGCAGAGAAAATGTGTCTCCTGCAACCCGTTCCCTTGGTGCTAGATGAACGAACGTCTCTCAACTTGCTCAGTTCTGAGAGATAAGTGTGTGTGAAAGCCGTCCTTCACCTTGCTTGTTGGGAACACATAGTATCTTTTCAGTTGCAAACTCCATTCCATACGTATATATGGGGAGGTACTAGCTCCAACTCGGTTTTACAGTGAAAACTGCAGGAACTTCAAACCGGCACTAGGAAACAGACTGAGAAAGCAGAGAAAAAGTGTCTCCTGCAACCCGTTCCCTTGGTGCTAGATGAACGAACGTCTCCCCACTTGCTCAGTTCTGAGAGATAAGTGTGTGTGAAAGCCGTCCTTCACCTAGCTTGTTGGGAACACAAAGTTTCTTTTCAGTTGCAAACCCATTCCATACGTATATATGGGGAGGTACTTGCTCCAACTCGGTTTTACAGTGAAAACTGCAGGAACTTCAAACAAGCACTAGGAAACAAACTGAGAGACCAGAGAAAAAGTGTCTCCTGCAACCCGCTCCATTTGTGCTACATGAACGAACGTCTCTCCACTTGCTCAGTTCTGAGAAATAATTGTGTGTGAAAGCCGTCCTTCACCTAGCTTTTTGGGAAAACAAAGTTTCTTTTCAGTTGCAAACTCCACTCCATACATATATACGGGGAGTACTAGTTCCAACCAGGTTTTACAGTGAAAACTGCAGGAACTTCAAACCGGCACTAGGAAACAGACTGAGAAAGCAGAGAAAATGTGTCTCCTGCAACCCGTTCCCTTGGTGCTAGATGAACGAACGTCTCTCAACTTGCTCAGTTCTGGGAGATAAGTGTGTGTGAAAGCCGTCCTTCACCTAGCTTGTTGGGAACACAAAGTTTCTTTTCAGTTGCAAACACCATTCCATACATATATATGGGGAGGTACTAGCTCCAACTCGGTTTTACAGTGAAAACTGCAGGAACTTCAAACCGGCACTAGGAAACAGACTGAGAAAGCAGAGAAAATGTGTCTCCTGCAACCCGTTCCCTTGGTGCTAGATGAACGAACGACTCTCAACTTGCTCAGTTCTGGGAGATAAGTGTGTGTGAAAGCCGTCCTTCACCTAGCTTGTTGGGAACACAAAGTTTCTTTTCAGTTGCAAACTCCATTCCATACATATATATGGGGAGGTACTAGCTCCAACTCGGTTTTACAGTGAAAACTGCAGGAACTTCAAACCGGCACTAGGAAACAGACTGAGAAAGCAGAGAAAAAGTCTCTCCTGCAACCCGTTCCCTTGGTGCTAGATGAACGAACGTCTCTCCACTTGCTCAGTTCTGAGATATAAGTGTGTGTGAAAGCCGTCCTTCACCTAGCTTGTTGGGAACACAAAGTTTCTTTTCAGTTGCAAACTCCATTCCATACATATATATGGGGAGGTAGAAGCTCCAACACGGTTTTACATTGAAAACTGCAGGAACTTCAAACCGGCACTAGGAAACAGACTGAGAAAGCAGAGAAAAAGTCTCTCCTGCAACCCGTTCCCTTGGTGCTAGATGAACGAACGTCTCTCCAGTTGCTCATTTCTGAGAGATAAGTGTGTGTGAAAGCCGTCCTTCACCTAGCTTGTTGGGAACACAAAGTTTCTTTTCAGTTGCAAACTCCATTCCATACATATATATGGGGAGGTACAAGCTCCAACACGGTTTTACAGTGAAAACTGCAGGAACTTCAAACAGGCACTAGGAAACAGACTGAGAAAGAAGAGAAAAAGTGTCTCCTGCAACCCGTTCCCTTGGTGCTAGATGAACGAACGTCTCTCCACTTGCTCATTTCTGAGAGATAAGTGTGTGTGAAAGCCGTCCTTCACCTAGCTTGTTGGGAACACAAAGTTTCTTTTCAGTTGCAAACACCATTCCATACATATATATGGGGAGGTACTAGCTCCAACTCGGTTTTGCAGTGAAAACTGCAGGAACTTCAAACCGGTACTAGGAAACAGACTGAGAAAGCAGAGAAAAAGTGTCTCCTGCAACCCGTTCCCTTGGTGCTAGATGAACGAACGTCTCTCCACTTGCTCAGTTCTGAGAGATAAGTGTGTGTGAAAGCCGTCCTTCACCTAGCTTGTTGGGAACACAAAGTATCTTTTCAGTTGCAAACTCCATTCCATACGTATATATGGGGAGGTACTAGCTCCAACTCTGTTTTACAGTGAAAACTGCAGGAACTTCAAACCGGCACTAGGAAACAGACTGAGAAAGCAGAGAAAAAGTGTCTCCTGCAACCCGTTCCCTTGGTGCTAGATGAACGAACGTTTCTCAACTTGCTCAGTTCTGAGAGATAAGTGTGTGTGAAAGCCGTCCTTCACCTTGCTTGTTGTGAACACAAAGTATCTTTTCAGTTGCAAACTCCATTCCATACGTATATATGGGGAGGTACTAGCTCCAACTCGGTTTTACAGTGAAAACTGCAGGAACTTCAAACCGGCACTAGGAAACAGACTGAGAAAGCAGAGAAAAAGTGTCTCCTGCAACCCGTTCCCTTGGTGCTAGATGAACGAACGTCTCTCCACTTGCTCAGTTCTGAGAGATAAGTGTGTGTGAAAGCCGTCCTTCACCTAGCTTGTTGGGAACACAAAGTATCTTTTCAGTTGCAAACCCATTCCATACGTATATATGGGGAGGTACTAGCTCCAACTCGGTTTTACAGTGAAAACTGCAGGAACTTCAAACAGGCACTAGGAAACAGACTGAGAAACCAGAGAAAAAGTGTCTCCTGCAACCCGCTCCATTTGTGCTACATGAACGAACGTCTCTCCACTTGCTCAGTTCTGAGAAATAATTGTGTGTGAAAGCCGTCCTTCACCTAGCTTTTTGGGAACACAAAGTTTCTTTTCAGTTGCAAACTCCACTCCATACATATATACGGGGAGTACTAGTTCCAACCCGGTTTTACAGTGAAAACTGCAGGAACTTCATACCGGCACTAGGAAACAGACTGAGAAAGCAGAGAAAATGTGTCTCCTGCAACCCGTTCCCTTGGTGCTAGATGAACGAACGTCTCTCAACTTGCCCAGTTCTGGGAGATAAGTGTGTGTGAAAGCCGTCCTTCACCTAGCTTGTTGGGAACACAAAGTTTCTTTTCAGTTGCAAACTCCATTCCATACATATATATGGGGAGGTACTAGCTCCAACTCGGTTTTACAGTGAAAACTGCAGGAACTTCAAACCGGCACTAGGAAACAGACTGAGAAAGCAGAGAAAATGTGTCTCCTGCAACCCGTTCCCTTGGTGCTAGATGAACGAACGACTCTCAACTTGCTCAGTTCTGGGAGATAAGTGTGTGTGAAAGCCGTCCTTCACCTAGCTTGTTGGGAACACAAAGTTTCTTTTCAGTTGCAAACTCCATTCCATACATATATATGGGGAGGTACTAGCTCCAACTCGGTTTTACAGTGAAAACTGCAGGAACTTCAAACCGGCACTAGGAAACAGACTGATAAAGCAGAGAAAAAGTCTCTCCTGCAACCCGTTCCCTTGGTGCTAGATGAACGAACGTCTCTCCACTTGCTCAGTTGTGAGATATAAGTGTGTGTGAAAGCCGTCCTTCACCTAGCTTGTTGGGAACACAAAGTTTCTTTTCAGTTGCAAACTCCATTCCATACATATATATGGGGAGGTAGAAGCTCCAACACGGTTTTACATTGAAAACTGCAGGAACTTCAAACCGGCACTAGGAAACAGACTGAGAAAGCAGAGAAAAAGTCTCTCCTGCAACCCGTTCCCTTGGTGCTAGATGAACGAACGTCTCTCCACTTGCTCAGTTCTGAGAGATAAGTGTGTGTGAAAGCCGTCCTTCACCTAGCTTGTTGGGAACACAAAGTTTCTTTTCAGTTGCAAACTCCATTCCATACATATATATGGGGAGGTACAAGCTCCAACACGGTTTTACAGTGAAAACTGCAGGAACTTCAAACAGGCACTAGGAAACAGACTGAGAAAGAAGAGAAAAAGTGTCTCCTGCAACCCGTTCCCTTGGTGCTAGATGAACGAACGTCTCTCCACTTGCTCATTTCTGAGAGATAAGTGTGTGTGAAAGCCGTCCTTTACCTAGCTTGTTGGGAACACAAAGTTTCTTTTCAGTTGCAAACACCATTCCATACATATATAAGGGGAGGTACTAGCTCCAACACGGTTTTACAGTGAAAACTGCAGGAACTTCAAACCGGTACTAGGAAACAGACTGAGAAAGCAGAGAAAAAGTGTCTCCTGCAACCCGTTCCCTTGGTGCTAGATGAACGAACGTCTCTCCACTTGCTCAGTTCTGAGAGATAAGTGTGTGTGAAAGCCGTCCTTCACCTAGCTTGTTGGGAACACAAAGTTTCTTTTCAGTTGCAAACACCATTCCATACATATATATGGGGAGGTACTTGCTCCAACTCTGTTTTACAGTGAAAACTGCAGGAACTTCAAACCGGCACTAGGAAACAGACTGATAAAGCAGAGAAAAAGTCTCTCCTGCAACCCGTTCCCTTGGTGCTAGATGAACGAACGTCTCTCCACTTGCTCAGTTCTGAGATATAAGTGTGTGTGAAAGCCGTCCTTCACCTAGCTTGTTGGGAACACAAAGTTTCTTTTCAGTTGCAAACTCCATTCCATACATATATATGGGGAGGTAGAAGCTCCAACACGGTTTTACATTGAAAACTGCAGGAACTTCAAACCGGCACTAGGAAACAGACTGAGAAAGCAGAGAAAAAGTCTCTCCTGCAACCCGTTCCCTTGGTGCTAGATGAACGAACGTCTCTCCACTTGCTCAGTTCTGAGAGATAAGTGTGTGTGAAAGCCGTCCTTCACCTAGCTTGTTGGGAACACAAAGTTTCTTTTCAGTTGCAAACTCCATTCCATACATATATATGGGGAGGTACAAGCTCCAACACGGTTTTACAGTGAAAACTGCAGGAACTTCAAACAGGCACTAGGAAACAGACTGAGAAAGAAGAGAAAAAGTGTCTCCTGCAACCCGTTCCCTTGGTGCTAGATGAACGAACGTCTCTCCACTTGCTCATTTCTGAGAGATAAGTGTGTGTGAAAGCCGTCCTTTACCTAGCTTGTTGGGAACACAAAGTTTCTTTTCAGTTGCAAACACCATTCCATACATATATAAGGGGAGGTACTAGCTCCAACACGGTTTTACAGTGAAAACTGCAGGAACTTCAAACCGGTACTAGGAAACAGACTGAGAAAGCAGAGAAAAAGTGTCTCCTGCAACCCGTTCCCTTGGTGCTAGATGAACGAACGTCTCTCCACTTGCTCAGTTCTGAGAGATAAGTGTGTGTGAAAGCCGTCCTTCACCTAGCTTGTTGGGAACACAAAGTTTCTTTTCAGTTGCAAACACCATTCCATACATATATATGGGGAGGTACTTGCTCCAACTCTGTTTTACAGTGAAAACTGCAGGAACTTCAAACCGGCACTAAGAAACAGACTGAGAAAGCAGAGAAAAAGTGTCTCCTGCAACCCGTTCCCTTGGTGCTAGATGAACGAACGTCTCTCAACTTGCTCAGTTCTGAGAGATAATTGTGTGTGAAAGCCGTCCTTCACCTAGCTTGTTGGGAACACAAAGTTTCTTTTCAGTTGCAAACCCATTCCATACGTATATATGGGGAGGTACTAGCTCCAACTCGGTTTTACAGTGAAAACTGCAGGAACTTCAAACAAGCACTAGGAAACAAACTGAGAAACCAGAGAAAAAGTGTCTCCTGCAACCCGCTCCATTTGTGCTACATGAACGAACGTCTCTCCACTTGCTCAGTTCTGAGAAATAATTGTGTGTGAAAGCCGTCCTTCACCTAGCTTGTTGGGAACACAAAGTTTCTTTTCAGTTGCATACTCCACTCCATACATATATACGGGGAGTACTAGTTCCAACCAGGTTTTACAGTGAAAACTGCAGGAACTTCAAACCGGCACTAGGAAACAGACTGAGAAAGCAGAGAAAAAGTCTCTCCTGCAACCCGTTCCCTTGGTGCTAGATGAACGAACGTCTCTCCACTTGCTCAGTTCTGAGATATAAGTGTGTGTGAAAGCCGTCCTTCACCTAGCTTGTTGGGAACACAAAGTTTCTTTTCAGTTGCAAACTCCATTCCATACATATATATGGGGAGGTAGAAGCTCCAACACGGTTTTACATTGAAAACTGCAGGAACTTCAAACCGGCACTAGGAAACAGACTGAGAAAGCAGAGGAAAAGTCTCTCCTGCAACCCGTTCCCTTGGTGCTAGATGAACGAACGTCTCTCCACTTGCTCAGTTCTGAGAGATAAGTGTGTGTGAAAGCCGTCCTTCACCTAGCTTGTTGGGAACACAAAGTTTCTTTTCAGTTGCAAACTCCATTCCATACATATATATGGGGAGGTACAAGCTCCAACACGGTTTTAAAGTGAAAACTGCAGGAACTTCAAACAGGCACTAGGAAACAGACTGAGAAAGAAGAGAAAAAGTGTCTCCTGCAACCCGTTCCCTTGGTGCTAGATGAACGAACGTCTCTCCACTTGCTCATTTCTGAGAGATAAGTGTGTGTGAAAGCCGTCCTTCACCTAGCTTGTTGGGAACACAAAGTTTCTTTTCAGTTGCAAACTCCATTCCATACATATATATGGGGAGGTACTTGCTCGAACTCTGTTTTACAGTGAAAACTGCAGGAACTTCAAACCGGCACTAGGAAACAGACTGAGAAAGCAGAGAAAAAGTGTCTCCTGCAACCCGTTCCCTTGGTGCTAGATGAACGAAAGTCTCTCAACTTGCTCAGTTCTGAGAGATAAGTGTGTGTGAAAGCCGTCCTTCACCTAGCTTGTTGGGAACACAAAGTATCTTTTCAGTTGCAAACTCCATTTCATACGTATATATGGGGAGGTACTAGCTCCAACTCGGTTTTACAGTGAAAATTGCAGGAACTTCAAACCGGCACTAGGAAACAGACAGAGAAAGCAGAGAAAATGTGTCTCCTGCAACCCGTTCCCTTGGTGCTAGATGAACGAACGTCTCTCAACTTGCTCAGTTCTGAGAGATAAGTGTGTGTGAAAGCCGTCCTTCACCTAGCTTGTTGGGAACACAAAGTATCTTTTCAGTTGCAAACTCCATTCCATACGTATATATGGGGAGGTACTAGCTCCAACTCGGTTTTACAGTGAAAACTGCAGGAACTTCAAACCGGCACTAGGAAACAGACTGAGAAAGCAGAGAAAAAGTGTCTCCTGCAACCCATTCCCTTGGTGCTAGATGAACGAACGTCTCTCCACTTGCTCAGTTCTGAGAGATAAGTGTGTGTGAAAGCCGTCCTTCACCTAGCTTGTTGGGAACACAAAGTTTCTTTTCAGTTGCAAACCCATTCCATACGTATATATGGGGAGGTACTAGCTCCAACTCGGTTTTACAGTGAAAACTGCAGGAACTTCAAACAGGCACTAGGAAACAAACTGAGAAACCAGAGAAAAAGTGTCTCCTGCAACCCGCTCCATTTGTGCTACATGAACGAACGTCTCTCCACTTGCTCAGTTCTGAGAAATAATTGTGTGTGAAAGCCGTCCTTCACCTAGCTTTTTGGGAACACAAAGTTTCTTTTCAGTTGCAAACTACACTCCATACATATATACGGGGAGTACTAGTTCCAACCCGGTTTTACAGTGAAAACTGCAGGAACTTCAAACCGGCACTAGGAAACAGACTGAGAAAGCAGAGAAAATGTGTCTCCTGCAACCCGTTCCCTTGGTGCTAGATGAACGAACGTCTCTCCACTTGCTCATTTCTGAGAGATAAGTGTGTGTGAAAGCCGTCCTTCACCTAGCTTGTTGGGAACACAAAGTTTCTTTTCAGTTGCAAACTCCATTCCATACATATATATGGGGAGGTACAAGCTCCAACACGGTTTTACAGTGAAAACTGCAGGAACTTCAAACCGGCACTAGGAAACAGACTGAGAAAGCAGAGAAAAAGTGTCTCCTGCAACCCGTTCCCTTGGTGCTAGATGAACGAACGTCTCTCAACTTGCTCAGTTCTGAGAGATAAGTGTGTGTGAAAGCCGTCCTTCACCTAGCTTGTTGGGAACACAAAGTATCTTTTCAGTTGCAAACTCCATTCCATACGTATATAATGGGAGGTACTAGCTCCAACTCGGTTTTACAGTGAAAACTGCAGGAACTTCAAACCGGCACTAGGAAACAGACTGAGAAAGCAGAGAAAAAGTGTCTCCTGCAACCCGTTCCCTTGGTGCTAGATGAACGAACGTCTCTCCACTTGCTCAGTTCTGAGAGATAAGTGTGTGTGAAAGCCGTCCTTCACCTAGCTTGTTGGGAACACAAAGTATCTTTTCAGTTGCAAACCCATTCCATACGTATATATGGGGAGGTACTAGCTCCAACTCGGTTTTACAGTGAAAACTGCAGGAACTTCAAACAGGCACTAGGAAACAGACTGAGAAAGCAGAGAAAAAGTGTCTCCTGCAACCCGTTCCCTTGGTGCTAGATGAACGAACGTCTCTCCACTTGCTCAGTTCTGAGAGATAAGTGTGTGTGAAAGCCGTCCTTCATCTAGCTTGTTGGGAACACAAAGTATCTTTTCAGTTGCAAACTCCATTCCATACATTTATATGGGGAGGTACTATCTCCAACTCGGTTTTACAGTGAAAACCTCAGGAAGTTCAAACCGGCAGTAGGAACCGGACTGAGTATCCAGAGTAAAACTTTCTTCTGCAAACAGTTCCATTTGTGTTAGATGATCGAACGTCTCTCCACATGCTCAGTTCTGATTGATAATTTTGTGTGAAACGGTGCTTCACCTAACTTGTTGGGAACACAATATTTCTTTTAAGTTGCAAATTCCTCTCCATACATATATATGGGGAGGTACTAACTCCAAGTCGGTTTTACAGTGAAAATTGCAGGATATTCAAACCGGCACTTGGAAACGGACTGAGAAACCAGAGTAATATTTTCTCCTGCAACCCGTTCCATATGTGCTAGATGAACGAACGTGTCTCCACATGCTCAGTTCTGAGATAAGTGTGTGTGAAAGCAGTCCTTCAACTAGCTTGTTGTGAACACAAAGATTCTTTTCAGTTGCAAACCCATTCCATACGTATATATGGGGAGGTACTAGCTCCAACTCGGTTTTACAGTGAAAACTGCAGGAACTTCAAACAGGCACTAGGAAACAAACTGAGAAACCAGAGAAAAAGTGTCTCCTGCAACCCGCTCCATTTGTGCTACATGAACGAACGTCTCTCCACTTGCTCAGTTCTGAGAAATAATTGTGTGTGAAAGCCGTCCTTCACCTAGCTTTTTGGGAACACAAAGTTTCTTTTCAGTTGCAAACTACACTCCATACATATATACGGGGAGTACTAGTTCCAACCCGGTTTTACACTGAAAACTGCAGGAACTTCAAACCGGCACTAGGAAACAGACTGAGAAAGCAGAGAAAATGTGTCTCCTGCAACCCGTTCCCTTGGTGCTAGATGAACGAACGTCTCTCCACTTGCTCATTTCTGAGAGATAAGTGTGTGTGAAAGCCGTCCTTCACCTAGCTTGTTGGGAACACAAAGTTTCTTTTCAGTTGCAAACTCCATTCCATACATATATATGGGGAGGTACAAGCTCCAACACGGTTTTACAGTGAAAACTGCAGGAACTTCAAACCGGCACTAGGAAACAGACTGAGAAAGCAGAGAAAAAGTGTCTCCTGCAACCCGTTCCCTTGGTGCTAGATGAACGAACGTCTCTCAACTTGCTCAGTTCTGAGAGATAAGTGTGTGTGAAAGCCGTCCTTCACCTAGCTTGTTGGGAACACAAAGTATTTTTTCAGTTGCAAACTCCATTCCATACGTATATAATGGGAGGTACTAGCTCCAACTCGGTTTTACAGTGAAAACTGCAGGAACTTCAAACCGGCACTAGGAAACAGACTGAGAAAGCAGAGAAAAAGTGTCTCCTGCAACCCGTTCCCTTGGTGCTAGATGAACGAACGTCTCTCCACTTGCTCAGTTCTGAGAGATAAGTGTGTGTGAAAGCCGTCCTTCACCTAGCTTGTTGGGAACACAAAGTATCTTTTCAGTTGCAAACCCATTCCATACGTATATATGGGGAGGTACTAGCTCCAACTCGGTTTTACAGTGAAAACTGCAGGAACTTCAAACAGGCACTAGGAAACAGACTGAGAAACCAGAGAAAAAGTGTCTCCTGCAACCCGCTCCATTTGTGCTACATGAACGAACGTCTCTCCACTTGCTCAGTTCTGAGAAATAATTGTGTGTGAAAGCCGTCCTTCACCTAGCTTTTTGGGAACACAAAGTTTCTTTTCAGTTGCAAACTACACTCCATACATATATACGGGGAGTACTAGTTCCAACCCGGTTTTACAGTGAAAACTGCAGGAACTTCAAACCGGCACTAGGAAACAGACTGAGAAAGCAGAGAAAATGTGTCTCCTGCAACCCGTTCCCTTGGTGCTAGATGAACGAACGTCTCTCCACTTGCTCATTTCTGAGAGATAAGTGTGTGTGAAAGCCGTCCTTCACCTAGCTTGTTGGGAACACAAAGTTTCTTTTCAGTTGCAAACTCCATTCCATACATATATATGGGGAGGTACTAGCTCCAACTCGGTTTTACAGTGAAAACTGCAGGAACTTCAAACCGGCACTAGGAAACAGACTGAGAAAGCAGAGAAAAAGTGTCTCCTGCAACCCGTTCCCTTGGTGCTAGATGAACGAACGTCTCTCAACTTGCTCAGTTCTGAGAGATAAGTGTGTGTGAAAGCCGTCCTTCATCTAGCTTGTTGGGAACACAAAGTATCTTTTCAGTTGCAAACTCCATTCCATACGTATATAATGGGAGGTACTAGCTCCAACTCGGTTTTACAGTGAAAACTGCAGGAACTTCAAACCGGCACTAGGAAACAGACTGAGAAAGCAGAGAAAAAGTGTCTCCTGCAACCCGTTCCCTTGGTGCTAGATGAACGAACGTCTCTCCACTTGCTCAGTTCTGAGAGATAAGTGTGTGTGAAAGCCGTCCTTCACCTAGCTTGTTGGGAACACAAAGTATCTTTTCAGTTGCAAACCCATTCCATACGTATATATGGGGAGGTACTAGCTCCAACTCGGTTTTACAGTGAAAACTGCAGGAACTTCAAACAGGCACTAGGAAACAGACTGAGAAACCAGAGAAAAAGTGTCTCCTGCAACCCGCTCCATTTGTGCTACATGAACGAACGTCTCTCCACTTGCTCAGTTCTGAGAAATAATTGTGTGTGAAAGCCGTCCTTCACCTAGCTTTTTGGGAACACAAAGTTTCTTTTCAGTTGCAAACTCCACTCCATACATATATACGGGGAGTACTAGTTCCAACCCGGTTTTACAGTGAAAACTGCAGGAACTTCAAACCGGCACTAGGAAACAGACTGAGAAAGCAGAGAAAATGTGTCTCCTGCAACCCGTTCCCTTGGTGCTAGATGAACGAACGTCTCTCAACTTGCCCAGTTCTGGGAGATAAGTGTGTGTGAAAGCCGTCCTTCACCTAGCTTGTTGGGAACACAAAGTTTCTTTTCAGTTGCAAACTCCATTCCATACATATATATGGGGAGGTACAAGCTCCAACACGGTTTTACAGTGAAAACTGCAGGAACTTCAAACCGGCACTAGGAAACAGACAGAGAAAGCAGAGAAAAAGTGTCTCCTGCAACCCGTTCCCTTGGTGCTAGATGAACGAACGTCTCTCAACTTGCTCAGTTCTGAGAGATAAGTGTGTGTGAAAGCCGTCCTTCACCTAGCTTGTTGGGAACACAAAGTATCTTTTCAGTTGCAAACCCATTCCATACGTATATATGGGGAGGTACTAGCTCCAACTCGGTTTTACAGTGAAAACTGCAGGAACTTCAAACAGGCACTAGGAAACAGACTGAGAAACCAGAGAAAAAGTGTCTCCTGCAACCCGCTCCATTTGTGCTACATGAACGAACGTCTCTCCACTTGCTCAGTTCTGAGAAATAATTGTGTGTGAAAGCCGTCCTTCACCTAGCTTTTTGGGAACACAAAGTTTCTTTTCAGTTGCAAACTACACTCCATACATATATACGGGGAGTACTAGTTCCAACCCGGTTTTACAGTGAAAACTGCAGGAACTTCAAACCGGCACTAGGAAACAGACTGAGAAAGCAGAGAAAATGTGTCTCCTGCAACCCGTTCCCTTGGTGCTAGATGAACGAACGTCTCTCCACTTGCTCATTTCTGAGAGATAAGTGTGTGTGAAAGCCGTCCTTCACCTAGCTTGTTGGGAACACAAAGTTTCTTTTCAGTTGCAAACTCCATTCCATACATATATATGGGGAGGTACAAGCTCCAACACGGTTTTACAGTGAAAACTGCAGGAACTTCAAACCGGCACTAGGAAACAGACTGAGAAAGCAGAGAAAAAGTGTCTCCTGCAACCCGTTCCCTTGGTGCTAGATGAACGAACGTCTCTCAACTTGCTCAGTTCTGAGAGATAAGTGTGTGTGAAAGCCGTCCTTCATCTAGCTTGTTGGGAACACAAAGTATCTTTTCAGTTGCAAACTCCATTCCATACGTATATAATGGGAGGTACTAGCTCCAACTCGGTTTTACAGTGAAAACTGCAGGAACTTCAAACCGGCACTAGGAAACAGACTGAGAAAGCAGAGAAAAAGTGTCTCCTGCAACCCGTTCCCTTGGTGCTAGATGAACGAACGTCTCTCCACTTGCTCAGTTCTGAGAGATAAGTGTGTGTGAAAGCCGTCCTTCACCTAGCTTGTTGGGAACACAAAGTATCTTTTCAGTTGCAAACCCATTCCATACGTATATATGGGGAGGTACTAGCTCCAACTCGGTTTTACAGTGAAAACTGCAGGAACTTCAAACAGGCACTAGGAAACAGACTGAGAAACCAGAGAAAAAGTGTCTCCTGCAACCCGCTCCATTTGTGCTACATGAACGAACGTCTCTCCACTTGCTCAGTTCTGAGAAATAATTGTGTGTGAAAGCCGTCCTTCACCTAGCTTTTTGGGAACACAAAGTTTCTTTTCAGTTGCAAACTCCACTCCATACATATATACGGGGAGTACTAGTTCCAACCCGGTTTTACAGTGAAAACTGCAGGAACTTCAAACCGGCACTAGGAAACAGACTGAGAAAGCAGAGAAAATGTGTCTCCTGCAACCCGTTCCCTTGGTGCTAGATGAACGAACGTCTCTCAACTTGCCCAGTTCTGGGAGATAAGTGTGTGTGAAAGCCGTCCTTCACCTAGCTTGTTGGGAACACAAAGTTTCTTTTCAGTTGCAAACTCCATTCCATACATATATATGGGGAGGTACTAGCTCCAACTCGGTTTTACAGTGAAAACTGCAGGAACTTCAAACCGGCACTAGGAAACAGACTGAGAAAGCAGAGAAAATGTGTCTCCTGCAACCCGTTCCCTTGGTGCTAGATGAACGAACGACTCTCAACTTGCTCAGTTCTGGGAGATAAGTGTGTGTGAAAGCCGTCCTTCACCTAGCTTGTTGGGAACACAAAGTTTCTTTTCAGTTGCAAACTCCATTCCATACATATATATGGGGAGGTACTAGCTCCAACTCGGTTTTACAGTGAAAACTGCAGGAACTTCAAACCGGCACTAGGAAAGAGACTGAGAAAGCAGAGAAAAAGTCTCTCCTGCAACCCGTTCCCTTGGTGCTAGATGAACGAACGTCTCTCCACTTGCTCAGTTCTGAGATATAAGTGTGTGTGAAAGCCGTCCTTCACCTAGCTTGTTGGGAACACAAAGTTTCTTTTCAGTTGCAAACTCCATTCCATACATATATATGGGGAGGTAGAAGCTCCAACACGGTTTTACATTGAAAACTGCAGGAACTTCAAACCGGCACTAGGAAACAGACTGAGAAAGCAGAGAAAAAGTCTCTCCTGCAACCCGTTCCCTTGGTGCTAGACGAACGAACGTCTCTCCACTTGCTCAGTTCTGAGAGATAAGTGTGTGTGAAAGCCGTCCTTCACCTAGCTTGTTGGGAACACAAAGTTTCTTTTCAGTTGCAAACTCCATTCCATACATATATATGGGGAGGTACAAGCTCCAACACGGTTTTACAGTGAAAACTGCAGGAACTTCAAACAGGCACTAGGAAACAGACTGAGAAAGAAGAGAAAAAGTGTCTCCTGCAACCCGTTCCCTTGGTGCTAGATGAACGAACGTCTCTCCACTTGCTCATTTCTGAGAGATAAGTGTGTGTGAAAGCCGTCCTTCACCTATCTTGTTGGGAACACAAAGTTTCTTTTCAGTTGCAAACACCATTCCATACATATATATGGGGAGGTACTAGCTCCAACTCGGTTTTACAGTGAAAACTGCAGGAACTTCAAACCGGTACTAGGAAACAGACTGAGAAAGCAGAGAAAAAGTGTCTCCTGCAACCCGTTCCCTTGGTGCTAGATGAACGAACGTCTCTCCACTTGCTCAGTTCTGAGAGATAAGTGTGTGTGAAAGCCGTCCTTCACCTAGCTTGTTGGGAACACAAAGTTTCTTTTCAGTTGCAAACTCCATTCCATACATATATATGGGGAGGTACTTGCTCCAACTCTGTTTTACAGTGAAAACTGCAGGAACTTCAAACCGGCACTAGGAAACAGACTGAGAAAGCAGAGAAAAAGTGTCTCCTGCAACCCGTTCCCTTGGTGCTAGATGAACGAACGTCTCTCAACTTGCTCAGTTCGGAGAGATAAGTGTGTGTGAAAGCCGTCCTTCAACTAGCTTGTTGGGAACACAAAGTATCTTTTCAGTTGCAAACTCCATTCCATACGTATATATGGGGAGGTACTAGCTCCAACTCGGTTTTACAGTGAAAACTGCAGGAACTTCAAACCGGCACTAGGAAACAGACAGAGAAAGCAGAGAAAATGTGTCTCCTGAAACCCGTTCCCTTGGTGCTAGATGAACGAACGTCTCTCAACTTGCTCAGTTCTGAGGGATAAGTGTGTGTGAAAGCCGTCCTTCACCTAGCTTGTTGGGAACACAAAGTATCTTTTCAGTTGCAAACTCCATTCCATACGTATATATGGGGAGGTACTAGCTCCAACTCGGTTTTACAGTGAAAACTGCAGGAACTTCAAACCGGCACTAGGAAACAGACTGAGAAAGCAGAGAAAAAGTGTCTCCTGCAACCCATTCCCTTGGTGCTAGATGAACGAACGTCTCTCCACTTGCTCAGTTCTGAGAGATAAGTGTGTGTGAAAGCCGTCCTTCACCTAGCTTGTTGGGAACACAAAGTTTCTTTTCAGTTGCAAACCCATTCCATACGTATATATGGGGAGGTACTAGCTCCAACTCGGTTTTACAGTGAAAACTGCAGGAACTTCAAACAGGCACTAGGAAACAAACTGAGAAAACAGAGAAAAAGTGTCTCCTGCAACCCGCTCCATTTGTGCTACATGAACGAACGTCTCTCCACTTGCTCAGTTCTGAGAAATAATTGTGTGTGAAAGCCGTCCTTCACCTAGCTTTTTGGGAACACAAAGTTTCTTTTCAGTTGCAAACTACACTCCATACATATATACGGGGAGTACTAGTTCCAACCCGGTTTTACAGTGAAAACTGCAGGAACTTCAAACCGGCACTAGGAAACAGACTGAGAAAGCATAGAAAATGTGTCTCCTGCAACCCGTTCCCTTGGTGCTAGATGAACGAACGTCTCTCCACTTGCTCATTTCTGAGAGATAAGTGTGTGTGAAAGCCGTCCTTCACCTAGCTTGTTGGGAACACAAAGTTTCTTTTCAGTTGCAAACTCCATTCCATACATATATATGGGGAGGTACAAGCTCCAACACGGTTTTACAGTGAAAACTGCAGGAACTTCAAACAGGCACTAGGAAACAGACTGAGAAAGAAGAGAAAAAGTGTCACCTGCAACCCGTTCCCTTGGTGCTAGATGAACGAACGTCTCTCCACTTTCTCAGTTCTGAGAGATAAGTGTGTGTGAAAGCCGTCCTTAAACTAGCTTGTTGGGAACACAAAGTTTCTTTTCAGTTGCAAACTCCATTCCATACATATATATGGGGAGGTACTTGCTCCAACTCTGTTTTATAGTGAAAACTGCAGGAACTTCAAACCGGCACTAGGAAACAGACTGAGAAAGCAGAGAAAAAGTGTCTCCTGCAACCCGTTCCCTTGGTGCTAGATGAACGAACGTCTCTCAACTTGCTCAGTTCTGACAGATAAGTGTGTGTGAAAGCCGTCCTTCACCTAGCTTGTTGGGAACACAAAGTATCTTTTCAGTTGCAAACTCCATTCCATACGTATATAATGGGAGGTACTAGCTCCAACTCGGTTTTACAGTGAAAACTGCAGGAACTTCAAACCGGCACTAGGAAACAGACTGAGAAAGCAGAGAAAAAGTGTCTCCTGCAACCCGTTCCCTTGGTGCTAGATGAACGAACGTCTCTCCACTTGCTCAGTTCTGAGAGATAAGTGTGTGTGAAAGCCGTCCTTCACCTAGCTTGTTGGGAACACAAAGTATCTTTTCAGTTGCAAACTCCATTCCATACGTATATATGGGGAGGTACTAGCTCCAACTCGGTTTTACAGTGAAAACTGCAGGAACTTCAAACCGGCACTAGGAAACAGACTGAGAAAGCAGAGAAAAAGTGTCTCCTGTAACCCGTTCCCTTGGTGCTAGATGAACGAACGTCTCTCCACTTGCTCAGTTCTGAGAGATAAGTGTGTGTGAAAGCCGTCCTTCACCTAGCTTGTTGGGAACACAAAGTTTCTTTTCAGTTGCAAACCCATTCCATACGTATATATGGGGAGGTACTAGCTCCAACTCGGTTTTACAGTGAAAACTGCAGGAACTTCAAACCGGCACTAGGAAACAGACTGAGAAAGCAGAGAAAAAGTGTCTCCTGCAACCCGTTCCCTTGGTGCTAGATGAACGAACGTCTCTCAACTTGCTCAGTTCTGAGAGATAAGTGTGTGTGAAAGCCGTCCTTCACCTAGCTTGTTGGGAACACAAAGTATCTTTTCAGTTGCAAACTCCATTCCATACGTATATATGGGGAGGTACTAGCTCCAACTCGGTTTTACAGTGAAAACTGCAGGAACTTCAAACCGGCACTAGGAAACAGACAGAGAAAGCAGAGAAAATGTGTCTCCTGCAACCCGTTCCCTTGGTGCTAGATGAACGAACGTCTCTCCACTTGCTCAGTTCTGAGAGATAAGTGTGTGTGAAAGCCGTCCTTCACCTAGCTTGTTGGGAACACAAAGTTTCTTTTCAGTTGCAAACCCATTCCATACGTATATATGGGGAGGTACTAACTCCAACTCGGTTTTACAGTGAAAACTGCAGGAACTTCAAACAGGCACTAGGAAACAAACTGAGAAACCAGAGAAAAAGTGTCTCCTGCAACCCGCTCCATTTGTGCTACATGAACGAACGTCTCTCCACTTGCTCAGTTCTGAGAAATAATTGTGTGTGAAAGCCGTCCTTCACCTAGCTTTTTGGGAACACAAAGTTTCTTTTCAGTTGCAAACTACACTCCATACATATATACGGGGAGTACTAGTTCCAACCCGGTTTTACAGTGAAAACTGCAGGAACTTCAAACCGGCACTAGGAAACAGACTGAGAAAGCAGAGAAAATGTGTCTCCTGCAACCCGTTCCCTTGGTGCTAGATGAACGAACGTCTCTCAACTTGCTCAGTTCTGGGAGATAAGTGTGTGTGAAAGCCGTCCTTCACCTAGCTTGTTGGGAACACAAAGTATCTTTTCAGTTGCAAACTCCATTCCATACATATATATGGGGAGGTAGTAGCTCCAACTCGGTTTTACAGTGAAAACTGCAGGAACTTCAAACCGGCACTAGGAAACAGACTGAAAAAGCAGAGAAAATGTGTCTCCTGCAACCCGTTCCCTTGGTGCTAGATGAACGAACGACTCTCAACTTGCTCAGTTCTGGGAGATAAGTGTGTGTGAAAGCCGTCCTTCACCTAGCTTGTTGGGAACACAAAGTTTCTTTTCAGTTGCAAACTCCATTCCATACATATATATGGGGAGGTACTAGCTCCAACTCGGTTTTACAGTGAAAACTGCAGGAACTTCAAACCGGCACTAGGAAACAGACTGAGAAAGCAGAGAAAAAGTGTCTCCTGCAACCCGTTCCCTTGGTGCTAGATGAACGAACGTCTCTCCACTTGCTCAGTTCTGAGAGATAAGTGTGTGTGAAAGCCGTCCTTCACCTAGCTTGTTGGGAACACAAAGTTTCTTTTCAGTTGCAAACTCCATTCCATACATATATATGGGGAGGTACTTGCTCCAACTCTGTTTTACAGTGAAAACTGCAGGAACTTCAAACCGGCACTAGGAAACAGACTGAGAAAGCAGAGAAAAAGTCTCTCCTGCAACCCGTTCCCTTGGTGCTAGATGAACGAACGTCTCTCCACTTGCTCAGTTCTGAGAGATAAGTGTGTGTGAAAGCCGTCCTTCACCTAGCTTGTTGGGAACACAAAGTTTCTTTTCAGTTGCAAACTCCATTCCATACATATATATGGGGAGGTAGAAGCTCCAACAAGGTTTTACAGTGAAAACTGCAGGAACTTCAAACCGGCACTAGGAAACAGACTGAGAAAGCAGAGAAAAAGTGTCTCCTGCAACCCGTTCCCTTGGTGCTAGATGAACGAACGTCTCTCCACTTGCTCAGTTCTGAGAGATAAGTGTGTGTGAAAGCCGTCCTTCACCTAGCTTGTTGGGAACACAAAGTTTCTTTTCAGTTGCAAACCCATTCCATACGTATATATAGGGAGGTACTAGCTCCAACTCGGTTTTACAGTGAAAACTGCAGGAACTTCAAACAGGCACTAGGAAACAGACTGAGAAAGCAGAGAAAAAGTGTCTCCTGCAACCCGTTCCCTTGGTGCTAGATGAACGAACGTCTCTCCACTTGCTCAGTTCTGGGAGATAAGTGTGTGTGAAAGCCGTCCTTCACCTAGCTTGTTGGGAACACAAAGTTTCTTTTCAGTTGCAAACTCCATTCCATACATATATATGGGGAGGTAGAAGCTCCAACAAGGTTTTACAGTGAAAACTGCAGGAACTTCAAACCGGCACTAGGAAACAGACTGAGAAAGCAGAGAAAAAGTGTCTCCTGCAACCCGTTCCCTTGGTGCTAGATGAACGAACGTCTCTCCACTTGCTCAGTTCTGAGAGATAAGTGTGTGTGAAAGCCGTCCTTCACCTAGCTTGTTGGGAACACAAAGTTTCTTTTCAGTTGCAAACCCATTCCATACGTATATATGGGGAGGTACTAGCTCCAACTCGGTTTTACAGTGAAAACTGCAGGAACTTCAAACAGGCACTAGGAAACAGACTGAGAAAGCAGAGAAAAAGTGTCTCCTGCAACCCGTTCCCTTGGTGCTAGATGAACGAACGTCTCTCAACTTGCTCAGTTCTGGGAGATAAGTGTGTGTGAAAGCCGTCCTTCACCTAGCTTGTTGGGAACACAAAGATTCTTTTCAGTTGCAAACTCCATTCCATACATATATATGGGGAGGTACTAGCTCCAACTCGGTTTTACAGTGAAAACTGCAGGAACTTCAAACCGGCACTAGGAAACAGACTGAGAAAGCAGAGAAAAAGTGTTTCCTGCAACCCGTTCCCTTGGTGCTAGATGAACGAACGTCTCTCCACTTGCTCAGTTCTGAGAAATAATTGTGTGTGAAAGCCGTCCTTCACCTAGCTTTTTGGGAACACAAAGTTTCTTTTCAGTTGCAAACTCCACTCCATACATATATACGGGGAGTACTAGTTCCAACCCGGTTTTACAGTGAAAACTGCAGGAACTTCAAACCGGCACTAGGAAACAGACTGAGAAAGCAGAGAAAAAGTGTCTCCTGCAACCCGTTCCCTTGGTGCTAGATGAACGAACGTCTCTCCACTTGCTCAGTTCTGAGAGATAAGTGTGTGTGAAAGCCGTCCTTCACCTAGCTTGTTGGGAACACAAAGTTTCTTTTCAGTTGCAAACTCCATTCCATACATATATATGGGGAGGTACTAGCTCCAACTCGGTTTTACAGTGAAAACTGCAGGAACTTCAAACAGGCACTAGGAAACAGACTGAGAAAGCAGAGAAAAAGTGTCTCCTGCAACCCGTTCCCTTGGTGCTAGATGAACGAACGTCTCTCAACTTGCTCAGTTTTGGGAGATAAGTGTGTGTGAAAGCCGTCCTTCACCTAGCTTGTTGGGAACACAAAGTTTCTTTTCAGTTGCAAACTCCATTCCATACATATATATGGGGAGGTACAAGCTCCAACACGGTTTTACAGTGAAAACTGCAGGAACTTCAAACAGGCACTAGGAAACAGACTGAGAAAGAAGAGAAAAAGTGTCCCCTGCAACCCGTTCCCTTGGTGCTAGATGAACGAACGTCTCTCCACTTGCTCAGTTCTGAGAGATAAGTGTATGTGAAAGCCGTCCTTCACCTAGCTTGTTGGGAACACAAAGTTTCTTTTCAGTTGCAAACTCCAATACATACATATATATGGGGAGGTACTTGCTCCAACTCTGTTTTATAGTGAAAACTGCAGGAACTTCAAACCGGCACTAGGAAACAGACTGAGAAAGCAGAGAAAAAGTGTCTCCTGCAACCCGTTCCCTTGGTGCTAGATGAACGAACGTCTCTCCACTTGCTCAGTTCTGAGAGATAAGTGTGTGTGAAAGCCGTCCTTCACCTAGCTTGTTGGGAACACAAAGTTTCTTTTCAGTTGCAAACCCATTCCATACGTATATATGGGGAGGTACTAGCTCCAACTCGGTTTTACAGTGAAAACTGCAGGAACTTCAAACAGGCACTAGGAAACAGACTGAGAAAGCAGAGAAAAAGTGTCTCCTGCAACCCGTTCCCTTGGTGCTAGATGAACGAACGTCTCTCAACTTGCTCAGTTCTGGGAGATAAGTGTGTGTGAAAGCCGTCCTTCACCTAGCTTGTTGGGAACACAAAGTTTCTTTTCAGTTGCAAACCCATTCCATACGTATATATGGGGAGGTACTAGCTCCAACTCGGTTTTACAGTGAAAACTGCAGGAACTTCAAACAGGCACTAGGAAACAGACTGAGAAAGCAGAGAAAAAGTGTCTCCTGCAACCCGTTCCCTTGGTGCTAGATGAACGAACGTCTCTCCACTTGCTCAGTTCTGGGAGATAAGTGTGTGTGAAAGCCGTCCTTCACCTAGCTTGTTGGGAACACAAAGTTTCTTTTCAGTTGCAAACTCCATTCCATACATATATATGGGGAGGTAGAAGCTCCAACAAGGTTTTACAGTGAAAACTGCAGGAACTTCAAACCGGCACTAGGAAACAGACTGAGAAAGCAGAGAAAAAGTGTCTCCTGCAACCCGTTCCCTTGGTGCTAGATGAACGAACGTCTCTCCACTTGCTCAGTTCTGAGAGATAAGTGTGTGTGAAAGCCGTCCTTCACCTAGCTTGTTGGGAACACAAAGTTTCTTTTCAGTTGCAAACCCATTCCATACGTATATATGGGGAGGTACTAGCTCCAACTCGGTTTTACAGTGAAAACTGCAGGAACTTCAAACAGGCACTAGGAAACAGACTGAGAAAGCAGAGAAAAAGTGTCTCCTGCAACCCGTTCCCTTGGTGCTAGATGAACGAACGTCTCTCAACTTGCTCAGTTCTGGGAGATAAGTGTGTGTGAAAGCCGTCCTTCACCTAGCTTGTTGGGAACACAAAGTTTCTTTTCAGTTGCAAACTCCATTCCATACATATATATGGGGAGGTACTAGCTCCAACTCGGTTTTACAGTGAAAACTGCAGGAACTTCAAACCGGCACTAGGAAACAGACTGAGAAAGCAGAGAAAAAGTGGTTCCTGCAACCCGTTCCCTTGGTGCTAGATGAACGAACGTCTCTCCACTTGCTCAGTTCTGAGAAATAATTGTGTGTGAAAGCCGTCCTTCACCTAGCTTTTTGGGAACACAAAGTTTCTTTTCAGTTGCAAACTCCACTCCATACATATATACGGGGAGTACTAGTTCCAACCCGGTTTTACAGTGAAAACTGCAGGAACTTCAAACCGGCACTAGGAAACAGACTGAGAAAGCAGAGAAAAAGTGTCTCCTGCAACCCGTTCCCTTGGTGCTAGATGAACGAACGTCTCTCCACTTGCTCAGTTCTGAGAGATAAGTGTGTGTGAAAGCCGTCCTTCACCTAGCTTGTTGGGAACACAAAGTTTCTTTTCAGTTGCAAACTCCATTCCATACATATATATGGGGAGGTACTAGCTCCAACTCGGTTTTACAGTGAAAACTGCAGGAACTTCAAACAGGCACTAGGAAACAGACTGAGAAAGCAGAGAAAAAGTGTCTCCTGCAACCCGTTCCCTTGGTGCTAGATGAACGAACGTCTCTCAACTTGCTCAGTTCTGGGAGATAAGTGTGTGTGAAAGCCGTCCTTCACCTAGCTTGTTGGGAACACAAAGTTTCTTTTCAGTTGCAAACTCCATTCCATACATATATATGGGGAGGTACAAGCTCCAACACGGTTTTACAGTGAAAACTGCAGGAACTTCAAACAGGCACTAGGAAACAGACTGAGAAAGAAGAGAAAAAGTGTCTCCTGCAACCCGTTCCCTTGGTGCTAGATGAACGAACGTCTCTCCACTTGCTCAGTTCTGAGAGATAAGTGTATGTGAAAGCCGTCCTTCACCTAGCTTGTTGGGAACACAAAGTTTCTTTTCAGTTGCAAACTCCAATCCATACATATATATGGGGAGGTACTTGCTCCAACTCTGTTTTATAGTGAAAACTGCAGGAACTTCAAACCGGCACTAGGAAACAGACTGAGAAAGCAGAGAAAAAGTGTCTCCTGCAACCCGTTCCCTTGGTGCTAGATGAACGAACGTCTCTCAACTTGCTCAGTTCTGAGAGATAAGTGTGTGTGAAAGCCGTCCTTCACCTAGCTTGTTGGGAACACAAAGTATCTTTTCAGTTGCAAACTCCATTCCATACGTATATAATGGGAGGTACTAGCTCCAACTCGGTTTTACAGTGAAAACTGCAGGAACTTCAAACCGGCACTAGGAAACAGACTGAGAAAGCAGAGAAAAAGTGTCTCCTGCAACCCGTTCCCTTGGTGCTAGATGAACGAACGTCTCTCCACTTGCTCAGTTCTGAGAGATAAGTGTGTGTGAAAGCCGTCCTTCACCTAGCTTGTTGGGAACACAAAGTATCTTTTCCGTTGCAAACACATTCCATACGTATATATGGGGAGGTACTAGCTCCCACTCGGTTTTACAGTGAAAACTGCAGGAACTTCAAACCGGCACTGGGAAACAGACTGAGAAAGCAGAGAAAAAGTGTCTCCTGCAACCCGTTCCCTTGGTGCTAGATGAACGAACGTCTCTCCACTTGCTCAGTTCTGAGAGATAAGTGTGTGTGAAAGCCGTCCTTCACCTAGCTTGTTGGGAACACAAAGTTTCTTTTCAGTTGCAAGCTCCATTCCATACATATATATGGGGAGGTAGAAGCTCCAACAAGGTTTTACAGTGAAAACTGCAGGAACTTCAAACCGGCACTAGGAAACAGACTGAGAAAGCAGAGAAAAAGTGTCTCCTGCAACCCGTTCCCTTGGTGCTAGATGAACGAACGTCTCTCCACTTGCTCAGTTCTGAGAGATAAGTGTGTGTGAAAGCCGTCCTTCACCTAGCTTGTTGGGAACACAAAGTTTCTTTTCAGTTGCAAACCCATTCCATACGTATATATGGGGAGGTACTAGCTCCAACTCGGTTTTACAGTGAAAACTGCAGGAACTTCAAACAGGCACTAGGAAACAGACTGAGAAAGCAGAGAAAAAGTGTCTCCTGCAACCCGTTCCCTTGGTGCTAGATGAACGAACGTCTCTCAACTTGCTCAGTTCTGGGAGATAAGTGTGTGTGAAAGCCGTCCTTCACCTAGCTTGTTGGGAACACAAAGTTTCTTTTCAGTTGCAAACTCCATTCCATACATATATATGGGGAGGTACTAGCTCCAACTCGGTTTTACAGTGAAAACTGCAGGAACTTCAAACCGGCACTAGGAAACAGACTGAGAAAGCAGAGAAAAAGTGTTTCCTGCATCCCGTTCCCTTGGTGCTAGATGAACGAACGTCTCTCCACTTGCTCAGTTCTGAGAAATAATTGTGTGTGAAAGCCGTCCTTCACCTAGCTTTTTGGGAACACAAAGTTTCTTTTCAGTTGCAAACTCCACTCCATACATATATACGGGGAGTACTAGTTCCAACCCGGTTTTACAGTGAAAACTGCAGGAACTTCAAACCGGCACTAGGAAACAGACTGAGAAAGCAGAGAAAAATTGTCTCCTGCAACCCGTTCCCTTGGTGCTAGATGAACGTACTTCTCTCCACTTGCTCAGTTCTGAGAGATAAGTGTGTGTGAAAGCCGTCCTTCACCTAGCTTGTTGGGAACACAAAGTTTCTTTTCAGTTGCAAACTCCATTCCATACATATATATGGGGAGGTACTAGCTCCAACTCGGTTTTACAGTGAAAACTGCAGGAACTTCAAACAGGCACTAGGAAACAGACTGAGAAAGCAGAGAAAAAGTGTCTCCTGCAACCCGTTCCCTTGGTGCTAGATGAACGAACGTCTCTCAACTTGCTCAGTTCTGGGAGAAAAGTGTGTGTGAAAGCCGTCCTTCACCTAGCTTGTTGGGAACACAAAGTTTCTTTTCAGTTGCAAACTCCATTCCATACATATATATGGGGAGGTACAAGCTCCAACACGGTTTTACAGTGAAAACTGCAGGAACTTCAAACAGGCACTAGGAAACAGACTGAGAAAGAAGAGAAAAAGTGTCTCCTGCAACCCGTTCCCTTGGTGCTAGATGAACGAACGTCTCTCCACTTGCTCAGTTCTGAGAGATAAGTGTATGTGAAAGCCGTCCTTCACCTAGCTTGTTGGGAACACAAAGTTTCTTTTCAGTTGCAAACTCCAATCCATACATATATATGGGGAGGTACTTGCTCCAACTCTGTTTTATAGTGAAAACTGCAGGAACTTCAAACCGGCACTAGGAAACAGACTGAGAAAGCAGAGAAAAAGTGTCTCCTGCAACCCGTTCCCTTGGTGCTAGATGAACGAACGTCTCTCAACTTGCTCAGTTCTGAGAGATAAGTGTGTGTGAAAGCCGTCCTTCACCTAGCTTGTTGGGAACACAAAGTATCTTTTCAGTTGCAAACTCCATTCCATACTTATATAATGGGAGGTACTAGCTCCAACTCGGTTTTACAGTGAAAACTGCAGGAACTTCAAACCGGCACTAGGAAACAGACTGAGAAAGCAGAGAAAAAGTGTCTCCTGCAACCCGCTCCATTTGTGCTACATTAACGAACGTCTCTCCACTTGCTCAGTTCTGAGAGATAAGTGTGTGTGAAAGCCGTCATTCACCTAGCTTGTTGGGAACACAAAGTTTCTTTTCAGTTGCAAACTCCATTCCATACATATATATGGGGAGGTACTAGCTCCAACTCGGTTTTACAGTGAAAACTGCAGGAACTTCAAACAGGCACTAGGAAACAGACTGAGAAAGCAGAGAAAATGTGTCTCCTGCAACCCGTTCCCTTGGTGCTAGATGAACGAACGTCTCTCCACTTGCTCAGTTCTGAGAGATAAGTGTGTGTGAAAGACGTCCTTCACCTAGCTTGTTGGGAACACAAAGTATCTTTTCAGTTGCAAACTCCATTCCATACATATATATGGGGAGGTACTATCTCCAAATCGGTTTTACAGTGAAAACTGCAGGAACTTCAAACCGGCACTAGGAAACAGACTGAGAAAGCAGAGAAAAAGTGTCTCCTGCAACCCTTTCCCTTGGTGCTAGATGAACGAACGTCTCTCCACTTGATCAGTTCTGAGAGATAAGTGTGTGCGAAAGCCGTCCTTCACCTAGCTTGTTGGGAACACATAGTTTCTTTTCAGTTGCAAACTCCATTCCATACATATATATGTGGAGGTAAAAGCTCCAACACAGTTTTACAGTGAAAACTGCAGGAACTTCAAACCGGCACTAGGAAACAGACTGAGAAAGCAGAGAAAAAGTCTCTCCTGCAACCAGTTCCCTTGGTGCTAGATGAACGAACGTCTCTCCACTTGCTCAGTTCTGAGAGATAAGTGTGTGTGAAAGCGGTCCTTCACCTAGCTTGTTGGGAACACAAAGTTTCTTTTCAGTTGCAAACTCCATTCCATACATATATATGGGGAGGTAGAAGTTCCAACTCGGTTTTACAGTGAAAACTGCAGGAACTTCAAACCGGCACTAGGAAACAGACTGAGAAAGCAGAGAAAAAGTGTCTCCTGCAACCTGTTCCCTTGGTGCTAGATGAACGAACGTCTCTCCACTTGCTCAGTTCTGAGAGATAAATGTGTGTGAAAGCCGTCCTTCACCTAGCTTGTTGGGAACACAAAGTTTCTTTTCAGTTGCAAACTCCATTCCAAACATAAATATGGGGAGGTACAAGCTCCAACTCGGTTTTACAGTGAAAACTGCAGGAACTTCAAACCGGCACTAGGAAACAGACTGAGAAAGCAGAGAAAATGTGTCTCCTGCAACCCGTTCCCTTGGTGCTAGAAGAACGAACGTCTCTCCACTTGCTCAGTTCTGAGAGATAAGTGTGTGTGAAAGTCGTCCTTCACCTAGCTTGTTGGGAACACAAAGTTTCTTTTCAGTTGCAAACTGCACTCCATACATATATACGGGGAGGTACAAGTTCCAACTCGGTTTTACAGTGAAAACTGCAGGAACTTCAAACCGGCACTAGGAAACAGACTGAGAAAGCACAGAAAAAGTGTCTCCTGCAAACCGTTCCCTTGGTGCTAGATGAACGAACGTCTCTCCCCTTGCTCAGTTCTGAGAGATAAGTGTGTGTGAAAGCCGTCCTTCACCTAGCTTGTTGGGAACACAAAGTTTCTTTTCAGTTGCAAACTCCATTCCATACATATATATGGGGAGGTAATAGCTCCAACTCGGTTTTACAGTGAAAACTGCAGGAACTTCAAACCGGCACTAGGAAACAGACTGAGAAAGCAGAGAAAAAGTCTCTCCTGCAACCCGTTCCCTTGGTGCTAGATGAACGAACGTCTCTCCACTTGCTCAGTTCTGAGAGATAAGTGTGTGTGAAAGCCGTCCTTCACCTAGCTTGTTGGGAACACAAAGTTTCTTTTCAGTTGCAAACTCCATTCCATACATATATAAGGGGAGGTATTAGCTCCAAATCGGTTTTACAGTGAAAACTGCAGGAACTTCAAACCGGCACTAGGAAACAGACTGAGAAAGCAGAGAAAAAGTCTCTCCTGCAACCAGTTCCCTTGGTGCTAGATGAACGAACGTCTCTCCACGTGCTCAGTTCTGAGAGATAAGTGTGTGTGAAAGCGGTCCTTCACCTAGCTTGTTGGGAACACAAAGTTTCTTTTCAGTTGCAAACTCCATTCCATACATATATATGGGGAGGTAGAAGTTCCAACTCGGTTTTACAGTGAAAACTGCAGGAACTTCAAACCGGCACTAGGAAACAGACTGAGAAAGCAGAGAAAAAGTGTCTCCTGCAACCTGTTCCCTTGGTGCTAGATGAACGAACGTCTCTCCACTTGCTCAGTTCTGAGAGATAAATGTGTGTGAAAGCCGTCCTTCACCTAGCTTGTTGGGAACACAAACTTTCTTTTCAGTTGCAAACTCCATTCCAAACATAAATATGGGGTGGTACAAGCTCCAACTCGGTTTTACAGTGAAAACTGCAGGAACTTCAAACCGGCACTAGGAAACAGACTGAGAAAGCAGAGAAAATGTGTCTCCTGCAACCCGTTCCCTTGGTGCTAGAAGAACGAACGTCTCTCCACTTGCTCAGTTCTGAGAGATAAGTGTGTGTGAAAGTCGTCCTTCACCTAGGTTGTTGGGAACACAAAGTTTCTTTTCAGTTGCAAACTGCACTCCATACATATATACGGGGAGGTACAAGTTCCAACTCGGTTTTACAGTGAAAACTGCAGGAACTTCAAACCGGCACTAGGAAACAGACTGAGAAAGCAGAGAAAAAGTGTCTCCTGCGACCCGTTCCCTTGGTGCTAGATGAACGAACGTCTCTCCACATGCTCAGTTCTGAGAGATAAGTGTGTGTGAAAGCGGTCCTTCACCTAGCTTGTGGGAACACAAAGTTTTTTTTCAGTTGGCAACTCCATTCCATACATATATATGGGGAGGTAGAAGTTCCAACTCGGTTTTACAGTGAAAACTGCAGGAACTTCAAACCGGCACTAGGAAACAGACTGAGAAAGCAGAGAAAAAGTGTCTCCTGCAACCTGTTCCCTTGGTGCTAGATGAACGAACGTCTCTCCACTTGCTCAGTTCTGAGAGATAAGTGTGTGTGAAAGCCGTCCTTCACCTAGCTTGTTGGGAACACAAAGTTTCTTTTCAGTTGCAAACTCCATTCCATACATATATATGGGTAGGTACTAACTCCAACTCGGTTTTACAGTGAAAACTGCAGGAACTTCAAACCGGCACTAGGAAACAGACTGAGAAAGCAGAGAAATAGTGTCTCCTGCAACCCGTTCCCTTGGTGCTAGAAGAACGAACGTCTCTCCACTTGCTCAGTTCTGAGAGATAAGTGTGTGTGAAAGTCGTCCTTCACCTAGCTTGTTGGGAACACAAAGTTTCTTTTCAGTTGCAAACTGCACTCCATACATATATACGGGGAGTTACAAGTTCCAACTCGGTTTTACAGTGAAAAATGCAGGAACTTCAAACAGGCACTAGGAAACAGACTGAGAAAGCAGAGAAAATGTGTCTCCTGCAACCCGTTCCCTTGGTGCTAGATGAACGAACGTCTCTCCACTTGCTCAGTTCTGAGAGATAAGTGTGTGTGAAAGACGTCCTTCAATTAGCTTGTTGGGAACACAAAGTATCTTTTCAGTTGCAAACTCCATTCCATACATATATATGGGGAGGTACTATCTCCAAATCGGTTTTACAGTGAAAACTGCAGGAACTTCAAACCGGCACTAGGAAACAGACTGAGAAAGCAGAGAAAAAGTGTCTCCTGCAACCCTTTCCCTTGGTGCTAGATGAACGAACGTCTCTCCACTTGATCAGTTCTGAAAGATAAGTGTGTGCGAAAGCCGTCCTTCACCTAGCTTGTTGGGAACACATAGTTTCTTTTCAGTTGCAAACTCCATTCCATACATATATATGTGGAGGTAAAAGCTCCAACACAGTTTTACAGTGAAAACTGCAGGAACTTCAAACCGGCACTAGGAAACAGACTGAGAAAGCAGAGAAAAAGTCTCTCCTGCAACCATTTCCCTTGGTGCTAGATGAACGAACGTCTCTCCACTTGCTCAGTTCTGAGAGATAAGTGTGTGTGAAAGCCGTCCTTCACCTAGCTTGTTGGGAACACAAAGTGTCTTTTCAGTTGCAAACTCCATTCCATACATATATATGGGGAGGTACTAGCTCCAACTCGGTTTTACAGTGAAAACTGCAGGAACTTCAAACCGGCACTAGGAAACAGCCTGAGAAAGCAGAGAAAAATTTTCTCCTGCAAACCGTTCCCTTGGTGCTAGATGAAAGAACGTCTCTCCCCTTGCTCAGTTCTGAGAGATAAGTGTGTGTGAAAGCCGTCCTTCACCTAGCTTGTTGGGAACACAAAGTTTCTTTTCAGTTGCAAACTCCATTCCATACGTATATATGGGGAGGTACTAGCTCCAACTCGGTTTTACAGTGAAAACTGCAGGAACTTCAAACCGGCACTAGGAAACAGACTGAGAAAGCAGAGAAAAAGTGTCTCCTTCAACCCGTTCCCTTGGTGCTAGATGAACGAACGTCTCTCCACTTGCTAAGTTCTGAGAGATAAGTGTCTGTGAAAGCGGTCCTTCACCTAGCTTGTTGGGAAAACAAAGTTTTTTTTTCAGTTGCAAACTCCATTCCATACATATATATGGGGAGGTAGAAGTTCCAACTCGGTTTTACAGTGAAAACTGCAGGAACTTCAAACCGGCACTAGGAAACAGACTGAGAAAGCAGAGAAAAAGTGTCTCCTGCAACCCGTTCCCTTGGTGCTAGATGAACGAACGTCTCTCCTCTTACTCAGTTCTGAGAGATAAGTGTGTGTGAAAGCCGTCCTTCACCTAGCTTGTTGGGAACACAAAGTTTCTTTTCAGTTGCAAACACCATTCCATACATATATATGGGGAGGTACTAGCTCCAACTCGGTTTTACAGTGAAAACTGCAGGAACTTCAAACCGACACTAGGAAACTGACTGAGAAAGCAGAGAAAAAGTGTCTCTTGCAACCCGTTCCCTTTGTGCTAGAATAACGAACGTCTCTCCACTTGCTCAGTTCTGAGAGATAAGTGTGTGTGAAAGCCGTCCTTCACATAGCTTGTTGGGAACACAAAGTTTCTTTTCAGTTGCAAACTCCATTCCATACATATATATGGGGAGGTACAAGCTCCAACACGGTTTTACAGTGAAAACTGCAGGAACTTCAAACCGGCACTAGGAAACAGACTGAGAAAGCAGAGAAAAAGTGTCTCCTGCAAACCGTTCCCTTGGTGCTAGATGAACGAACGTCTCTCCCCTTGCTCAGTTCTGAGAGATAAGTGTGTGTGAAAGCCGTCCTTCACCTAGCTTGTTGGGAACACAAACTTTCTTTTCACTTGCAAACTCCATTCCATACATATATATGGGGAGGTAGAAGCTCCAACACGGTTTTACAGTGAAAACTGCAGGAAATTCAAACCGGCACTAGGAAACAGACTGAGAAAGAAGAGAAAAAGTGTCTCCTGCAACCCGTTCCCTTGGTGCTAGAAGAACGAACGTCTCTCCACTTGCTCAGTTCTGAGAGATAAGTGTGTCTGAAAGTCGTCCTTCACCTAGCTTGTTGGGAACACAAAGTTTCTTTTCAGTTGCAAACTGCACTCCATACATATATACGGGGAGGTACAAGTTCCAACTCGGTTTTACAGTGAAAACTGCAGGAACTTCAAACCGGCACTAGGAAACAGACTGAGAAAGCAGAGAAAAACTGTCTCCTGCAACCCGTTCCCTTGGTGCTAGATGAACGAACGTCTCTCCACTTGCTCAGTTCTCAGAGATAAGTGTGTGTGAAAGCCGTCCTTCACCTAGCTTGTTGGGAACACAAAGTTTCTTTTCAGTTGCAAACTCCATTCCATACATATATATGGGGAGGTACAAGCTCCAACACCGTTTTACAGTGAAAACTGCAGGAACTTCAAACAGGCACTAGGAAACAGACTGAGAAAGAAGAGAAAAAGTGTATCCTGCAACCCGTTCCCTTGGTGCTAGATGAACGAACGTCTCTCCACTTGCTCATTTCTGAGAGATAAGTGTGTGTGAAAGCCGTCCTTCACCTAGCTTGTTGGGAACACAAAGTTTCTTTTCAGTTGCAAACACCATTCCATACATATATATGGGGAGGTACTAACTCCAACTCGGTTTTACAGTGAAAACTGCAGGAACTTCAAACCGGCACTAGGAAACATACTGAGAAAGCAGAGAAAAAGTGTCTCCTGTAACCCGTTCCCTTGGTGCTAGATGAACGAACGTCTCTCCACTTGCTCAGTTCTGAGAGATAAGTGTGTGTGAAAGCCGTCCTTCACCTAGCTTGTTGGGAACACAAAGTTTCTTTTCAGTTGCAAACTCCATTCCGTACATATATATGGGGAGGTACTTTCTCCAACTCTGTTTTACAGTGAAAACTGCAGGAACTTCAAACCGGCAGTAGGAAACAGACTGAGAAAGCAGAGAAAAAGTGTCTCCTGCAACCCGTTCCCTTGGTGCTAGATGAACGAACGTCTCTCCACTTGCTCAGTTCTGAGATATAAGTGTGTGTGAAAGCCGTCCTTCACCTAGCTTGTTGGGAACACAAAGTTTCTTTTCAGTTGCAAACTCCATTCCATACATATATATGGGGAGGTACTAGCTCCAACTCGGTTTTACAGTGAAAACTGCAGGAACTTCAAACCGGCACTAGGAACAGACTGAGAAAGCAGAGAAAATGTGTCTCCTGCAACCCGTTCCCTTAGTGCTAGATGAACGAACGTCTCTCCACTTGCTCAGTTCTGAGAGATAAGTGTGTGTGAAAGCCGTCCTTCACCTAGCTTGTTGGGAACACAAAGTTTCTTTTCAGTTGCAAACACCATTCCATACATATATATGGGGAGGTACTAGCTCCAACTCGGTTTTACAGTGAAAACTGCAGGAACTTCAAACCGGCACTAGGAAACAGACTGAGAAAGCAGAGAAAAAGTGTCTCCTGCAACCCGTTCCCTTGGTGCTAGATGAACGAACGTCTCTCCACTTGCTCAGTTCTGAGAGATAAGTGTCTGTGAAAGCGGTCCTTCACCTAGCTTGTTGGGAAAACAAAGTTTTTTTTTCAGTTGCAAACTCCATTCCATACATATATATGGGGAGGTAGAAGTTCCAACTCGGTTTTACAGTGAAAACTGCAGGAACTTCAAACCGGCACTAGGAAACAGACTGAGAAAGCAGAGAAAAAGTGTCTCCTGCAACCCGTTCCCTTGGTGCTAGATGAACGAACGTCTCTCCTCTTGCTCAGTTCTGAGAGATAAGTGTGTGTGAAAGCCGTCCTTCACCTAGCTTGTTGGGAACACAAAGTTTCTTTTCAGTTGCAAACACCATTCCATACATATATATGGGGAGGTACTAGCTCCAACTCGGTTTTACAGTGAAAACTGCAGGAACTTCAAACCGACACTAGGAAACTGACTGAGAAAGCAGAGAAAAAGTGTCTCCTGCAACCCGTTCCCTTGGTGCTAGAATAACGAACGTCTCTCCACTTGCTCAGTTCTGAGAGATAAGTGTGTGTGAAAGCCGTCCTTCACCTAGCTTGTTGGGAACACAAAGTTTCTTTTCAGTTGCAAACACCATTCCATACATATATATGGGGAGGTACTAGCTCCAACTCGATTTTACATTGAAAACTGCAGGAACTTCCAACCGGCACTAGGAAATAGACTGAGAAAGCAGAGACAAAGTGTCTCCTGCAACCCGTTCCCTTGGTGCTAGATGAACGAACGTCTCTCCACTTGCTCCGTTCTGAGAGATAAGTGTGTGTGAAAGACGTCCTTCACCTAGATTGTTGGGAACACAAAGTTTCTTTTCAGTTGCAAACCCCATTCCATACATATATATGGGGAGGTAGAAGCTCCAACACGGTTTTACAGTGAAAACTGCAGGAACTTCAAACCGGCACTAGGAAACAGACTGAGAAAGCAGAGAAAAAGTCTCTCCTGCAACCCGTTCCCTTGGTGCTAGATGAACGAACGTCTCTCCACTTGCTCATTTCTGAGAGATAAGTGTGTGTGAAAGCCGTCCTTCACCTAGCTTGTTGGGAACACAAAGTTTCTTTTCAGTTGCAAACTACATTCCATACATATATATGGGGAGGTACTAGCTCCAACTCGGTTTTACAGTGAAAACTGCAGGAACTTCAAACCGGCACTAGGAAACAGACTGAGAAAGCAGAGAAAAAGTCTCTCCTGCAACCCGTTCCCTTGGTGCTAGATGAACGAACGTCTCTCCACTTGCTCATTTCTGAGAGATAAGTGTGTGTGAAAGCCGTCCTTCACCTAGCTTGTTGGGAACACAAAGTTTCTTTTCAGTTGCAAACTCCATTCCATACATATATATGGGGAGGTACTAGCTCCAACTCGGTTTTACAGTGAAAACTGCAGGAACTTCAAACCGGCACTAGGAAACAGACTGAGAGAGCAGAGAAAATGTGTCTCCTGCAACCCGTTCCCTTGGTGCTAGATGAACGAACGTCTCACAACTTGCTCAGTTCTGAGAGATAAGTGTGTGTGAAAGCCGTCCTTCACCTAGCTTGTTGGGAACACAAAGTTTCTTTTCAGTTGCCAACACCATTCCATAAATATATATGGGGATGTAGAAGCACCAAATCGGATTTACAGTGAAAACTGCAGGAACTTCAAACCGGCACTAGGAAACAGACTGAGAAAGCAGAGAAAAAGTGTCCCCTGCAACCCGTTCCCTTGGTGCTAGGTGAACGAACGTCTCTCCACTTGCTCCGTTCTGAGAGATAAGTGTGTGTGAACGACGTCTTTCACATATCATGTTGAGAACACAAAGTTTCTTTTCAGTTGCAAACTCCACTCCATACATATATATGGGTAGGTTCTAGCTCCAAATCGGTTTTACAGTGAAAACTGCAGGAACTTCAAACCGGCACTAGGAAGCACACTGAGAAAGCAGAGAAAATGTGTCTCCTGCAACCCTTTCCCTTGGTGCTAGAAGAACGAACGTCTCTCCACTTGCTCAGTTCTGAGAGATAAGTGTGTGTGAAAGCCGTCCTTCACCTAGCTTGTTGGGAACACAAAGTTTCTTTTCAGTTGCAAACTCCATTCCATACATATATATGGGGAGGTACTAGCTCCAACACGGTATTACAGTGAAAACTGCAGGAACTTCAAACCGGCAGTAGGAAACAGACTGAGAAACCAGAGAAAATGTGTCTCCTGCAACCCGCTCCATTTGTGCTACATTAACGAACGTCTCTCCACTTGCTCAGTTCTGAGAGATAAGTGTGTGTGAAAGCCGTCCTTCACCTAGCTTGTTGGGAACACAAAGTTTCTTTTCAGTTGCAAACTCCATTCCATACATATATATGGGGAGGTACTAGCTCCAACTCGGTTTTACAGTGAAAACTGCAGGAACTTCAAACCGGCACTAGGAAACAGACTGAGAAAGCAGAGAAAAAGTCTCTCCTGCAACCCGTTCCCTTGGTGCTAGATGAACGAACGTCTCTCCACTTGCTCATTTCTGAGAGATAAGTGTGTGTGAAAGCCGTCCTTCACCTAGCTTGTTGGGAACACAAAGTTTCTTTTCAGTTGCAAACTCCATTCCATACATATATATGGGGAGGTACTAGCTCCAACTCGGTTTTACAGTGAAAACTGCAGGAACTTCAAACCGGCACTAGGAAACAGACTGAGAGAGCAGAGAAAATGTGTCTCCTGCAACCCGTTCCCTTGGTGCTAGATGAACGAACGTCTCACAACTTGCTCAGTTCTGAGAGATAAGTGTGTGTGAAAGCCGTCCTTCACCTAGCTTGTTGGGAACACAAAGTTTCTTTTCAGTTGCCAACACCATTCCATAAATATATATGGGGATGTAGAAGCACCAAATCGGATTTACAGTGAAAACTGCAGGAACTTCAAACCGGCACTAGGAAACAGACTGAGAAAGCAGAGAAAAAGTGTCCCCTGCAACCCGTTCCCTTGGTGCTAGGTGAACGAACGTCTCTCCACTTGCTCCGTTCTGAGAGATAAGTGTGTGTGAACGACGTCTTTCACATATCATGTTGGGAACACAAAGTTTCTTTTCAGTTGCAAACTCCACTCCATACATATATATGGGTAGGTTCTAGCACCAAATCGGTTTTACAGTGAAAACTGCAGGAACTTCAAACCGGCACTAGGAAGCAGATTGAGAAAGCTGAGAAAAAGTGTCTCCTGCAACCCTTTCCCTTGGTGCTAGAAGAACGAACGTCTCTCCACTTGCTCAGTTCTGAGAGATAAGTGTGTGTGAAAGCCGTCCTTCACCTAGCTTGTTGGGAACACAAAGTTTCTTTTCAGTTGCAAACTCCATTCCATACATATATATGGGGAGGTACTAGCTCCAACTCGGTATTACAGTGAAAACTGCAGGAACTTCAAACCGGCAGTAGGAAACAGACTGAGAAAGCAGAGAAAATGTGTCTCCTGCAACCCGCTCCATTTGTGCTACATTAACGAACGTCTCTCCACTTGCTCAGTTCTGAGAGATAAGTGTGTGTGAAAGCCGTCCTTCACCTAGCTTGTTGGGCACACAAAGTTTCTTTTCAGTTGCAAACTCCATTCCATACATATATATGGGGAGGTACTAGCTCCAACTCGGTTTTACAGTGAAAACTGCAGGAACTTCAAAAAGGCACTAGGAAACAGACTGAGAAAGCAGAGAAAATGTGTCTCCTGCAACCCGTTCCCTTGGTGCTAGATGAACGAACGTCTCTCCACTTGCTCAGTTCTGAGAGATAAGTGTGTGTGAAAGACGTCCTTCACCTAGCTTGTTGGGAACACAAAGTATCATTTCAGTTGCAAACTCCATTCCATACATATATATGGGGAGGTACTATCTCCAACTCGGTTTTACAGTGAAAACTGCAGGAACTTCAAACCGGCACTAGGAAACAGACTGAGAAAGCAGAGAAAAAGTGTCTCCTGCAACCCGTTCCCTTGGTGCTAGATGAACGAACGTCTCTCCACTTGCTCAATTCTGAGAGATAAATGTGTGTGAAAGCCGTCCTTCACCTAGCTTGTTGGGAACACAAAGTTTCTTTTCAGTTGCAAACTCCATTCCAAACATAAATATGGGGAGGTACAAGCTCCAACTCGGTTTTACAGTGAAAACTGCAGGAACTTCAAACCGGCACTAGGAAACAGACTGAGAAAGCAGAAAAAAAAAAAATGTTTCCTGCAACCCGTTCCCTTGGTGCTAGATGAACGAACGTCTCTCCACTTGCTCAGTTCTGAGAGATAAGTGTGTGTGAAAGCCGTCCTTCACCTAGCTTGTTGGGAACACAAAGTTTCTTTTCAGTTGCAAACCCATTCCATACGTATATATGGGGAGGTACTAGCTCCAACTCGGTTTTACAGTGAAAACTGCAGGAACTTCAAACCGGCACTGGGAAACAGACTGAGAAAGCAGAGAAAAAGTGTCTCCTGCAACCCGTTCCCTTGGTGCTAGATGAACGAACGTCTCTCCACTTGCTCAGTTCTGAGAGATAAGTGTGTGTGAAAGCCGTCCTTCACCTAGCTTGTTGGGAACACAAAGTTTCTTTTCAGTTGCAAACTCCATTCCATACATATATATGGGGAGGTAGAAGCTCCAACAAGATTTTACAGTGAAAACTGCAGGAACTTCAAACCGGCACTAGGAAGCAGACTGAGAAAGCAGAGAAAAAGTGTCTCCTGCAACCCTTTCCCTTGGTGCTAGAAGAACGAACGTCTCTCCACTTGCTCAGTTCTGAGAGATAAGTGTGTGTGAAAGCCGTCCTTCACCTAGCTTGTTGGGAACACAAAGTTTCTTTTCAGTTGCAAACTCCATTCCATACATATATATGGGGAGGTACTAGCTCCAACTCGGTATTACAGTGAAAACTGCAGGAACTTCAAACCGGCAGTAGGAAACAGACTGAGAAAGCAGAGAAAATGTGTCTCCTGCAACCTGCTCCATTTGTGCTACATTAACGAACGTCTCTCCACATGCTCAGTTCTGAGAGATAAGTGTGTGTGAAAGCCGTCCTTCACCTAGCTTGTTGGGAACACAAAGTTTCTTTTCAGTTGCAAACTCCATTCCATACATATATATGGGGAGGTACTAGCTCCAACTCGGTTTTACAGTGAAAACTGCAGGAACTTCAAACAGGCACTAGGAAACAGACTGAGAAAGCAGAGAAAATGTGTCTCCTGCAACCCGCTCCATTTGTGCTAGATGAACGAACGTCTCTCCACTTGCTCATTTCTGAGAGATAAGTGTGTGTGAAAGCCGTCCTTCACCTAGCTTGTTGGGAACACAAAGTTTCTTTTCAGTTGCAAACTCCATTCCATACATATATATGGGGAGGTACTAGCTCCAACTCGGTTTTACAGTGAAAACTGCAGGAACTTCAAAAAGGCACTAGGAAACAGACTGAGAAAGCAGAGAAAATGTGTCTCCTGCAACCCGTTCCCTTGGTGCTAGATGAACGAACGTCTCTCCACTTGCTCAGTTCTGAGAGATAAGTGTGTGTGAAAGACGTCCTTCACCTAGCTTGTTGGGAACACAAAGTATCATTTCAGTTGCAAACTCCATTCCATACATATATATGGGGAGGTACTATCTCCAACTCGGTTTTACAGTGAAAACTGCAGGAACTTCAAACCGGCACTAGGAAACAGACTGAGAAAGCAGAGAAAAAGTGTCTCCTGCAAACCGTTCCCTTGGTGCTAGATGAACGAACGTCTCTCCACTTGCTCAGTTCTGAGAGATAAGTGTGTGTGAAAGCCGTCCTTCACCTAGCTTGTTGGGAACACAAAGTTTCTTTTCAGTTGCAAACTCCATTCCAAACATAAATATGGGGAGGTACAAGCTCCAACTCGGTTTTACAGTGAAAACTGCAGGAACTTCAAACCGGCACTAGGAAACAGACTGAGAAAGCAGAAAAAAAAAAATGTTTCCTGCAACACGTTCCCTTGGTGCTAGATGAACGAACGTCTCTCCACTTGCTCAGTTCTGAGAGATAAGTGTGTGTGAAAGCCGTCCTTCACCTAGCTTGTTGGGAACACAAAGTTTCTTTTCAGTTGCAAACTCCATTCCATACATATATATGGGGAGGTAGAAGCTCCAACAAGATTTTACAGTGAAAACTGCAGGAACTTCAAACCGGCACTAGGAAGCAGACTGAGAAAGCAGAGAAAAAGTGTCTCCTGCAACCCTTTCCCTTGGTGCTAGAAGAACGAACGTCTCTCCACTTGCTCAGTTCTGAGAGATAAGTGTGTGTGAAAGCCGTCCTTCACCTAGCTTGTTGGGAACACAAAGTTTCTTTTCAGTTGCAAACTCCATTCCATACATATATATGGGGAGGTAGGAGCTCCAACACGGTTTTACAGTGAAAACTGCAGGAACTTCAAACCGGCACTAGGAAACAGACTGAGAAAGCAGAGAAAAAGTCTCTCCTGCAACCCGTTCCCTTGGTGCTAGATGAACGAACGTCTCTCCACTTGCTCATTTCTGAGAGATAAGTGTGTGTGAAAGCCGTCCTTCACCTAGCTTGTTGGGAACACAAAGTTTCTTTTCAGTTGCAAACTCCATTCCATACATATATATGGGGAGGTACTAGCTCCAACTCGGTTTTACAGTGAAAACTGCAGGAACTTCAAACCGGCACTAGGAAACAGACTGAGAAAGCAGAGAAAAAGTCTCTCCTGCAACCCGTTCCCTTGGTGCTAGATGAACGAACGTCTCTCCACTTGCTTATTTCTGAGAGATAAGTGTGTGTGAAAGCCGTCCTTCACCTAGCTTGTTGGGAACACAAAGTTTCTTTTCAGTTGCAAACTCCATTCCATACATATATATGGGGAGGTACTAGCTCCAACTCGGTTTTACAGTGAAAACTGCAGGAACTCAAACCGGCACTAGAAAACAGACTGAGAGAGCAGAGAAAATGTGTCTCCTGCAACCCGTTCCCTTGGTGCTAGATGAACGAACGTCTCACAACTTGCTCAGTTCTGAGAGATAAGTGTGTGTGAAAGCCGTCCTTCACCTAGCTTTTTGGGAACACAAAGTTTCTTTTCAGTTGCCAACACCATTCCATAAATATATATGGGGATGTAGAAGCACCAAATCGGATTTACAGTGAAAACTGCAGGAACTTCAAACCGGCACTAGGAAACAGACTGAGAAAGCAGAGAAAAAGTGTCCCCTGCAACCCGTTCCCTTGGTGCTAGGTGAACGAACGTCTCTCCACTTGCTCCGTTCTGAGAGATAAGTGTGTGTGAACGACGTCTTTCACATATCATGTTGGGAACACAAAGTTTCTTTTCAGTTGCAAACTCCACTCCATACATATATATGGGTAGGTTCTAGCTCCAAATCTGTTTTACAGTGAAAACTGCAGGAACTTCAAACCGGCACTAGGAAGCAGACTGAGAAAGCAGAGAAAAAGTGTCTCCTGCAACCCTTTCCCTTGGTGCTAGAAGAACGAACGTCTCTCCACTTGCTCAGTTCTGAGAGATAAGTGTGTGTGAAAGCCGTCCTTCACCTAGCTTGTTGGGAACACAAAGTTTCTTTTCAGTTGCAAACTCCATTCCATACATATATATGGGGAGGTACTAGCTCCAACTCGGTATTACAGTGAAAACTGCAGGAACTTCAAACCGGCAGTAGGAAACAGACTGAGAAAGCAGAGAAAATGTGTCTCCTGCAACCCGCTCCATTTGTGCTACATTAACGAACGTCTCTCCACTTGCTCAGTTCTGAGAGATAAATGTGTGTGAAAGCCGTCCTTCACCTAGCTTGTTGGGAACACAAAGTTTCTTTTCAGTTGCAAACTCCATTCCATACATATATATGGGGAGGTACTAGCTCCAACTCGGTTTTACAGTGAAAACTGCAGGAACTTCAAAAAGGCACTAGGAAACAGACTGAGAAAGCAGAGAAAATGTGTCTCCTGCAACCCGTTCCCTTGGTGCTAGATGAACGAACGTCTCTCCACTTGCTCAGTTCTGAGAGATAAGTGTGTGTGAAAGACGTCCTTCACCTAGCTTGTTGGGAACACAAAGTATCATTTCAGTTGCAAACTCCATTCCATACATATATATGGGGAGGTACTATCTCCAACTCGGTTTTACAGTGAAAACTGCAGGAACTTCAAACCGGCACTAGGAAACAGACTGAGAAAGCAGAGAAAAAGTGTCTCCTGCAACCCGTTCCCTTGGTGCTAGATGAACGAACGTCTCTCCACTTGCTCAGTTCTGAGAGATAAATGTGTGTGAAAGCCGTCCTTCACCTAGCTTGTTGGGAACACAAAGTTTCTTTTCAGTTGCAAACTCCATTCCAAACATAAATATGGGGAGGTACAAGCTCCAACTCGGTTTTACAGTGAAAACTGCAGGAACTTCAAACCGGCACTAGGAAACAGACTGAGAAAGCAGAAAAAAAAAAAATGTTTCCTGCAACCCGTTCCCTTGGTGCTAGATGAACGAACGTCTCTCCACTTGCTCAGTTCTGAGAGATAAGTGTGTGTGAAAGCCGTCCTTCACCTAGCTTGTTGGGAACACAAAGTTTCTTTTCAGTTGCAAACCCATTCCATACGTATATATGGGGAGGTACTAGCTCCAACTCGGTTTTACAGTGAAAACTGCAGGAACTTCAAACCGGCACTGGGAAACAGACTGAGAAAGCAGAGAAAAAGTGTCTCCTGCAACCCGTTCCCTTGGTGCTAGATGAACGAACGTCTCTCCACTTGCTCAGTTCTGAGAGATAAGTGTGTGTGAAAGCCGTCCTTCACCTAGCTTGTTGGGAACACAAAGTTTCTTTTCAGTTGCAAACTCCATTCCATACATATATATGGGGAGGTAGAAGCTCCAACAAGATTTTACAGTGAAAACTGCAGGAACTTCAAACCGGCACTAGGAAGCAGACTGAGAAAGCAGAGAAAAAGTGTCTCCTGCAACCCTTTCCCTTGGTGCTAGAAGAACGAACGTCTCTCCACTTGCTCAGTTCTGAGAGATAAATGTGTGTGAAAGCCGTCCTTCACCTAGCTTGTTGGGAACACAAAGTTTCTTTTCAGTTGCAAACTCCATTCCATACATATATATGGGGAGGTACTAGCTCCAACTCGGTATTACAGTGAAAACTGCAGGAACTTCAAAGCGGCAGTAGGAAACAGACTGAGAAAGCAGAGAAAATGTGTCTCCTGCAACCTGCTCCATTTGTGCTACATTAACGAACGTCTCTCCACATGCTCAGTTCTGAGAGATAAGTGTGTGTGAAAGCCGTCCTTCACCTAGCTTGTTGGGAACACAAAGTTTCTTTTCAGTTGCAAACTCCATTCCATACATATATATGGGGAGGTACTAGCTCCAACTCGGTTTTACAGTGAAAACTGCAGGAACTTCAAACAGGCACTAGGAAACAGACTGAGAAAGCAGAGAAAATGTGTCTCCTGCAACCCTCTCCATTTGTGCTACATTAACGAACGTCTCTCCACTTGCTCAGTTCTGAGAGATAAGTGTGTGTGAAAGCCGTCCTTCACCTAGCTTGTTGGGAACTCAAAGTTTCTTTTCAGTTGCAAACTCCATTCCATACATATATATGGGGAGGTACTAGCTCCAACTCGGTTTTACAGTGAAAACTGCAGGAACTTCAAAAAGGCACTAGGAAACAGACTGAGAAAGCAGAGAAAATGTGTCTCCTGCAACCCGTTCCCTTGGTGCTAGATGAACGAACGTCTCTCCACTTGCTCAGTTCTGAGAGATAAGTGTGTGTGAAAGACGTCCTTCACCTAGCTTGTTGGGAACACAAAGTATCATTTCAGTTGCAAACTCCATTCCATACATATATATGGGGAGGTACTATCTCCAACTCGGTTTTACAGTGAAAACTGCAGGAACTTCAAACCGGCACTAGGAAACAGACTGAGAAAGCAGAGAAAAAGTGTCTCCTGCAAACCGTTCCCTTGGTGCTAGATGAACGAACGTCTCTCCACTTGCTCAGTTCTGAGAGATAAATGTGTGTGAAAGCCGTCCTTCACCTAGCTTGTTGGGAACACAAAGTTTCTTTTCAGTTGCAAACTCCATTCCAAACATAAATATGGGGAGGTACAAGCTCCAACTCGGTTTTACAGTGAAAACTGCAGGAACTTCAAACCGGCACTAGGAAACAGACTGAGAAAGCAGAAAAAAAATAAATGTTTCCTGCAACACGTTCCCTTGGTGCTAGATGAACGAACGTCTCTCCACTTGCTCAGTTCTGAGAGATAAGTGTGTGTGAAAGCCGTCCTTCACCTAGCTTGTTGGGAACACAAAGTTTCTTTTCAGTTGCAAACCCATTCCATACGTATATATGGGGAGGTACTAGCTCCAACTCGGTTTTACAGTGAAAACTGCAGGAACTTCAAACCGGCACTGGGAAACAGACTGAGAAAGGAGAGAAAAAGTGTCTCCTGCAACCCGTTCCCTTGGTGCTAGATGAACGAACGTCTCTCCACTTGCTCAGTTCTGAGAGATAAGTGTGTGTGAAAGCCGTCCTTCACCTAGCTTGTTGGGAACACAAAGTTTCTTTTCAGTTGCAAACTCCATTCCATACATATATATGGGGAGGTAGAAGCTCCAACAAGATTTTACAGTGAAAACTGCAGGAACTTCAAACCGGCAGTAGGAAACAGACTGAGAAAGCAGAGAAAATGTGTCTCCTGCAACCCGCTCCATTTGTGCTACATTAACGAACGTCTCTCCACATGCTCAGTTCTGAGAGATAAGTGTGTGTGAAAGCCGTCCTTCACCTAGCTTGTTGGGAACACAAAGTTTCTTTTCAGTTGCAAACTCCATTCCATACATATATATGGGGAGGTACTAGCTCCAACTCGGTTTTACAGTGAAAACTGCAGGAACTTCAAACAGGCACTAGGAAACAGACTGAGAAAGCAGAGAAAATGTGTCTCCTGCAACCCGCTCTATTTGTGCTACATTAACGAACGTCTCTCCACTTGCTCAGTTCTGAGAGATAAGTGTGTGTGAAAGCCGTCCTTCACCTAGCTTGTTGGGAACACAAAGTTTCTTTTCAGTTGCAAACTCCATTCCATACATATATATGGGGAGGTACTAGCTCCAACTCGGTTTTACAGTGAAAACTGCACGAACTTCAAAAAGGCACTAGGAAACAGACTGAGAAAGCAGAGAAAATGTGTCTCCTGCAACCCGTTCCCTTGGTGCTAGATGAACGAACGTCTCTCCACTTGCTCAGTTCTGAGAGATAAGTGTGTGTGAAAGACGTCCTTCACCTAGCTTGTTGGGAACACAAAGTATCATTTCAGTTGCAAACTCCATTCCATACATATATATGGGGAGGTACTATCTCCAACTCGGTTTTACAGTGAAAACTGCAGGAACTTCAAACCGGCACTAGGAAACAGACTGAGAAAGCAGAGAAAAAGTGTCTCCTGCAAACCGTTCCCTTGGTGCTAGATGAACGAACGTCTCTCCACTTGCTCAGTTCTGAGAGATAAATGTGTGTGAAAGCCGTCCTTCACCTAGCTTGTTGGGAACACAAAGTTTCTTTTCAGTTGCAAACTCCATTCCAAACATAAATATGGGGAGGTACAAGCTCCAACTCGATTTTACAGTGAAAACTGCAGGAACTTCAAACCGGCACTAGGAAACAGACTGAGAAAGCAGAAAAAAAAAAATGTTTCCTGCAACACGTTCCCTTGGTGCTAGATGAACGAACGTCTCTCCACTTGCTCAGTTCTGAGAGATAAGTGTGTGTGAAAGCCGTCCTTCACCTAGCTTGTTGGGAACACAAAGTTTCTTTTCAGTTGCAAACCCATTCCATACGTATATATGGGGAGGTACTAGCTCCAACTCGGTTTTACAGTGAAAACTGCAGGAACTTCAAACCGGCACTGGGAAACAGACTGAGAAAGGAGAGAAAAAGTGTCTCCTGCAACCCGTTCCCTTGGTGCTAGATGAACGAACGTCTCTCCACTTGCTCAGTTCTGAGAGATAAGTGTGTGTGAAAGCCGTCCTTCACCTAGCTTGTTGGGAACACAAAGTTTCTTTTCAGTTGCAAACTCCATTCCATACATATATATGGGGAGGTAGAAGCTCCAACAAGATTTTACAGTGAAAACTGCAGGAACTTCAAACCGGCACTAGGAAGCAGACTGAGAAAGCAGAGATAAAGTGTCTCCTGAAACCCTTTCCCTTGGTGCTAGAAGAACGAACGTCTCTCCACTTGCTCAGTTCTGAGAGATAAGTGTGTGTGAAAGCCGTCCTTCACCTAGCTTGTTGGGAACACAAAGTTTCTTTTCAGTTGCAAACTCCATTCCATACATATATATGGGGAGGTACTAGCTCCAACTCGGTATTACAGTGAAAACTGCAGGAACTTCAAACCGGCACTAGGAAACAGACTGAGAAAGCAGAAAAAATGTGTCTCCTGCAACCCGTTCCCTTGGTGCTAGATGAACGAACGTCTCTCCACTTGCTCAGTTCTGAGAGATAAGTGTGTGTGAAAGACGTCCTTCAACTAGCTTGTTGGGAACACAAAGTATCTTTTCAGTTGCAAACCCCATTCCATACATATATATGGGGAGGTACTATCTCCAACTCGGTTTTACAGTGAAAACTGCAGGAACTTCAAACCGGCACTAGGAAACAGACTGAGAAAGCAGAGAAAAAGTGTCTCCTGCAACCCGTTCCCTTGGTGCTAGATGAACGAACGTCTCTCCACTTGCTCAGTTCTGAGAGATAAATGTGTGTGAAAGCCGTCCTTCACCTAGCTTGTTGGGAACACAAAGTTTCTTTTCAGTTGCAAACCCATTCCATACGTATATATGGGGAGGTACTAGCTCCAACTCGGTTTTACAGTGAAAACTGCAGGAACTTCAAACAGGCACTAGGAAACAGACTGAGAAAGCAGAGAAAAAGTGTCTCCTGCAACCCGTTCCCTTGGTGCTAGATGAACGAACGTCTCTCCACTTGCTCAGTTCTGAGAGATAAGTGTGTGTGAAAGCCGTCCTTCACCTAGCTTGTTGGGAACACAAAGTTTCTTTTCAGTTGCAAACTCCATTCCATACATATATATGGGGAGGTACTTGCTCCAACTCTGTTTTACAGTGAAAACTGCAGGAACTTCAAACCGGCAGTAGGAAACAGACTGAGAAAGCAGAGAAAAAGTGTCTCCTGCAACCCGTTCCCTTGGTGCTAGATGAACGAACGTCTCTCCACTTGCTCAGTTCTGAGAGATAAGTGTGTGTGAAAGCCGTCCTTCACCTAGCTTGTTGGGAACACAAAGTTTCTTTTCAGTTGCAAACTCCATTCCATACATATATATGGGGAGGTACTAGCTCCAACTCGGTTTTACAATGAAAACTGCAGGAACTTCAAACCGGCACTAGGAACAGACTGAGAAAGCAGAGAAAATGTGTCTCCTGCAACCCGTTCCCTTGGTGCTAGATGAACGAACGTCTCTCCACTTGCTCAGTTCTGAGAGATAAGTGTGTGTGAAAGCCGTCCTTCACCTAGCTTGTTGGGAACACAAAGTTTCTTTTCAGTTGCAAACCCATTCCTACGTATATATGGGGAGGTACTAGCTCCAACTCGGTTTTACAGTGAAAACTGCAGGAACTTCAAACAGGCACTAGGAAACAGACTGAGAAAGCAGAGAAAAAGTGTCTCCTGCAACCCGTTCCCTTGGTGCTAGATGAACGAACGTCTCTCCACTTGCTCAGTTCTGAGAGATAAGTGTGTGTGAAAGCCGTCCTTCACCTAGCTTGTTGGGAACACAAAGTTTCTTTTCAGTTGCAAACTCCATTCCATACATATATATGGGGAGGTACTTGCTCCAACTCTGTTTTACAGTGAAAACTGCAGGAACTTCAAACCGGCAGTAGGAAACAGACTGAGAAAGCAGAGAAAAAGTGTCTCCTGCAACCCGTTCCCTTGGTGCTAGATGAACGAACGTCTCTCCACTTGCTCAGTTCTGAGAGATAAGTGTGTGTGAAAGCCGTCCTTCACCTAGCTTGTTGGGAACACAAAGTTTCTTTTCAGTTGCAAACTCCATTCCATACATATATATGGGGAGGTACTAGCTCCAACTCGGTTTTACAATGAAAACTGCAGGAACTTCAAACCGGCACTAGGAACAGACTGAGAAAGCAGAGAAAATGTGTCTCCTGCAACCCGTTCCCTTGGTGCTAGATGAACGAACGTCTCTCCACTTGCTCAGTTCTGAGAGATAAGTGTGTGTGAAAGCCGTCCTTCACCTAGCTTGTTGGGAACACAAAGTTTCTTTTCAGTTGCAAACACCATTCCATACATATATATGGGGAGGTACTAGCTCCAACTCGGTTTTACAGTGAAAACTGCAGGAACTTCAAACCGGCACTAGGAAACAGACTGAGAAAGCAGAGAAAAAGTGTCTCCTGAAACCCGTTCCCTTGGTGCTAGATGAACGAACGTCTCTTCACTTGCTCAGTTCTGAGAGATAAGTGTGTGTGAAAGCCGTCCTTCACCTAGCTTGTTGGGAACACAAAGTTTCTTTTCAGTTGCAAACTCCATTCTATACATATATATGGGGAGGTACTTGCTCCAACTCTGTTTTACAGTGAAAACTGCAGGAACTTCAAAACGGCAGTAGGAAACAGACTGAGAAAGCAGAGAAAAAGTGTCTCCTGCAACCCGTTCCCTTGATGCTAGATGAACGAACGTCTCTCCACTTGCTCAGTTCTGAGATATAAGTGTGTGTGAAAGCCGTCCTTCACCTAGCTTGTTGGGAACACAAAGTTTCTTTTCAGTTGCAAACTCCATTCCATACATATATATGGGGAGGTACTAGCTCCAACTCGGTTTTACAGTGAAAACTGCAGGAACTTCAAACCGGCACTAGGAAACAGACTGAGAAAGCAGAGAAAATGTGTCTCCTACAACCCGTTCCCTTGGTGCTAGATGAACGAACGTCTCTCAACTTGCTCAGTTCTGAGAGATAAGTGTGTGTGAAAGCCGTCCTTCACCTAGCTTGTTGGGAACACAAAGTATCTTTTCAGTTGCAAACTCCATTCCATACATATATATGGGGAGGTACTAGCTCCAACTCGGTTTTACAGTGAAAACTGCAGGAACTTCAAACCGGCACTAGGAAACAGACTGAGAAAGCAGAGAAAAAGTGTCTCCTGCAACCCGTTTCCTTGGTGCTAGATGAACGAACGTCTCTCCACTTGCTCAGTTCTGAGAGATAAGTGTGTGTGAAAGCCGTCCTTCACCTAGCTTGTTGGGAACACAAAGTTTCTTTTCAGTTGCAAACCCATTCCATACGTATATATGGGGATGTACTAGCTCCAACTCGGTTTTACAGTGAAAACTGCAGGAACTTCAAACAGGCACTAGGAAACAGACTGAGAAAGCAGAGAAAAAGTGTCTCCTGCAACCAGTTCCCTTGGTGCTAGATGAACGAACGTCTCTCAACTTGCTCAGTTCTGAGAGATAAGTGTGTGTGAAAGCCGTCCTTCACCTAGCTTGTTGGGAACACAAAGTTTCTTTTCAGTTGCAAACTCCATTCCATACATATATATGGGGAGGTACTTGCTCCAACTCGGTTTTACAGTGAAAACTGCAGGAACTTCAAACCGGCACTAGGAAACAGACTGAGAAAGCAGAGAAAAAGTGTCTCCTGCAACCCGTTCCCTTGGTGCTAGATGAACGAACGTCTCTCCACTTGCTCAGTTCTGAGAGATAAGTGTGTGTGAAAGCCGTCCTTCACCTAGCTTGTTGGGAACACAAAGTTTCTTTTCAGTTGCAAACTCCATTCCATACATATATATGGGGAGGTACTAGCTCCAACACGGTTTTACAGTGAAAACTGAAGGAACTACAAACTGGCACTAGGAAGCAAACTGAGAAACTAGAGAAAAAGTGTCTCCTGCAACCCGCTCCATTTGTGCTACATAAACGAACGTCTCTCCACTTGCTCAGTTCTGAGAAATAATTGTGTGTGAAAGCCGTCCTTCACCTAGCTTTTTGGGAACACAAAGTTTCTTTTCAGTTGCAAATTCCACTCCATACATATATACGGGGAGTACTAGTTCCAACCCGGTTTTACAGTGAAAACTGCAGGAACTTCAAACCGGCACTAGGAAACAGACTGAGAAAGCAGAGAAAATGTGTCTCCTGCAACCCGTTCCCTTGGTGCTAGATGAACGAACGTCTCTCAACTTGCTGAGTTCTGGGAGATAAGTGTGTGTGAAAGCCGTCCTTCACCTAGCTTGTTGGGAACACAATGTTTCTTTTCAGTTGCAAACTCCATTCCATACATATATATGGGGAGGTACTAGCTCCAACTCGGTTTTACAGTGAAAACTGCAGGAACTTCAAACCGGCACTAGGAAACAGACTGAGAAAGCAGAGAAAAAGTGTCTCCTGCAACCCGTTCCCTTGGTGCTAGATGAACGAACGTCTCTCAACTTGCTCAGTTCTGAGAGATAAGTGTGTGTGAAAGCCGTCCTTCACCTAGCTTGTTGGGAACACAAAGTTTCTTTTCAGTTGCAAACTCCATTCCATACATATATATGGGGAGGTACTAGCTCCAACTCGGTTTTACAATGAAAACTGCAGGAACTTCAAACCGGCACTAGGAACAGACTGAGAAAGCAGAGAAAATGTGTCTCCTGCAACCCGTTCCCTTGGTGCTAGATGAACGAACGTCTCTCCACTTGCTCAGTTCTGAGAGATAAGTGTGTGTGAAAGCCGTCCTTCACCTAGCTTGTTGGGAACACAAAGTTTCTTTTCAGTTGCAAACACCATTCCATACATATATATGGGGAGGTACTAGCTCCAACTCGGTTTTACAGTGAAAACTGCAGGAACTTCAAACCGGCACTAGGAAACAGACTGAGAAAGCAGAGAAAAAGTGTCTCCTGAAACCCGTTCCCTTGGTGCTAGATGAACGAACGTCTCTTCACTTGCTCAGTTCTGAGAGATAAGTGTGTGTGAAAGCCGTCCTTCACCTAGCTTGTTGGGAACACAAAGTTTCTTTTCAGTTGCAAACTCCATTCTATACATATATATGGGGAGGTACTTGCTCCAACTCTGTTTTACAGTGAAAACTGCAGGAACTTCAAAACGGCAGTAGGAAACAGACTGAGAAAGCAGAGAAAAAGTGTCTCCTGCAACCCGTTCCCTTGATGCTAGATGAACGAACGTCTCTCCACTTGCTCAGTTCTGAGATATAAGTGTGTGTGAAAGCCGTCCTTCACCTAGCTTGTTGGGAACACAAAGTTTCTTTTCAGTTGCAAACTCCATTCTATACATATATATGGGGAGGTACTTGCTCCAACTCTGTTTTACAGTGAAAACTGCAGGAACTTCAAAACGGCAGTAGGAAACAGACTGAGAAAGCAGAGAAAAAGTGTCTCCTGCAACCCGTTCCCTTGATGCTAGATGAACGAACGTCTCTCCACTTGCTCAGTTCTGAGATATAAGTGTGTGTGAAAGCCGTCCTTCACCTAGCTTGTTGGGAACACAAAGTTTCTTTTCAGTTGCAAACTCCATTCCATACATATATATGGGGAGGTACTAGCTCCAACTCGGTTTTACAGTGAAAACTGCAGGAACTTCAAACCGGCACTAGGAAACAGACTGAGAAAGCAGAGAAAATGTGTCTCCTACAACCCGTTCCCTTGGTGCTAGATGAACGAACGTCTCTCAACTTGCTCAGTTCTGAGAGATAAGTGTGTGTGAAAGCCGTCCTTCACCTAGCTTGTTGGGAACACAAAGTATCTTTTCAGTTGCAAACTCCATTCCATACATATATATGGGGAGGTACTAGCTCCAACTCGGTTTTACAGTGAAAACTGCAGGAACTTCAAACCGGCACTAGGAAACAGACTGAGAAAGCAGAGAAAAAGTGTCTCCTGCAACCCGTTTCCTTGGTGCTAGATGAACGAACGTCTCTCCACTTGCTCAGTTCTGAGAGATAAGTGTGTGTGAAAGCCGTCCTTCACCTAGCTTGTTGGGAACACAAAGTTTCTTTTCAGTTGCAAACCCATTCCATACGTATATATGGGGATGTACTAGCTCCAACTCGGTTTTACAGTGAAAACTGCAGGAACTTCAAACAGGCACTAGGAAACAGACTGAGAAAGCAGAGAAAAAGTGTCTCCTGCAACCAGTTCCCTTGGTGCTAGATGAACGAACGTCTCTCAACTTGCTCAGTTCTGAGAGATAAGTGTGTGTGAAAGCCGTCCTTCACCTAGCTTGTTGGGAACACAAAGTTTCTTTTCAGTTGCAAACTCCATTCCATACATATATATGGGGAGGTACTTGCTCCAACTCGGTTTTACAGTGAAAACTGCAGGAACTTCAAACCGGCACTAGGAAACAGACTGAGAAAGCAGAGAAAAAGTGTCTCCTGCAACCCGTTCCCTTGGTGCTAGATGAACGAACGTCTCTCCACTTGCTCAGTTCTGAGAGATAAGTGTGTGTGAAAGCCGTCCTTCACCTAGCTTGTTGGGAACACAAAGTTTCTTTTCAGTTGCAAACTCCATTCCATACATATATATGGGGAGGTACTAGCTCCAACACGGTTTTACAGTGAAAACTGAAGGAACTACAAACTGGCACTAGGAAGCAAACTGAGAAACTAGAGAAAAAGTGTCTCCTGCAACCCGCTCCATTTGTGCTACATAAACGAACGTCTCTCCACTTGCTCAGTTCTGAGAAATAATTGTGTGTGAAAGCCGTCCTTCACCTAGCTTTTTGGGAACACAAAGTTTCTTTTCAGTTGCAAATTCCACTCCATACATATATACGGGGAGTACTAGTTCCAACCCGGTTTTACAGTGAAAACTGCAGGAACTTCAAACCGGCACTAGGAAACAGACTGAGAAAGCAGAGAAAATGTGTCTCCTGCAACCCGTTCCCTTGGTGCTAGATGAACGAACGTCTCTCAACTTGCTGAGTTCTGGGAGATAAGTGTGTGTGAAAGCCGTCCTTCACCTAGCTTGTTGGGAACACAATGTTTCTTTTCAGTTGCAAACTCCATTCCATACATATATATGGGGAGGTACTAGCTCCAACTCGGTTTTACAGTGAAAACTGCAGGAACTTCAAACCGGCACTAGGAAACAGACTGAGAAAGCAGAGAAAAAGTGTCTCCTGCAACCCGTTCCCTTGGTGCTAGATGAACGAACGTCTCTCAACTTGCTCAGTTCTGAGAGATAAGTGTGTGTGAAAGCCGTCCTTCACCTAGCTTGTTGGGAACACAAAGTTTCTTTTCAGTTGCAAACTCCATTCCATACATATATATGGGGAGGTACTAGCTCCAACTCGGTTTTACAATGAAAACTGCAGGAACTTCAAACCGGCACTAGGAACAGACTGAGAAAGCAGAGAAAATGTGTCTCCTGCAACCCGTTCCCTTGGTGCTAGATGAACGAACGTCTCTCCACTTGCTCAGTTCTGAGAGATAAGTGTGTGTGAAAGCCGTCCTTCACCTAGCTTGTTGGGAACACAAAGTTTCTTTTCAGTTGCAAACACCATTCCATACATATATATGGGGAGGTACTAGCTCCAACTCGGTTTTACAGTGAAAACTGCAGGAACTTCAAACCGGCACTAGGAAACAGACTGAGAAAGCAGAGAAAAAGTGTCTCCTGAAACCCGTTCCCTTGGTGCTAGATGAACGAACGTCTCTTCACTTGCTCAGTTCTGAGAGATAAGTGTGTGTGAAAGCCGTCCTTCACCTAGCTTGTTGGGAACACAAAGTTTCTTTTCAGTTGCAAACTCCATTCTATACATATATATGGGGAGGTACTTGCTCCAACTCTGTTTTACAGTGAAAACTGCAGGAACTTCAAAACGGCAGTAGGAAACAGACTGAGAAAGCAGAGAAAAAGTGTCTCCTGCAACCCGTTCCCTTGATGCTAGATGAACGAACGTCTCTCCACTTGCTCAGTTCTGAGATATAAGTGTGTGTGAAAGCCGTCCTTCACCTAGCTTGTTGGGAACACAAAGTTTCTTTTCAGTTGCAAACTCCATTCCATACATATATATGGGGAGGTACTAGCTCCAACTCGGTTTTACAGTGAAAACTGCAGGAACTTCAAACCGGCACTAGGAAACAGACTGAGAAATCAGAGAAAATGTGTCTCCTACAACCCGTTCCCTTGGTGCTAGATGAACGAACGTCTCTCAACTTGCTCAGTTCTGAGAGATAAGTGTGTGTGAAAGCCGTCCTTCACCTAGCTTGTTGGGAACACAAAGTATCTTTTCAGTTGCAAACTCCATTCCATACATATATATGGGGAGGTACTAGCTCCAACTCGGTTTTACAGTGAAAACTGCAGGAACTTCAAACCGGCACTAGGAAATAGACTGAGAAAGCAGAGAAAAAGTGTCTCCTGCAACCCGTTTCCTTGGTGCTAGATGAACGAACGTCTCTCCACTTGCTCAGTTCTGAGAGATAAGTGTGTGTGAAAGCCGTCCTTCACCTAGCTTGTTGGGAACACAAAGTTTCTTTTCAGTTGCAAACCCATTCCATACGTATATATGGGGAGGTACTAGCTCCAACTCGGTTTTACAGTGAAAACTGCAGGAACTTCAAACAGGCACTAGGAAACAGACTGAGAAAGCAGAGAAAAAGTGTCTCCTGCAACCAGTTCCCTTGGTGCTAGATGAACGAACGTCTCTCAACTTGCTCAGTTCTGAGAGATAAGTGTGTGTGAAAGCCGTCCTTCACCTAGCTTGTTGGGAACACAAAGTTTCTTTTCAGTTGCAAACTCCATTCCATACATATATATGGGGAGGTACTTGCTCCAACTCGGTTTTACAGTGAAAACTGCAGGAACTTCAAACCGGCACTAGGAAACAGACTGAGAAAGCAGAGAAAAAGTGTCTCCTGCAACCCGTTCCCTTGGTGCTAGATGAACGAACGTCTCTCCACTTGCTCAGTTCTGAGAGATAAGTGTGTGTGAAAGCCGTCCTTCACCTAGCTTGTTGGGAACACAAAGTTTCTTTTCAGTTGCAAACTCCATTCCATACATATATATGGGGAGGTACTAGCTCCAACACGGTTTTACAGTGAAAACTGAAGGAACTACAAACTGGCACTAGGAAGCAAACTGAGAAACTAGAGAAAAAGTGTCTCCTGCAACCCGCTCCATTTGTGCTACATAAACGAACGTCTCTCCACTTGCTCAGTTCTGAGAAATAATTGTGTGTGAAAGCCGTCCTTCACCTAGCTTTTTGGGAACACAAAGTTTCTTTTCAGTTGCAAATTCCACTCCATACATATATACGGGGAGTACTAGTTCCAACCCGGTTTTACAGTGAAAACTGCAGGAACTTCAAACCGGCACTAGGAAACAGACTGAGAAAGCAGAGAAAATGTGTCTCCTGCAACCCGTTCCCTTGGTGCTAGATGAACGAACGTCTCTCAACTTGCTGAGTTCTGGGAGATAAGTGTGTGTGAAAGCCGTCCTTCACCTAGCTTGTTGGGAACACAATGTTTCTTTTCAGTTGCAAACTCCATTCCATACATATATATGGGGAGGTACTAGCTCCAACTCGGTTTTACAGTGAAAACTGCAGGAACTTCAAACCGGCACTAGGAAACAGACTGAGAAAGCAGAGAAAATGTTTCTCCTGCAACCCGTTCCCTTGGTGCTAGATGAACGAAGGACTCTCAACTTGCTCAGTTCTGGGAGATAAGTGTGTGTGAAAGCCGTCCTTAACCTAGCTTGTTGGGAACACAAAGTTTCTTTTCAGTTGCAAACTCCATTCCATACATATATATGGGGAGGTACTAACTCCAACTCGGTTTTACAGTGAAAACTGCAGGAACTTCAAACCGGCACTAGGAAACAGACTGAGAAAGCAGAGAAAAAGTGTCTCCTGCAACCCGTTCCCTTGGTGCTTGATGAACGAATGTCTCTCCACTTGCTCAGTTCTGAGAGATAATTGTGTGTGAAAGCCGTCCTTCACCTAGCTTGTTGGGAACACAAAGTTTCTTTTCAGTTGCAAACTCCATTCCATACATATATATGGGGAGGTACTAGCTCCAACTCGGTTTTACATTGAAAACTGCAGGAACTTCCAACCGGCACTAGGAAATAGACTGAGAAAGCAGAGACAAAGTGTCTCCTGCAACCCGTTCCCTTGGTGCTAGATGAACGAACGTCTCTCCACTTGCTCCGTTCTGAGAGATAAGTGTGTGTGAAAGACGTCCTTCACCTTGATTGTTGGGAACACAAAGTTTCTTTTCAGTTGAAAACTCCATTCCATACATATATATGGGGAGGTAGAAGCTCCAACACGGTTTTACAGTGAAAACTGCAGGAACTTCAAACCGGCACTAGGAAACAGACTGAGAAAGCAGAGAAAAAGTCTCTCCTGCAACCCGTTCCCTTGGTGCTAGATGAACGAACGTCTCTCAACTTGCTGAGTTCTGGGAGATAAGTGTGTGTGAAAGCCGTCCTTCACCTAGCTTGTTGGGAACACAATGTTTCTTTTCAGTTGCAAACTCCATTCCATACATATATATGGGGAGGTACTAGCTCCAACTCGGTTTTACAGTGAAAACTGCAGGAACTTCAAACCGGCACTAGGAAACAGACTGAGAAAGCAGAGAAAAAGTCTCTCCTGCAACCCGTTCCCTTGGTGCTAGATGAACGAACGTCTCTCCACTTGCTCATTTCTGAGAGATAAGTGTGTGTGAAAGCCGTCCTTCACCTAGCTTGTTGGGAACACAAAGTTTCTTTTCAGTTGCAAACTCCATTCCATACATATATATGGGGAGGTACTAGCTCCAACTCGGTTTTACAGTGAAAACTGCAGGAACTTCAAACCGGCACTAGGAAACAGACTGAGAGAGCAGAGAAAATGTGTCTCCTGCAACCCGTTCCCTTGGTGCTAGATGAACGAACGTCTCACAACTTGCTCAGTTCTGAGAGATAAGTGTGTGTGAAAGCCGTCCTTCACCTAGCTTGTTGGGAACACAAAGTTTCTTTTCAGTTGCCAACACCATTCCATACATATATATGGGGATGTAGAAGCACCAAATCGGATTTACAGTGAAAACTGCAGGAACTTCAAACCGGCACTAGGAAACAGACTGAGAAAGAAGAGAAAAAGTGTCCCCTGCAACCCGTTCCCTTGGTGCTAGGTGAACGAACGTCTCTCCACTTGCTCCGTTCTGAGAGATAAGTGTGTGTGAACGACGTCTTTCACATATCATGTTGGGAACACAAAGTTTCTTTTCAGTTGCAAACTCCACTCCATACATATATATGGGTAGGTTCTAGCTCCAAATCGGTTTTACAGTGAAAACTGCAGGAACTTCAAACCGGCACTAGGAAGCAGACTGAGAAAGCAGAGAAAAAGTGTCTCCTGCAACCTTTTCCCTTGGTGCTAGAAGAACGAACGTCTCTCCACCTGCTCAGTTCTGAGAGATAAGTGTGTGTGAAAGCCGTCCTTCACCTAGCTTGTTGGGAACACAAAGTTTCTTTTCAGTTGCAAACTCCATTCCATACATATATATGGGGAGGTACTAGCTCCAACTCGGTATTACAGTGAAAACTGCAGGAACTTCAAACCGGCAGTAGGAAACAGACTGAGAAAGCAGAGAAAATGTGTCTCCTGCAACCCGCTCCATTTGTGCTACATTAACGAACGTCTCTCCACTTGCTCAGTTCTGAGAGATAAGTGTGTGTGAAAGCCGTCCTTCACCTAGCTTGTTGGGAACACAAAGTTTCTTTTCAGTTGCAAACTCCATTCCATACATATATATGGGGAGGTACTAGCTCCAACTCGGTTTTACAGTGAAAACTGCAGGAACTTCAAAAAGGCACTAGGAAACAGACTGAGAAAGCAGAGAAAATGTGTCTCCTGCAACCCGTTCCCTTGGTGCTAGATGAACGAACGTCTCTCCACTTGCTCAGTTCTGAGAGATAAGTGTGTGTGAAAGACGTCCTTCACCTAGCTTGTTGGGAACACAAAGTATCATTTCAGTTGCAAACTCCATTCCATACATATATATGGGGAGGTACTATCTCCAACTCTGTTTTACAGTGAAAACTGCAGGAACTTCAAACCGGCACTAGGAAACAGACTGAGAAAGCAGAGAAAAAGTGTCTCCTGCAAACCGTTCCCTTGGTGCTAGATGAACGAACGTCTCTCCACTTGCTCAGTTCTGAGAGATAAATGTGTGTGAAAGCCGTCCTTCACCTAGCTTGTTGGGAACACAAAGTTTCTTTTCAGTTGCAAACTCCATTCCAAACATAAATATGGGGAGGTACAAGCTCCAACTCGGTTTTACAGTGAAAACTGCAGGAACTTCAAACCGGCACTAGGAAACAGACTGAGAAAGCAGAAAAAAAAAAAATGTTTCCTGCAACCCGTTCCCTTGGTGCTAGATGAACGAACGTCTCTCCACTTGCTCAGTTCTGAGAGATAAGTGTGTGTGAAAGCCGTCCTTCACCTAGCTTGTTGGGAACACAAAGTTTCTTTTCAGTTGCAAACCCATTCCATACGTATATATGGGGAGGTACTAGCTCCAACTCGGTTTTACAGTGAAAACTGCAGGAACTTCAAACCGGCACTGGGAAACAGACTGAGAAAGCAGAGAAAAAGTGTCTCCTGCAACCCGTTCCCTTGGTGCAAGATGAACGAACGTCTCTCCACTTGCTCAGTTCTGAGAGATAAGTGTGTGTGAAAGCCGTCCTTCACCTAGCTTGTTGGGAACACAAAGTTTCTTTTCAGTTGCAAACTCCATTCCATACATATATATGGGGAGGTAGAAGCTCCAACAAGATTTTACAGTGAAAACTGCAGGAACTTCAAAAAGGCACTAGGAAACAGACTGAGAAAGCAGAGAAAATGTGTCTCCTGCAACCCTTTCCCTTGGTGCTAGATGAACGAACGTCTCTCCACTTGCTCAGTTCTGAGAGACAAGTGTGTGTGAAAGACGTCCTTCACTTAGCTTGTTGGGAACACAAAGTATCATTTCAGTTGCAAACTCCATTCCATACATATATATGGGGAGGTACTATCTCCAACTCTGTTTTACAGTGAAAACTGCAGGAACTTCAAACCGGCACTAGGAAACAGACTGAGAAAGCAGAGAAAAAGTGTCTCCTGCAAACCGTTCCCTTGGTGCTAGATGAACGAACGTCTCTCCACTTGCTCAGTTCTGAGAGATAAATGTGTGTGAAAGCCGTCCTTCACCTAGCTTGTTGGGAACACAAAGTTTCTTTTCAGTTGCAAACTCCATTCCAAACATAAATATGGGGAGGTACAAGCTCCAACTCGGTTTTACAGTGAAAACTGCAGGAACTTCAAACCGGCACTAGGAAACAGACTGAGAAAGCAGAAAAAAAAAAAATGTTTCCTGCAACCCGTTCCCTTGGTGCTAGATGAACGAACGTCTCTCCACTTGCTCAGTTCTGAGAGATAAGTGTGTGTGAAAGCCGTCCTTCACCTAGCTTGTTGGGAACACAAAGTTTCTTTTCAGTTGCAAACTCCATTCCATACATATATATGGGGAGGTACTAGCTCCAACTCGGTATTACAGTGAAAACTGCAGGAACTTCAAACCGGCAGTAGGAAACAGACTGGGAAAGCAGAGAAAATGTGTCTCCTGCAACCCGCTCCATGTGTGCTACATTAACGAACGTCTCTCCACATGCTCAGTTCTGAGAGATAAGTGTGTGTGAAAGCCGTCCTTCACCTAGCTTGTTGGGAACACAAAGTTTCTTTTCAGTTGCAAACTCCATTCCATACATATATATGGGGAGGTACTAGCTCCAACTCGGTTTTACAGTGAAAACTGCAGGAACTTCAAACAGGCACTAGGAAACAGTCTGAGAAAGCAGAGAAAATGTGTCTCCTGCAACCCGTTCCCTTGGTGCTAGATGAACGAACGTCTCTCCACTTGCTCAGTTCTGAGAGATAAGTGTGTGTGAAAGACGTCCTTCACCTAGCTTGTTGGGAACACAAAGTATCTTTTCAGTTGCAAACTCCATTCCATACATATATATGGGGAGGTACTATCTCCAACTCTGTTTTACAGTGAAAACTGCAGGAACTTCAAACCGGCACTAGGAAACAGACTGAGAAAGCAGAGAAAAAGTGTCTCCTGCAAACCGTTCCCTTGGTGCTAGATGAACGAACGTCTATCCACTTGCTCAGTTCTGAGAGATAAATGTGTGTGAAAGCCGTCCTTCACCTAGCTTGTTGGGAACACAAAGTTTCTTTTCAGTTGCAAACTCCATTCCAAACATAAATATGGGTAGGTACAAGCTCCAACTCGGTTTTACAGTGAAAACTGCAGGAACTTCAAACCGGCACTAGGAAACAGACTGAGAAAGCAGAAAAAAAAAAAAATGTTTCCTGCAACCCGTTCCCTTGGTGCGAGATGAACGAACGTCTCTCCACTTGCTCAGTTCTGAGAGATAAGTGTGTGTGAAAGCCGTCCTTCACCTAGCTTGTTGGGAACACAAAGTTTCTTTTCAGTTGCAAACCCATTCCATACGTATATATGGGGAGGTACTAGCTGCAACTCGGTTTTACAGTGAAAACTGCAGGAACTTCAAACCGGCACTGGGAAACAGACTGAGAAAGCAGAGAAAAAGTGTCTCCTGCAACCCGTTCCCTTGGTGCTAGATGAACGAACGTCTCTCCACTTGCTCAGTTCTGAGAGATAAGTGTGTGTGAAAGCCGTCCTTCACCTAGCTTGTTGGGAACACAAAGTTTCTTTTCAGTTGCAAACTCCATTCCATACATATATATGGGGAGGTAGAAGCTCCAACAAGATTTTACAGTGAAAACTGCAGGAACTTCAAACCGGCACTAGGAAGCAGACTGAGAAAGCAGAGAAAAAGTGTCTCCTGCAACCCTTTCCCTTGGTGCTAGAAGAACGAACGTCTCTCCACTTGCTCAGTTCTGAGAGATAAGTGTGTGTGAAAGCCGTCCTTCACCTAGCTTGTTGGGAACACAAAGTTTCTTTTCAGTTGCAAACTCCATTCCATACATATATATGGGGAGGTACTAGCTCCAACTCGGTATTACAGTGAAAACTGCAGGAACTTCAAACCGGCAGTAGGAAACAGATTGAGAAAGCAGAGAAAATGTGTCTCCTGCAACCCGCTCCATTTGTGCTACATTAACGAACGTCTCTCCACATGCTCAGTTCTGAGAGATAAGTGTGTGTGAAAGCCGTCCTTCACCTAGCTTGTTGGGAACACAAAGTTTCTTTTCAGTTGCAAACTCCATTCCATACATATATATGGGGAGGTACTAGCTCCAACTCGGTTTTACAGTGAAAACTGCAGGAACTTCAAACAGGCACTAGGAAACAGACTGAGAAAGCAGAGAAAATGTGTCTCCTGCAACCCGTTCCCTTGGTGCTAGATGAACGAACGTCTCTCCACTTGCTCAGTTCTGAGAGATAAGTGTGTGTGAAAGACGTCCTTCACCTAGCTTGTTGGGAACACAAAGTATCTTTTCAGTTGCAAACTCCATTCCATACATATATATGGGGAGGTACTATCTCCAACTCGGTTTTACAGTGAAAACTGCAGGAACTTCAAACCGGCACTAGGAAACAGACTGAGAAAGCAGAGAAAAAGTGTCTCCTGCAAACCGTTCCCTTGGTGCTAGATGAACGAACGTCTCTCCACTTGCTCAGTTCTGAGAGATAAATGTGTGTGAAAGCCGTCCTTCACCTAGCTTGTTGGGAACACAAAGTTTCTTTTCAGTTGCAAACTCCATTCCAAACATAAATATGGGTAGGTACAAGCTCCAAATCTGTTTTACAGTGAAAACTGCAGGAACTTCAAACCGGCACTAGGAAACAGACTGAGAAAGCAGAAAAAAAAAAAAATGTTTCCTGCAACCCGTTCCCTTGGTGCTAGATGAACGAACGTCTCTCCACTTGCTCAGTTCTGAGAGATAAGTGTGTGTGAAAGCCGTCCTTCACCTAGCTTGTTGGGAACACAAAGTTTCTTTTCAGTTGCAAACCCATTCCATACGTATATATGGGGAGGTACAAGCTCCAACTCGGTTTTACAGTGAAAACTGCAGGAACTTCAAACCGGCACTGGGAAACAGACTGAGAAAGCAGAGAAAAAGTGTCTCCTGCAACCCGTTCCCTTGGTGCTAGATGAACAAACGTCTCTCCACTTGCTCAGTTCTGAGAGATAAGTGTGTGTGAAAGCCGTCCTTCACCTAGCTTGTTGGGAACACAAAGTTTCTTTTCAGTTGCAAACTCCATTCCATACATATATATGGGGAGGTAGAAGCTCCAACAAGATTTTACAGTGAAAACTGCAGGAACTTCAAACCGGCACTAGGAAGCAGACTGAGAAAGCAGAGAAAAAGTGTCTCCTGCAACCCTTTCCCTTGGTGCTAGAAGAACGAACGTCTCTCCACTTGCTCAGTTCTGAGAGATAAGTGTGTGTGAAAGACGTCCTTCACCTAGCTTGTTGGGAACACAAAGTATCTTTTCAGTTGCAAACTCCATTCCATACATATATATGGGGAGGTACTATCTCCAACTCGGTTTTACAGTGAAAACTGCAGGAACTTCAAACCGGCACTAGGAAACAGACTGAGAAAGCAGAGAAAAAGTGTCTCCTGCAAACCGTTCCCTTGGTGCTAGATGAACGAACGTCTCTCCACTTGCTCAGTTCTGAGAGATAAATGTGTGTGAAAGCCGTCCTTCACCTAGCTTGTTGGGAACACAAAGTTTCTTTTCAGTTGCAAACTCCATTCCAAACATAAATATGGGTAGGTACAAGCTCCAAATCTGTTTTACAGTGAAAACTGCAGGAACTTCAAACCGGCACTAGGAAACAGACTGAGAAAGCAGAAAAAAAAAAAAATGTTTCCTGCAACCCGTTCCCTTGGTGCTAGATGAACGAACGTCTCTCCACTTGCTCAGTTCTGAGAGATAAGTGTGTGTGAAAGCCGTCCTTCACCTAGCTTGTTGGGAACACAAAGTTTCTTTTCAGTTGCAAACCCATTCCATACGTATATATGGGGAGGTACTAGCTCCAACTCGGTTTTACAGTGAAAACTGCAGGAACTTCAAACCGGCACTGGGAAACAGACTGAGAAAGCAGAGAAAAAGTGTCTCCTGCAACCCGTTCCCTTGGTGCTAGATGAACGAACGTCTCTCCACTTGCTCAGTTCTGAGAGATAAGTGTGTGTGAAAGCCGTCCTTCACCTAGCTTGTTGGGAACACAAAGTTTCTTTTCAGTTGCAAACTCCATTCCATACATATATATGGGGAGGTAGAAGCTCCAACAAGATTTTACAGTGAAAACTGCAGGAACTTCAAACCGGCACTAGGAAGCAGACTGAGAAAGCAGAGAAAAAGTGTCTCCTGCAACCCTTTCCCTTGGTGCTAGAAGAACGAACGTCTCTCCACTTGCTCAGTTCTGAGAGATAAGTGTGTGTGAAAGACGTCCTTCACCTAGCTTGTTGGGAACACAAAGTATCTTTTCAGTTGCAAACTCCATTCCATACATATATATGGGGAGGTACTATCTCCAACTCGGTTTTACAGTGAAAACTGCAGGAACTTCAAACCGGCACTAGGAAACAGACTGAGAAAGCAGAGAAAAAGTGTCTCCTGCAAACCGTTCCCTTGGTGCTAGATGAACGAACGTCTCTCCACTTGCTCAGTTCTGAGAGATAAATGTGTGTGAAAGCCGTCCTTCACCTAGCTTGTTGGGAACACAAAGTTTCTTTTCAGTTGCAAACTCCATTCCAAACATAAATATGGGTAGGTACAAGCTCCAACTCGGTTTTACAGTGAAAACTGCAGGAACTTCAAACCGGCACTAGGAAACAGACTGAGAAAGCAGAAAAAAAAAAAAAATGTTTCCTGCAACCCGTTCCCTTGGTGCTAGATGAACGAACGTCTCTCCACTTGCTCAGTTCTGAGAGATAAGTGTGTGTGAAAGCCGTCCTTCACCTAGCTTGTTGGGAACACAAAGTTTCTTTTCAGTTGCAAACCCATTCCATACGTATATATGGGGAGGTACTAGCTCCAACTCGGTTTTACAGTGAAAACTGCAGGAACTACAAACCGGCACTGGGAAACAGACTGAGAAAGCAGAGAAAAAGTGTCTCCTGCAACCCGTTCCCTTGGTGCTAGATGAACGAACGTCTCTCCACTTGCTCAGTTCTGAGAGATAAGTGTGTGTGAAAGCCGTCCTTCACCTAGCTTGTTGGGAACACAAAGTTTCTTTTCAGTTGCAAACTCCATTCCATACATATATATGGGGAGGTACTAGCTCCAACTCGGTTTTACAGTGAAAACTGCAGGAACTTCAAACAGGCACTAGGAAACAGACTGAGAAAGCAGAGAAAATGTGTCTCCTGCAACCCGTTCCCTTGGTGCTAGATGAACGAACGTCTCTCCACTTGCTCAGTTCTGAGAGATAAGTGTGTGTGAAAGACGTCCTTCACCTAGCTTGTTGGGAACACAAAGTATCTTTTCAGTTGCAAACTCCATTCCATACATATATATGGGGAGGTACTATCTCCAACTCGGTTTTACAGTGAAAACTGCAGGAACTTCAAACCGGCACTAGGAAACAGACTGAGAAAGCAGAGAAAAAGTGTCTCCTGCAAACCGTTCCCTTGGTGCTAGATGAACGAACGTCTCTCCACTTGCTCAGTTCTGAGAGATAAATGTGTGTGAAAGCCGTCCTTCACCTAGCTTGTTGGGAACACAAAGTTTCTTTTCAGTTGCAAACTCCATTCCAAACATAAATATGGGTAGGTACAAGCTCCAACTCGGTTTTACAGTGAAAACTGCAGGAACTTCAAACCGGCACTAGGAAACAGACTGAGAAAGAAGAAAAAAAAAAAAAATGTTTCCTGCAACCCGTTCCCTTGGTGCTAGATGAACGAACGTCTCTCCACTTGCTCAGTTCTGAGAGATAAGTGTGTGTGAAAGCCGTCCTTCACCTAGCTTGTTGGGAACACAAAGTTTCTTTTCAGTTGCAAACCCATTCCATACGTATATATGGGGAGGTACTAGCTCCAACTCGGTTTTACAGTGAAAACTGCAGGAACTTCAAACCGGCACTGGGAAACAGACTGAGAAAGCAGAGAAAAAGTGTCTCCTGCAACCCGTTCCCTTGGTGCTAGATGAACGAACGTCTCTGCACTTGCTCAGTTCTGAGAGATAAGTGTGTGTGAAAGCCGTCCTTCACCTAGCTTGTTGGGAACACAAAGTTTCTTTTCAGTTGCAAACTCCATTCCATACATATATATGGGGAGGTAGAAGCTCCAACAAGATTTTACAGTGAAAACTGCAGGAACTTCAAACCGGCACTAGGAAGCAGACTGAGAAAGCAGAGAAAAAGTGTCTCTTGCAACCCTTTCCCTTGGTGCTAGAAGAACGAACGTCTCTCCACTTGCTCAGTTCTGAGAGATAAGTGTGTGTGAAAGCCGTCCTTCACCTAGCTTGTTGGGAACACAAAGTTTCTTTTCAGTTGCAAACTCCATTCCATACATATATATGGGGAGGTACTAGCTCCAACTCGGTATTACAGTGAAAACTGCAGGAACTTCAAACCGGCAGTAGGAAACAGATTGAGAAAGCAGAGAAAATGTGTCTCTTGCAACCCGCTCCATTTGTGCTACATTAACGAACGTCTCTCCACATGCTCAGTTCTGAGAGATAAGTGTGTGTGAAAGCCGTCCTTCACCTAGCTTGTTGGGAACACAAAGTTTCTTTTCAGTTGCAAACTCCATTCCATACATATATATGGGGAGGTACTAGCTCCAACTCGGTTTTACAGTGAAAACTGCAGGAACTTCAAACAGGCACTAGGAAACAGACTGAGAAAGCAGAGAAAATGTGTCTCCTGCAACCCGTTCCCTTGGTGCTAGATGAACGAACGTCTCTCCACTTGCTCAGTTCTGAGAGATAAGTGTGTGTGAAAGACGTCCTTCACCTAGCTTGTTGGGAACACAAAGTATCTTTTCAGTTGCAAACTCCATTCCATACATATATATGGGGAGGTACTATCTCCAACTCGGTTTTACAGTGAAAACTGCAGGAACTTCAAACCGGCACTAGGAAACAGACTGAGAAAGCAGAGAAAAAGTGTCTCCTGCAAACCGTTCCCTTGGTGCTAGATGAACGAACGTCTCTCCACTTGCTCAGTTCTGAGAGATAAATGTGTGTGAAAGCCGTCCTTCACCTAGCTTGTTGGGAACACAAAGTTTCTTTTCAGTTGCAAACTCCATTCCAAACATAAATATGGGGAGGTACAAGCTCCAACTCGGTTTTACAGTGAAAACTGCAGGAACTTCAAACCGGCACTAGGAAACAGACTGAGAAAGCAGAAAAAAAAAAAAAATGTTTCCTGCAACCCGTTCCCTTGGCGCTAGATGAACGAACGTCTCTCCACTTGCTCAGTTCTGAGAGATAAGTGTGTGTGAAAGCCGTCCTTCACCTAGCTTGTTGGGAACACAAAGTTTCTTTTCAGTTGCAAACCCATTCCATACGTATATATGGGGAGGTACTAGCTCCAACTCGGTTTTACAGTGAAAACTGCAGGAACTTCAAACCGGCACTGGGAAACAGACTGAGAAAGCAGAGAAAAAGTGTCTCCTGCAACCCGTTCCCTTGGTGCTAGATGAACGAACGTCTCTCCACTTGCTCAGTTCTGAGAGATAAGTGTGTGTGAAAGCCGTCCTTCACCTAGCTTGTTGGGAACACAAAGTTTCTTTTCAGTTGCAAACTCCATTCCATACATATATATGGGGAGGTAGAAGCTCCAACAAGATTTTACAGTGAAAACTGCAGGAACTTCAAACCGGCACTAGGAAACAGACTGAGAAAGCAGAGAAAAAGTCTCTCCTGCAACCCGTTCCCTTGGTGCTAGATAAACGAACGTCTCTCCACTTGCTCATTTCTGAGAGATAAGTGTGTGTGAAAGCCGTCCTTCACCTAGCTTGTTGGGAACACAAAGTTTCTTTTCAGTTGCAAACTCCATTCCATACATATATATGGGGAGGTACTAGCTCCAACTCGGTATTACAGTGAAAACTGCAGGAACTTCAAACCGGCAGTAGGAAACAGACTGAGAAAGCAGAGAAAATGTGTCTCCTGCAACCCGCTCCATTTGTGCTACATTAACGAACGTCTCTCCACATGCTCAGTTCTGAGAGATAAGTGTGTGTGAAAGCCGTCCTTCACCTAGCTTGTTGGGAACACAAAGTTTCTTTTCAGTTGCAAACTCCATTCCATACATATATATGGGGAGGTACTAGCTCCAACTCGGTTTTACAGTGAAAACTGCAGGAACTTCAAACAGGCACTAGGAAACAGACTGAGAAAGCAGAGAAAATGTGTCTCCTGCAACCCGTTCCCTTGGTGCTAGATGAACGAACGTCTCTCCACTTGCTCAGTTCTGAGAGATAAGTGTGTGTGAAAGACGTCCTTCACCTAGCTTGTTGGGAACACCAAGTATCTTTTCAGTTGCAAACTCCATTCCATACATATATATGGGGAGGTACTATCTCCAACTCGGTTTTACACTGAAAACTGCAGGAACTTCAAACCGGCACTAGGAAACAGACCGAGAAAGCAGAGAAAAAGTGTCTCCTGCAAACCGTTCCCTTGGTGCTAGATGAACGAACGTCTCTCCACTTGCTTAGTTCTGAGAGATAAATGTGTGTGAAAGCCGTCCTTCACCTAGCTTGTTGGGAACACAAAGTTTCTTTTCAGTTGCAAACTCCATTCCAAACATAAATATGGGTAGGTACTAGCTCCAACTCGGTTTTACAGTGAAAACTGCAGGAACTTCAAACCGGCACTAGGAAACAGACTGAGAAAGCAGAAAAAAAAAAAAATGTTTCCTGCAACCCGTTCCCTTGGTGCTAGATGAACGAACGTCTCTCCACTTGCTCAGTTCTGAGAGATAAGTGTGTGTGAAAGCCGTCCTTCACCTAGCTTGTTGGGAACACAAAGTTTCTTTTCAGTTGCAAACCCATTCCATACGTATATATGGGGAGGTACTAGCTCCAACTCAGTTTTACAGTGAAAACTGCAGGAACTTCAAACCGGCACTGGGAAACAGACTGAGAAAGCAGAGAAAAAGTGTCTCCTGCAACCCGTTCCCTTGGTGCTAGATGAACGAACGTCTCTCCACTTGCTCAGTTCTGAGAGATAAGTGTGTGTGAAAGCCGTCCTTCACCTAGCATGTTGGGAACACAAAGTTTCTTTTCAGTTGCAAACTCCATTCCATACATATATATGGGGAGGTAGAAGCTCCAACAAGATTTTACAGTGAAAACTGCAGGAACTTCAAACCGGCACTAGGAAACAGACTGAGAAAGCAGAGAAAAAGTCTCTCCTGCAACCCGTTCCCTTGGTGCTAGATGAACGAACGTCTCTCCACTTGCTCATTTCTGAGAGATAAGTGTGTGTGAAAGCCGTCCTTCACCTAGCTTGTTGGGAACACAAAGTTTCTTTTCAGTTGCAAACTCCATTCCATACATATATATGGGGAGGTATAAGCTCCAACTCGGTTTTACAGTGAAAACTGCAGGAACTTCAAACCGGCACTAGGAAACAGACTGAGAAAGCAGAGAAAATGTGTCTCCTGCAACCCGTTCCCTTGGTGCTAGATGAAAGAACGTCTCTCCCCTTGCTCAGTTCTGAGAGATAAGTGTGTGTGAAAGCCGTCCTTCACCTAGCTTGTTCGGAACACAAAGTTTCTTTTCAGTTGCAAACACCATTCCATACGTATATATGGGGAGGTACTAGCTCCAACACGGTTTTACAGTGAAAACTGCAGGAACTTCAAACCGGCACTAGGAAACAGAATGAGAAAGCAGAGAAAAAGTGTCTCCTTCAACCCGTTCCCTTGGTGCTAGATGAACGAACGTCTCTCCACTTGCTCAGTTCTGAGAGATAATTCTGAGTGAAAGCCGTCCTTCACTTTGCTCTTTGGGAACACAAAGTTTCTTTTCAGTTGCCAACACCATTCCATACATATATATGGGGATGTAGAAGCACCAAATCGGATTTACAGTGAAAACTGCAGGAACTTCAAACCGGCACTAGGAAACAGACTGAGAAAGCAGAGAAAAAGTGTCCCCTGCAACCCGTTCCCTTGGTGCTAGGTGAACGAACGTCTCTCCACTTGCTCCGTTCTGAGAGATAAGTGTGTGTGAACGACGTCTTTCACATATCATGTTGGGAACACAAAGTTTCTTTTCAGTTGCAAACTCCACTCCATACATATATATGGGTAGGTTCTAGCTCCAAATCGGTTTTACAGTGAAAACTGCAGGAACTTCAAACCGGCACTAGGAAGCAGACTGAGAAAGCAGAGAAAAAGTGTCTCCTGCAACCCTTTCCCTTGGTGCTAGAAGAACGAACATCTCTCCACTTGCTCAGTTCTGAGAGATAAGTGTGTGTGAAAGCCGTCCTTCACCTAGCTTGTTGGGAACACAAAGTTTCTTTTCAGTTGCAAACTCCATTCCATACATATATATGGGGAGGTACTAGCTCCAACACGGTATTACAGTGAAAACTGCAGGAACTTCAAACCGGCAGTAGGAAACAGACTGAGAAAGCAGAGAAAATGTGTCTATTGCAACCCGCTCCATTTGTGCTACATTAACGAACGTCTCTCCACTTGCTCAGTTCTGAGAGATAAGTGTGTGTGGAAGCCGTCCTTCACCTTGCTTGTTGGGAACACAAAGTTTCTTTTCAGTTGCAAACTCCATTCCATACATATATATGGGGAGGTACTAGCTCCAACTCGGTTTTACAGTGAAAACTGCAGGAACTTCAAACAGGCACTAGGAAACAGACTGAGAAAGCAGAGAAAATGTGTCTCCTGCAACCCGTTCCCTTGGTGCTAGATGAACGAACGTCTCTCCACTTGCTCAGTTCTGAGAGATAAGTGTGTGTGGAAGACGTCCTTCACCTAGCTTGTTGGGAACACAAAGTATCATTTCAGTTGCAAACTCCATTCCATACATATATATGGGGAGGTACTAGCTCCAACTCGGTTTTACAGTGAAAACTGCAGGAACTTCAAACCGGCACTAGGAAACAGACTGAGAAAGCAGAGAAAAAGTGTCTCCTGCAAACCGTTCCCTTGGTGCTAGATGAACGAACGTCTCTCCACTTGCTCAGTTCTGAGAGATAAATGTGTGTGAAAGCCGTCCTTCACCTAGCTTGTTGGGAACACAAAGTTTCTTTTCAGTTGCAAACTCCATTCCAAACATAAATATGGGGAGGTACAAGCTCCAACTCGGTTTTACAGTGAAAACTGCAGGAACTTCAAACCGGCACTAGGAAACAGACTGAGAAAGCAGAAAAAAAAAAAATGTTTCCTGCAACCCGTTCCCTTGGTGCTAGATGAACGAACGTCTCTCCACTTGCTCAGTTCTGAGAGATAAGTGTGTGTGAAAGCCGTCCTTCACCTAGCTTGTTGGGAACACAAAGTTTCTTTTCAGTTGCAAACCCATTCCATACGTATATATGGGGAGGTACTAGCTCCAACTCGGTTTTACAGTGAAAACTGCAGGAACTTCAAACCGGCACTGGGAAACAGACTGAGAAAGCAGAGAAAAAGTGTCTCCTGAAACCCGCTCCATTTGTGCTACATTAACGAACGTCTCTCCACATGCTCAGTTCTGAGAGATAAGTGTGTGTGAAAGCCGTCCTTCACCTAGCTTGTTGGGAACACAAAGTTTCTTTTCAGTTGCAAACTCCATTCCATACATATATATGGGGAGGTACTAGCTCCAACTCGGTTTTACAGTGAAAACTGCAGGAACTTCAAACCGGCACTAGGAAACAGACTGAGAAAGCAGAGAAAAAGTCTCTCCTGCAACCCGTTCCCTTGGTGCTAGATGAACGAACGTCTCTCCACTTGCTCATTTCTGAGAGATAAGTGTGTGTGAAAGCCGTCCTTCACCTAGCTTGTTGGGAACACAAAGTTTCTTTTCAGTTGCAAACTCCATTCCATACATATATATGGGGAGGTATAAGCTCCAACTCGGTTTTACAGTGAAAACTGCAGGAACTTCAAACCGGCACTAGGAAACAGACTGAGAAAGCAGAGAAAATGTGTCTCCTGCAACCCGTTCCCTTGGTGCTAGATGAAAGAACGTCTCTCCCCTTGCTCAGTTCTGAGAGATAAGTGTGTGTGAAAGCCGTCCTTCACCTAGCTTGTTCGGAACACAAAGTTTCTTTTCAGTTGCAAACACCATTCCATACGTATATATGGGGAGGTACTAGCTCCAACACGGTTTTACAGTGAAAACTGCAGGAACTTCAAACCGGCACTAGGAAACAGAATGAGAAAGCAGAGAAAAAGTGTCTCCTTCAACCCGTTCCCTTGGTGCTAGATGAACGAACGTCTCTCCACTTGCTCAGTTCTGAGAGATAATTCTGAGTGAAAGCCGTCCTTCACTTTGCTCTTTGGGAACACAAAGTTTCTTTTCAGTTGCCAACACCATTCCATACATATATATGGGGATGTAGAAGCACCAAATCGGATTTACAGTGAAAACTGCAGGAACTTCAAACCGGCACTAGGAAACAGACTGAGAAAGCAGAGAAAAAGTGTCCCCTGCAACCCGTTCCCTTGGTGCTAGGTGAACGAACGTCTCTCCACTTGCTCCGTTCTGAGAGATAAGTGTGTGTGAACGACGTCTTTCACATATCATGTTGGGAACACAAAGTTTCTTTTCAGTTGCAAACTCCACTCCATACATATATATGGGTAGGTTCTAGCTCCAAATCGGTTTTACAGTGAAAACTGCAGGAACTTCAAACCGGCACTAGGAAGCAGACTGAGAAAGCAGAGAAAAAGTGTCTCCTGCAACCCTTTCCCTTGGTGCTAGAAGAACGAACATCTCTCCACTTGCTCAGTTCTGAGAGATAAGTGTGTGTGAAAGCCGTCCTTCACCTAGCTTGTTGGGAACACAAAGTTTCTTTTCAGTTGCAAACTCCATTCCATACATATATATGGGGAGGTACTAGCTCCAACACGGTATTACAGTGAAAACTGCAGGAACTTCAAACCGGCAGTAGGAAACAGACTGAGAAAGCAGAGAAAATGTGTCTATTGCAACCCGCTCCATTTGTGCTACATTAACGAACGTCTCTCCACTTGCTCAGTTCTGAGAGATAAGTGTGTGTGGAAGCCGTCCTTCACCTTGCTTGTTGGGAACACAAAGTTTCTTTTCAGTTGCAAACTCCATTCCATACATATATATGGGGAGGTACTAGCTCCAACTCGGTTTTACAGTGAAAACTGCAGGAACTTCAAACAGGCACTAGGAAACAGACTGAGAAAGCAGAGAAAATGTGTCTCCTGCAACCCGTTCCCTTGGTGCTAGATGAACGAACGTCTCTCCACTTGCTCAGTTCTGAGAGATAAGTGTGTGTGGAAGACGTCCTTCACCTAGCTTGTTGGGAACACAAAGTATCATTTCAGTTGCAAACTCCATTCCATACATATATATGGGGAGGTACTAGCTCCAACTCGGTTTTACAGTGAAAACTGCAGGAACTTCAAACCGGCACTAGGAAACAGACTGAGAAAGCAGAGAAAAAGTGTCTCCTGCAAACCGTTCCCTTGGTGCTAGATGAACGAACGTCTCTCCACTTGCTCAGTTCTGAGAGATAAATGTGTGTGAAAGCCGTCCTTCACCTAGCTTGTTGGGAACACAAAGTTTCTTTTCAGTTGCAAACTCCATTCCAAACATAAATATGGGGAGGTACAAGCTCCAACTCGGTTTTACAGTGAAAACTGCAGGAACTTCAAACCGGCACTAGGAAACAGACTGAGAAAGCAGAAAAAAAAAAAATGTTTCCTGCAACCCGTTCCCTTGGTGCTAGATGAACGAACGTCTCTCCACTTGCTCAGTTCTGAGAGATAAGTGTGTGTGAAAGCCGTCCTTCACCTAGCTTGTTGGGAACACAAAGTTTCTTTTCAGTTGCAAACCCATTCCATACGTATATATGGGGAGGTACTAGCTCCAACTCGGTTTTACAGTGAAAACTGCAGGAACTTCAAACCGGCACTGGGAAACAGACTGAGAAAGCAGAGAAAAAGTGTCTCCTGAAACCCGCTCCATTTGTGCTACATTAACGAACGTCTCTCCACATGCTCAGTTCTGAGAGATAAGTGTGTGTGAAAGCCGTCCTTCACCTAGCTTGTTGGGAACACAAAGTTTCTTTTCAGTTGCAAACTCCATTCCATACATATATATGGGGAGGTACTAGCTCCAACTCGGTTTTACAGTGAAAACTGCAGGAACTTCAAACAGGCACTAGGAAACAGACTGAGAAAGCAGAGAAAATGTGTCTCCTGCAACCCGTTCCCTTGGTGCTAGATGAACGAACGTCTCTCCACTTGCTCAGTTCTGAGAGATAAGTGTGTGTTAAAGACGTCCTTCACCTAGCTTGTTGGGAACACCAAGTATCTTTTCAGTTGCAAACTCCATTCCATACATATATATGGGGAGGTACTATCTCCAACTCGGTTTTACAGTGAAAACTGCAGGAACTTCAAACCGGCACTAGGAAACAGACCGAGAAAGCAGAGAAAAAGTGTCTCCTGCAAACCGTTCCCTTGGTGCTAGATGAACGAACGTCTCTCCACTTGCTTAGTTCTGAGAGATAAATGTGTGTGAAAGCCGTCCTTCACCTAGCTTGTTGGGAACACAAAGTTTCTTTTCAGTTGCAAACTCCATTCCAAACATAAATATGGGTAGGTACTAGCTCCAACTCGGTTTTACAGTGAAAACTGCAGGAACTTCAAACCGGCACTAGGAAACATACTGAGAAAGCAGAAAAAAAAAAAAATGTTTCCTGCAACCCGTTCCCTTGGTGCTAGATGAACGAACGTCTCTCCACTTGCTCAGTTCTGAGAGATAAGTGTGTGTGAAAGCCGTCCTTCACCTAGCTTGTTGGGAACACAAAGTTTCTTTTCAGTTGCAAACCCATTCCATACGTATATATGGGGAGGTACTAGCTCCAACTCAGTTTTACAGTGAAAACTGCAGGAACTTCAAACCGGCACTGGGAAACAGACTGAGAAAGCAGAGAAAAAGTGTCTCCTGCAACCCGTTCCCTTGGTGCTAGATGAACGAACGTCTCTCCACTTGCTCAGTTCTGAGAGATAAGTGTGTGTGAAAGCCGTCCTTCACCTAGCATGTTGGGAACACAAAGTTTCTTTTCAGTTGCAAACTCCATTCCATACATATATATGGGGAGGTAGAAGCTCCAACACGGTTTTACAGTGAAAACTGCAGGAACTTCAAACCGGCACTAGGAAACAGAATGAGAAAGCAGAGAAAAAGTGTCTCCTTCAACCCGTTCCCTTGGTGCTAGATGAACGAACGTCTCTCCACTTGCTCAGTTCTGAGAGATAAGTGTGTGTGAAAGCCGTCCTTCACCTAGCTTGTTGGGAACACAAAGTTTCTTTTCAGTTGCAAACTCCATTCCATACATATATATGGGGAGGTACTAGCTCCAACTCGGTATTACAGTGAAAACTGCAGGAACTTCAAACCGGCAGTAGGAAACAGACTGAGAAAGCAGAGAAAATGTGTCTATTGCAACCCGCTCCATTTGTGCTACATTAACGAACGTCTCTCCACTTGCTCAGTTCTGAGAGATAAGTGTGTGTGAAAGCCGTCCTTCACCTAGCTTGTTGGGAACACAAAGTTTCTTTTCAGTTGCAAACTCCATTCCATACATATATATGGGGAGGTACTAGCTCCAACTCGGTTTTACAGTGAAAACTGCAGGAACTTCAAACAGGCACTAGGAAACAGACTGAGAAAGCAGAGAAAATGTGTCTCCTGCAACCCGTTCCCTTGGTGCTAGATGAACGAACGTCTCTCCACTTGCTCAGTTCTGAGAGATAAGTGTGTGTGGAAGACGTCCTTCACCTAGCTTGTTGGGAACACAAAGTATCATTTCAGTTGCAAACTCCATTCCATACATATATATGGGGAGGTACTAGCTCCAACTCGGTTTTACAGTGAAAACTGCAGGAACTTCAAACCGGCACTAGGAAACAGACTGAGAAAGCAGAGAAAAAGTGTCTCCTGCAAACCGTTCCCTTGGTGCTAGATGAACGAACGTCTCTCCACTTGCTCAGTTCTGAGAGATAAATGTGTGTGAAAGCCGTCCTTCACCTAGCTTGTTGGGAACACAAAGTTCCTTTTCAGTTGCAAACTCCATTCCAAACATAAATATGGGGAGGTACAAGCTCCAACTCGGTTTTACAGTGAAAACTGCAGGAACTTCAAACCGGCACTAGGAAACAGACTGAGAAAGCAGAAAAAAAAAAAATGTTTCCTGCAACCCGTTCCCTTGGTGCTAGATGAACGAACGTCTCTCCACTTGCTCAGTTCTGAGAGATAAGTGTGTGTGAAAGCCGTCCTTCACCTAGCTTGTTGGGAACACAAAGTTTCTTTTCAGTTGCAAACCCATTCCATACGTATATATGGGGAGGTACTAGCTCCAACTCGGTTTTACAGTGAAAACTGCAGGAACTTCAAACCGGCACTGGGAAACAGACTGAGAAAGCAGAGAAAAAGTGTCTCCTGCAACCCGTTCCCTTGGTGCTAGATGAACGAACGTCTCTCCACTTGCTCAGTTCTGAGAGATAAGTGTGTGTGAAAGCCGTCCTTCACCTAGCTTGTTGGGAACACAAAGTTTCTTTTCAGTTGGAAACTCCATTCCATACATATATATGGGGAGGTAGAAGCTCCAACAAGATTTTACAGTGAAAACTGCAGGAACTTCAAACCGGCACTAGGAAGCAGACTGAGAAAGCAGAGAAAAAGTGTCTCCTGCAACCCTTTCCCTTGGTGCTAGAAGAACGAACGTCTCTCCACTTGCTCAGTTCTGAGAGATAAGTGTGTGTGAAAGCCGTCCTTCACCTAGCTTGTTGGGAACACAAAGTATCATTTCAGTTGCAAACTCCATTCCATACATATATATGGGGAGGTACTAGCTCCAACTCGGTTTTACAGTGAAAACTGCAGGAACTTCAAACCGGCACTAGGAAACAGACTGAGAAAGCAGAGAAAAAGGTCTCCTGCAAACCGTTCCCTTGGTGCTAGATGAACGAACGTCTCTCCACTTGCTCAGTTCTGAGAGATAAATGTGTGTGAAAGCCGTCCTTCACCTAGCTTGTTGGGAACACAAAGTTTCTTTTCAGTTGCAAACTCCATTCCAAACATAAATATGGGGAGGTACAAGCTCCAACTCGGTTTTACAGTGAAAACTGCAGGAACTTCAAACCGGCACTAGGAAACAGACTGAGAAAGCAGAAAAAAAAAAAATGTTTCCTGCAACCCGTTCCCTTGGTGCTAGATGAACTAACGTCTCTCCACTTGCTCAGTTCTGAGAGATAAGTGTGTGTGAAAGCCGTCCTTCACCTAGCTTGTTGGGAACACAAAGTTTCTTTTCAGTTGCAAACCCATTCCATACGTATATATGGGGAGGTACTAGCTCCAACTCGGTTTTACAGTGAAAACTGCAGGAACTTCAAACCGGCACTGGGAAACAGACTGAGAAAGCAGAGAAAAAGTGTCTCCTGCAACCCGTTCCCTTGGTGCTAGATGAACGAACGTCTCTCCACTTGCTCAGTTCTGAGAGATAAGTGTGTGTGAAAGCCGTCCTTCACCTAGCTTGTTGGGAACACAAAGTTTCTTTTCAGTTGCAAACTCCATTCCATACATATATATGGGGAGGTAGAAGCTCCAACAAGATTTTACAGTGAAAACTGCAGGAACTTCAAACCGGCACTAGGAAGCAGACTGAGAAAGCAGAGAAAAAGTGTCTCCTGCAACCCTTTCCCTTGGTGCTAGAAGAACGAAAGTCTCTCCACTTGCTCAGTTCTGAGAGATAAGTGTGTGTGAAAGCCGTCATTCACCTAGCTTGTTGGGAACACAAAGTTTCTTTTCAGTTGCAAACTCCAATCCATACATATATATGGGGAGGTACTAGCTCCAACTCGGTATTACAGTGAAAACTGCAGGAACTTCAAACCGGCAGTAGGAAACAGAATGAGAAAGCAGAGAAAAAGTGTCTCCTTCAACCCGTTCCCTTGGTGCTAGATAAACGAACGTCTCTCCACTTGCTCAGTTCTGAGAGATAAGTGTCTGTGAAAGCCGTCCTTCACCTAGCTTGTTGGGAACACAAAGTTTCTTTCCAGTTGCAAACTCCATTCCATACATATATATGGGGAGGTACTAGCTCCAACTCGGTTTTACAGTGAAAACTGCAGGAACTTCAAACCGGCACTAGGAAGCAGACTGAGAAAGCAGAGAAAAAGTGTCTCCTGCAACCCTTTCCCTTGGTGCTAGAAGAACGAACGTCTCTCCACTTGCTCAGTTCTGAGAGATAAGTGTGTGTGAAAGCCGTCCTTCACCTAGCTTGTTGGGAACACAAAGTTTCTTTTCAGTTGCAAACTCCATTCCATACATATATATGGGGAGGTACTAGCTCCAACTCGGTATTACAGTGAAAACTGCAGGAACTTCAAACCGGCACTAGGAAACAGACTGAGAAAGCAGAGAAAATGTGTCTCCTGCAACCCGCTCCATTTGTGCTACATTTACGAACGTCTCTCCACTTGCTCAGTTCTGAGAGATAAGTGTGTGTGAAAGACGTCCTTCACCTAGCTTGTTGGGAACACAAAGTATCTTTTCAGTTGCAAACTCCATTCCATACATATATATGGGGAGGTACTATCTCCAACTCGGTTTTACAGTGAAAACTGCAGGAACTTCAAACCGGCACTAGGAAGCAGACTGAGAAAGCAGAGAAAAAGTGTCTCCTGCAACCCTTTCCCTTGGTGCTAGAAGAACGAACGTCTCTCCACTTGCTCAGTTCTGAGAGATAAGAGTGTGTGAAAGCCGTTCTTCACAAAGCTTGTTGGGAACACAAAGTTTCTTTTCAGTTGCAAACTCCATTCCATACATATATATGGGGAGGTACTAGCTTCAACTCGGTTTTACAGTGAAAACTGCAGGAACTTCAAACCGGCACTAGGAAACAGACTGAGAAAGCAGAGAAAAAGTCTCTCCTGCAACCCGTTCCCTTGGTGCTAGATGAACGAACGTCTCTCCACTTGCTCAGTTCTGAGAGATAAGTGTGTGTGAAAGCCGTCCTTCACCTAGCTTGTTGGGAACACAAAGTTTCTTTTCAGTTGCAAACTCCATTCCATACATATATATGGGGAGGTACAAGCTCCAACACGGTTTTACAGTGAAAACTGCAGGAACTTCAAACCGGCACTAGGAAACAGACTGAGAAAGCAGAGAAAAAGTGTCTCCTGCAACCCGTTCCCTTGGTGCTAGATGAACGAACGTCTCTCCACTTGATCAGTTGTGAGAGATAAGTGTGTGTGAAAGCCGTCCTTCACCTAGCTTGTTGGGAACACAAAGTTTCTTTTCAGTTGCAAACTCCATTCCACAAATATATATGGGGAGGTAGAAGCTCCAACACGGTTTTACAGTGAAAACTGCAGGAACTTCAAACCGGCACTAGGAAACAGACGGAGAAAGCAGAGAAAAAGTCTCTCCTGCAACCCGTTCCCTTGGTGCTAGATGAACGAACGTCTCTCCACTTGCTGAGTTCTGAGAGATAAGTGTGTGTGAAAGCCGTCCTTCACCTAGCTTGTTGGGAACACAAAGTTTCTTTTCAGTTGCAAACTCCATTCCATACATATATATGGTGAGGTACTAGCTCCAACTCGGTTTTACAGTGAAAACTGCAGGAAATTCAAACAGGCACTAGGAAACAGACTGAGAAAGCAGAGAAAAAGTGTATCCTGCGACCCGTTCCCTTGGTGCTAGATGAACGAACGTCTCTCCACTTGCTCAGTTCTGAGAGATAAGTGTGTGTGAAAGCCGTCCTTCACCTAGCTTGTTGGGAACACAAAGTTTCTTTTCAGTTGCAAACTCCATTCCATACATATATATGGGGAGGTATTAGCTCCAACTCGGTTTTACAGTGAAAACTGCAGGAACTTCAAACCGGCACTAGGAAACAGACTGAGAAAGCAGAGAAAAATTCTCTCCTGCAACCCGTTCCCTTCGTGCTAGATGAACGAACGTCTCTCCACTTGCTCAGTTCTGAGAGATAAGAGTGTGTGAAAGCCGTTCTTCACAAAGCTTGTTGGGAACACAAAGTTTCTTTTCAGTTGCAAACTCCATTCCATACATATATATGGGGAGGTACTAGCTTCAACTCGGTTTTACAGTGAAAACTGCAGGAACTTCAAACCGGCACTAGGAAACAGACTGAGAAAGCAGAGAAAAAGTCTCTCCTGCAACCCGTTCCCTTGGTGCTAGATGAACGAACGTCTCTCCACTTGCTCAGTTCTGAGAGATAAGTGTGTGTGAAAGCCGTCCTTCACCTAGCTTGTTGGGAACACAAAGTTTCTTTTCAGTTGCAAACTCCATTCCATACATATATATGGGGAGGTACAAGCTCCAACACGGTTTTACAGTGAAAACTGCAGGAACTTCAAACCGGCACTAGGAAACAGACTGAGAAAGCAGAGAAAAAGTGTCTCCTGCAACCCGTTCCCTTGGTGCTAGATGAACGAACGTCTCTCCACTTGATCAGTTGTGAGAGATAAGTGTGTGTGAAAGCCGTCCTTCACCTAGCTTGTTGGGAACACAAAGTTTCTTTTCAGTTGCAAACTCCATTCCACAAATATATATGGGGAGGTAGAAGCTCCAACACGGTTTTACAGTGAAAACTGCAGGAACTTCAAACCGGCACTAGGAAACATACGGAGAAAGCAGAGAAAAAGTCTCTCCTGCAACCCGTTCCCTTGGTGCTAGATGAACGAACGTCTCTCCACTTGCTGAGTTCTGAGAGATAAGTGTGTGTGAAAGCCGTCCTTCACCTAGCTTGTTGGGAACACAAAGTTTCTTTTCAGTTGCAAACTCCATTCCATACATATATATGGTGAGGTACTAGCTCCAACTCGGTTTTACAGTGAAAACTGCAGGAAATTCAAACAGGCACTAGGAAACAGACTGAGAAAGCAGAGAAAAAGTGTCTCCTGCGACCCGTTCCCTTGGTGCTAGATGAACGAACGTCTCTCCACTTGCTCAGTTCTGAGAGATAAGTGTGTGTGAAAGCCGTCCTTCACCTAGCTTGTTTTGAACACAAAGTTTTTTTTCAGTTGGCAACACCATTCCATACATATATATGGGGAGGAAGAAGTTCCAACTCAGTTTTACAGTGAAAACTGCAGAAAATTCAAACCGGCACTAGGAAACAGACTGAGAAAGAAGAGAAAAAGTGTCTCCTGCAACCCGTTCCCTTGGTGCTAGATGAACGAACGTCTCTCCACTTGCTCAGTTCTGAGAGATAAGTGTGTGTGAAAGCCGTCCTTCACCTAGCTTGTTGGGAACACAAAGTTTCTTTTCAGTTGCAAACTCCATTCCATACATATATATGGGGAGGTACTAGCTCCAACTCGGTTGTACAGTGAAAACTGCAGGAACTTCTAACCGGCACTAGGAAACAGACTGAGAAAGCAGACAAAAAGTGTCTCCTGCAACCCGTTATCTTGGTGCTAGATGAACGAACGTCTATCCACTTGCTCAGTTCTGAGAGATAAGTGTGTGTGAAAGCCGTCCTTCACCTTGCTTGTTGGGAACACAAAGTTTTTTTTCAATTGGCAACTCCATTCCATACATATATATGGGGAGGTAGAAGTTCCAACTCGGTTTTACAGTGAAAACTGCTGGAACTTCAAACAGGCACTAGGAAACAGACTGAGAAAGCAGAGAAAAAGTGTCTCCTGCAACCCGTTCCCTTGGTGCTAGATGAACGAACGTCTCTCCACTTGCTCAGTTCTGAGAGATAAGTGTGTGTGAAAGCCGTCCTTCACCTAGCTTGTTGGGAACACAAAGTTTCTTTTCAGTTGCAAACTCCATTCCATACATATATATGGGGAGGTATTAGCTCCAACTCGGTTTTACAGTGAAAACTGCAGGAACTTCAAACCGGCACTAGGAAACAGACTGAGAAAGCAGAGAAAAAGTCTCTCCTGCAACCCGTTCCCTTGGTGCTAGATGAACGAACGTCTCTCCACTTGCTCAGTTCTGAGAGATAAGTGTGTGTGAAAGCCGTCCTTCACCTAGCTTGTTGGGAACACAAAGTTTCTTTTCAGTTGCAAACTACATTCCATACATATATATGGGGAGGTACAAGCTCCAACCCGGTTTTACAGTGAAAACTGCAGGAACTTCAAACCGGCACTAGGAAACAAACTGAGAAAGCAGAGAAAAAGCGTCTCCTGCAACCCGTTCCCTTGGTGCTAGATGAACGAACGTCTCTCCACTTGATCAGTTGTGAGAGATAAGTGTGTGTGAAAGCCGTCCTTCACCTAGCTTGTTGGGAACACAAAGTTTCTTTTCAGTTGCAACTCCATTCCATACATATATATGGGGAGGTAGAAACTCCAACACGGTTTTACACTGAAAACTGCAGGAACTTCAAACAGGCACTAGGAAACAGACGGAGAAAGCAGAGAAAAAGTGTCTCCTGCAACCCGTTCCCTTGGTGCTAGATGAACGAACGTCTCTCCACTTGCTCAGTTCTGAGAGATAAGTGTGTGTGAAAGCCGTTCTTCACCTAGCTTGTTGGGAACACAAAGTTTCTTTTCAGTTGCAAACTCCATTCCATACATATATATGGGGAGGTACAAGCTCCAACACGGTTTTACAGTGAAAACTGCAGGAACTTCAAACCAGCACTAGGAAACAGACTGAGAAAGCAGAGAAAAAGTGTCTCCTGCAACCCGTTCCCTTGGTGCTAGATGAACGAACGTCTCTCCACTTGCTCAGTTCTGAGAGGTAAGAGTGTGTGAAAGCCGTTCTTCACCTAGCTTGTTGGGAACACAAAGTTTCTTTTCAGTTGCAAACTCCATTCCATACATATATATGGGGAGGTAGAAGCTCCAACACGATTTTACAGTGAAAACTGCAGGAACTTCAAACCGGCACTAGGAAACAGACGGAGAAAGCAGAGAAAAAGTCTCTCCTGCAACCCGTTCCCTTGGTGCTAGATGAACGAACGTCTCTCCACTTGCTCAGTTCTGAGAGATAAGTGTGTGTGAAAGCCGTCCTTCACCTAGCTTGTTGGGAACACAAAGTTTCTTTTCAGTTGCAAACTCCATTCCATACATATATATGGTGAGGTACTAGCTCCAACTCGGTTTTACAGTGAAAACTGCAGGAAATTCAAACCGGCACTAGGAAACAGACTGAGAAAGCAGAGAAAAAGTGTCTCCTGCGACCCGTTCCCTTGGTGCTAGATGAACGAACTTCTCTCCACTTGCTAAGTTCTGAGAGATAAGTGTGTGTGAAAGCCGTCCTTCACCTAGGTTGTTTTGAACACAAAGTTTTTTTTCAGTTGGCAACTCCATTCCATACATATATATGGGGAGGTACAAGCCTCAACACGGTTTTACAGTGAAAAATTCAGGAACTTCAAACCGGCACTAGGAAACAGACTGCGAAAGCAGAGAAAAAGCGTCTCCTGCAACCCGTTCCCTTGGTGCTAGATGAACGAACGTCTCTCCACTTGATCAGTTGTGAGAGATAAGTGTGTGTGAAAGCCGTCCTTCACCTAGCTTGTTGGGAACACAAAGTTTCTTTTAAGTTGCAAACTCCATTCCATACATATATATGGGGAGGTAGAAACTCCAACACGGTTTTACACTGAAAACTGCAGGAACTTCAAACCAGCACTAGGAAACAGACGGAGAAAGAAGAGAAAAAGTGTCTCCTGCAACCCGTTCCCTTGGTGCTAGATGAACGAACGTCTCTCCACTTGCTCAGTTCTGAGAGGTAAGAGTGTGTGAAAGCCGTTCTTCACCTAGCTTGTTGGGAACACAAAGTTTCTTTTCAGTTGCAAACTCCATTCCATACATATATATGGGGAGGTAGAAGCTCCAACACGATTTTACAGTGAAAACTGCAGGAACTTCAAACCGGCACTAGGAAACAGACGGAGAAAGCAGAGAAAAAGTCTCTCCTGCAACCCGTTCCCTTGGTGCTAGATGAACGAACGTCTCTCCACTTGCTCAGTTCTGAGAGATTAGTGTGTGTGAAAGCCGTCCTTCACCTAGCTTGTTGGGAACACAAAGTTTCTTTTCAGTTGCAAACTCCATTCCATACATATATATGGTGAGGTACTAGCTCCAACTCGGTTTTACAGTGAAAACTGCAGGAAATTCAAACCGGCACTAGGAAACAGACTGAGAAAGCAGAGAAAAAGTGTCTCCTGCGACCCGTTCCCTTGGTGCTAGATGAACGAACTTCTCTCCACTTGCTAAGTTCTGAGAGATAAGTGTGTGTGAAAGCCGTCCTTCACCTAGGTTGTTTTGAACACAAAGTTTTTTTTCAGTTGGCAACTCCATTCCATACATATATATGGGGAGGTACAAGCCTCAACACGGTTTTACAGTGAAAAATTCAGGAACTTCAAACCGGCACTAGGAAACAGACTGCGAAAGCAGAGAAAAAGCGTCTCCTGCAACCCGTTCCCTTGGTGCTAGATGAACGAACGTCTCTCCACTTGATCAGTTGTGAGAGATAAGTGTGTGTGAAAGCCGTCCTTCACCTAGCTTGTTGGGAACACAAAGTTTCTTTTAAGTTGCAAACTCCATTCCATACATATATATGGGGAGGTAGAAACTCCAACACGGTTTTACACTGAAAACTGCAGGAACTTCAAACAGGCACTAGGAAACAGACGGAGAAAGTAGAGAAAAAGTCTCTCCTGCAACCCGTTCCCTTGGTGCTAGATGAACGAACGTCTCTCCACTTGCTCAGTTCTGAGAGATAAGTGTGTGTGGAAGCCGTCCTTCACCTAGCTTGTTGGGAACACAAAGTTTCTTTTCAGTTGCAAACTCCATTCCATACATATATATGGGGAGGTAGAAGCTCCAACACGGTTTTACAGTGAAAACTGCAGGAACTTCAAATCGGCACTAGGAAACAGACGGAGAAAGCAGAGAAAAAGTCTCTCGCGCAACCCGTTCCCTTGGTGCTAGATGAACGAACGTCTCTCCACTTGCTCAGTTCTGAGAGATAAGTGTGTGTGAAAGCCGTCCTTCACCTAGCTTGTTGGGAACACAAAGTTTCTTTTAAGTTGCAAACTCAATTTCATACATATATATGGTGAGGTACTAGCTCCAACTCGGTTTTACAGTGAAAACTGCAGGAAATTCAAACCGGCACTAGGAAAGAGACTGAGAAAGCAGGGAAAAAGTGTCTCCTGCGACCCGTTCCCTTGGTGCTAGATGAACGAACGTCTCTCCACTTGCTCAGTTCTGAGAGATAAGTGTGTGTGAAAGCCGTCCTTCACCTAGCTTGTTTTGAACACAAATTTTTTTTCAGTTGGCAACTCCATTCCATACATATATATGGGGAGGTAGAAGTTCCAACTCGGTTTTACAGTGAAAACTGCAGGAACTTCAAACAGGCACTAGGAAACAGACTGAGAAAGCAGAGAAAAAGTGTCTCCTGCAACCCGTTCCCTTGGTGCTAGATGAACGAACGTCTCTCCACTTGCTCAGTTCTGAGAGATAAGTGTGTGTGAAAGCCGTCCTTCACCTAGCTTGTTGGGAACACAAACTTTCTTTTCAGTTGCAAACTCCATTCCATGCATATATATGTTGAGGTAAAAGCTCCAACACGGTTTTACAGTGAAAACTGCAGGAACTTCAAACCAGCACTAGGAAACAGACTGAGAAAGCAGAGAAAAATTCTCTCCTGCAACCCGTTCCCTTGGTGCTAGATGAACGAACGTCTCTCCACTTGCTCAGTTCTGAGAGATAAGAGTGTGTGAAAGCCGTTCTTCACCTAGCTTGTTGGGAACACAAAGTTTCTTTTCAGTTGCAAACTCCATTCCATACATATATATGGGGAGGTACTAGCTTCAACTCGGTTTTACAGTGAAAACTGCAGGAACTTCAAACCGGCACTAGGAAACAGACTGAGAAAGCAGAGAAAAAGTGTCTCCTGCAAACCGTTCCCTTGGTGCTAGATGAACGAACGTCTCTCCACTTGCCAATTTCTGAGAGATAAGTGTGTGTGAAAGCCGTCCTTCACCTAGCTTGTTGGGAACACAAAGTTTCTTTTCAGTTGCAAACTCCATTCCATACATATATATGGGGAGGTAGAAGCTCCAACACGGTTTTACAGTGAAAACTGCAGGAATTTCAAACCGGCACTAGGAAACAGACGGAGAAAGCAGAGAAAAAGTCTCTCCTGCAACCCGTTCCCTTGGTGCTAGATGAACGAACGTCTCTCCACTTGCTCAGTTCTGAGAGATAAGTGTGTGTGAAAGCCGTCCTTCACATAGCTTGTTGGGAACACAAAGTTTCTTTTCAGTTGCAAACTCCATTCCATACATATATATGGTGAGGTACTAGCTCCAACTCGGTTTTACAGTGAAAACTGCAGGAAATTCAAACCGGCACTAGGAAACAGACTGAGAAAGCAGAGAAAAAGTGTCTCCTGCGACCCGTTCCCTTGGTGCTAGATGAACGAACGTCTCTCCACTTGCTCAGTTCTGAGAGATAAGTGTGTGTGAAAGCCGTCCTTCACCTAGCTTGTTTTGAACACAAAGTTTTTTTTCAGTTGGCAACTGCATTCCATACATATATATGGGGAGGTAGAAGTTCCAACTCGGTTTTACAGTGAAAACTGCAGGAAGTTCAAACAGGCACTAGGAAACAGACTGAGAAAGCAGAGAAAAAGTGTCTCCTGCAACCCGTTCCCTTGGTGCTAGATGAACGAACGTCTCTCCACTTGCTCAGTTCTGAGAGATAAGTGTGTGTGAAAGCCGTCCTTCACCTAGCTTGTTGGGAACACAAAGTTTCTTTTCAGTTGCAAACTCCATTCCATACATATATATGGGGAGGTACAAGCCTCAACACGGTTTTACAGTGAAAAATTCAGGAACTTCAAACCGGCACTAGGAAACAGACTGCGAAAGCAGAGAAAAAGCGTCTCCTGCAACCCGTTCCCTTGGTGCTAGATGAACGAACGTCTCTCCACTTGATCAGTTGTGAGAGATAAGTGTGTGTGAAAGCCGTCCTTCACCTAGCTTGTTGGGAACACAAAGTTTCTTTTAAGTTGCAAACTCCATTCCATACATATATATGGGGAGGTAGAAACTCCAACACGGTTTTACACTGAAAACTGCAGGAACTTCAAACAGGCACTAGGAAACAGACGGAGAAAGTAGAGAAAAAGTCTCTCCTGCAACCCGTTCCCTTGGTGCTAGATGAACGAACGTCTCTCCACTTGCTCAGTTCTGAGAGATAAGTGTGTGTGAAAGCCGTCCTTCACCTAGCTTGTTGGGAACACAAAGTTTCTTTTCAGTTGCAAACTCCATTCCATACATATATATGGGGAGGTAGAAGCTCCAACACGGTTTTACAGTGAAAACTGCAGGAACTTCAAATCGGCACTAGGAAACAGACGGAGAAAGCAGAGAAAAAGTCTCTCGCGCAACCCGTTCCCTTGGTGCTAGATGAACGAACGTCTCTCCACTTGCTCAGTTCTGAGAGATAAGTGTGTGTGAAAGCCGTCCTTCACCTAGCTTGTTGGGAACACAAAGTTTCTTTTAAGTTGCAAACTCCTTTTCATACATATATATGGTGAGGTACTAGCTCCAACTCGGTTTTACAGTGAAAACTGCAGGAAATTCAAACCGGCACTAGGAAAGAGACTGAGAAAGCAGGGAAAAAGTGTCTCCTGCGACCCGTTCCCTTGGTGCTAGATGAACGAACGTCTCTCCACTTGCTCAGTTCTGAGAGATAAGTGTGTGTGAAAGCCGTCCTTCACCTAGCTTGTTTTGAACACAAATTTTTTTTCAGTTGGCAACTCCATTCCATACATATATATGGGGAGGTAGAAGTTCCAACTCGGTTTTACAGTGAAAACTGCAGGAACTTCAAACAGGCACTAGGAAACAGACTGAGAAAGCAGAGAAAAAGTGTCTCCTGCAACCCGTTCCCTTGGTGCTAGATGAACGAACGTCTCTCCACTTGCTCAGTTCTGAGAGATAAGTGTGTGTGAAAGCCGTCCTTCACCTAGCTTGTTGGGAACACAAACTTTCTTTTCAGTTGCAAACTCCATTCCATGCATATATATGTTGAGGTAAAAGCTCCAACACGGTTTTACAGTGAAAACTGCAGGAACTTCAAACCAGCACTAGGAAACAGACTGAGAAAGCAGAGAAAAATTCTCTCCTGCAACCCGTTCCCTTGGTGCTAGATGAACGAACGTCTCTCCACTTGCTCAGTTCTGAGAGATAAGAGTGTGTGAAAGCCGTTCTTCACCTAGCTTGTTGGGAACACAAAGTTTCTTTTCAGTTGCAAACTCCATTCCATACATATATATGGGGAGGTACTAGCTTCAACTCGGTTTTACAGTGAAAACTGCAGGAACTTCAAACCGGCACTACGAAACAGACTGAGAAAGCAGAGAAAAAGTGTCTCCTGCAAACCGTTCCCTTGGTGCTAGATGAACGAACGTCTCTCCACTTGCCAATTTCTGAGAGATAAGTGTGTGTGAAAGCCGTCCTTCACCTAGCTTGTTGGGAACACAAAGTTTCTTTTCAGTTGCAAACTCCATTCCATACATATATATGGGGAGGTACTAGCTCCAACTCGGTTTTACAGTGAAAACTGCAGGAACTTCAAACCGGCACTAGGAAGCAGACTGAGAAAGCAGAGAAAAAGTGTCTCCTGCAACCCTTTCCCTTGGTGCTAGAAGAACGAACGTCTCTCCACTTGCTCAGTTCTGAGAGATAAGTGTGTGTGAAAGCCGTCCTTCACCTAGCTTGTTGGGAACACAAAGTTTCTTTTCAGTTGCAAACTCCATTCCATACATATATATGGGGAGGTACTAGCTCCAACTCGGTATTACAGTGAAAACTGCAGGAACTTCAAACCGGCACTAGGAAACAGACTGAGAAAGCAGAGAAAATGTGTCTCCTGCAACCCGCTCCATTTGTGCTACATTTACGAACGTCTCTCCACTTGCTCAGTTCTGAGAGATAAGTGTGTGTGAAAGACGTCCTTCACCTAGCTTGTTGGGAACACAAAGTATCTTTTCAGTTGCAAACTCCATTCCATACATATATATGGGGAGGTACTATCTCCAACTCGGTTTTACAGTGAAAACTGCAGGAACTTCAAACCGGCACTAGGAAGCAGACTGAGAAAGCAGAGAAAAAGTGTCTCCTGCAACCCTTTCCCTTGGTGCTAGAAGAACGAACGTCTCTCCACTTGCTCAGTTCTGAGAGATAAGAGTGTGTGAAAGCCGTTCTTCACAAAGCTTGTTGGGAACACAAAGTTTCTTTTCAGTTGCAAACTCCATTCCATACATATATATGGGGAGGTACTAGCTTCAACTCGGTTTTACAGTGAAAACTGCAGGAACTTCAAACCGGCACTAGGAAACAGACTGAGAAAGCAGAGAAAAAGTCTCTCCTGCAACCCGTTCCCTTGGTGCTAGATGAACGAACGTCTCTCCACTTGCTCAGTTCTGAGAGATAAGTGTGTGTGAAAGCCGTCCTTCACCTAGCTTGTTGGGAACACAAAGTTTCTTTTCAGTTGCAAACTCCATTCCATACATATATATGGGGAGGTACAAGCTCCAACACGGTTTTACAGTGAAAACTGCAGGAACTTCAAACCGGCACTAGGAAACAGACTGAGAAAGCAGAGAAAAAGTGTCTCCTGCAACCCGTTCCCTTGGTGCTAGATGAACGAACGTCTCTCCACTTGATCAGTTGTGAGAGATAAGTGTGTGTGAAAGCCGTCCTTCACCTAGCTTGTTGGGAACACAAAGTTTCTTTTCAGTTGCAAACTCCATTCCACAAATATATATGGGGAGGTAGAAGCTCCAACACGGTTTTACAGTGAAAACTGCAGGAACTTCAAACCGGCACTAGGAAACAGACGGAGAAAGCAGAGAAAAAGTCTCTCCTGCAACCCGTTCCCTTGGTGCTAGATGAACGAACGTCTCTCCACTTGCTGAGTTCTGAGAGATAAGTGTGTGTGAAAGCCGTCCTTCACCTAGCTTGTTGGGAACACAAAGTTTCTTTTCAGTTGCAAACTCCATTCCATACATATATATGGTGAGGTACTAGCTCCAACTCGGTTTTACAGTGAAAACTGCAGGAAATTCAAACAGGCACTAGGAAACAGACTGAGAAAGCAGAGAAAAAGTGTATCCTGCGACCCGTTCCCTTGGTGCTAGATGAACGAACGTCTCTCCACTTGCTCAGTTCTGAGAGATAAGTGTGTGTGAAAGCCGTCCTTCACCTAGCTTGTTGGGAACACAAAGTTTCTTTTCAGTTGCAAACTCCATTCCATACATATATATGGGGAGGTATTAGCTCCAACTCGGTTTTACAGTGAAAACTGCAGGAACTTCAAACCGGCACTAGGAAACAGACTGAGAATGCAGAGAAAAATTCTCTCCTGCAACCCGTTCCCTTCGTGCTAGATGAACGAACGTCTCTCCACTTGCTCAGTTCTGAGAGATAAGAGTGTGTGAAAGCCGTTCTTCACAAAGCTTGTTGGGAACACAAAGTTTCTTTTCAGTTGCAAACTCCATTCCATACATATATATGGGGAGGTACTAGCTTCAACTCGGTTTTACAGTGAAAACTGCAGGAACTTCAAACCGGCACTAGGAAACAGACTGAGAAAGCAGAGAAAAAGTCTCTCCTGCAACCCGTTCCCTTGGTGCTAGATGAACGAACGTCTCTCCACTTGCTCAGTTCTGAGAGATAAGTGTGTGTGAAAGCCGTCCTTCACCTAGCTTGTTGGGAACACAAAGTTTCTTTTCAGTTGCAAACTCCATTCCATACATATATATGGGGAGGTACAAGCTCCAACACGGTTTTACAGTGAAAACTGCAGGAACTTCAAACCGGCACTAGGAAACAGACTGAGAAAGCAGAGAAAAAGTGTCTCCTGCAACCCGTTCCCTTGGTGCTAGATGAACGAACGTCTCTCCACTTGATCAGTTGTGAGAGATAAGTGTGTGTGAAAGCCGTCCTTCACCTAGCTTGTTGGGAACACAAAGTTTCTTTTCAGTTGCAAACTCCATTCCACAAATATATATGGGGAGGTAGAAGCTCCAACACGGTTTTACAGTGAAAACTGCAGGAACTTCAAACCGGCACTAGGAAACAGACGGAGAAAGCAGAGAAAAAGTCTCTCCTGCAACCCGTTCCCTTGGTGCTAGATGAACGAACGTCTCTCCACTTGCTGAGTTCTGAGAGATAAGTGTGTGTGAAAGCCGTCCTTCACCTAGCTTGTTGGGAACACAAAGTTTCTTTTCAGTTGCAAACTCCATTCCATACATATATATGGTGAGGTACTAGCTCCAACTCGGTTTTACAGTGAAAACTGCAGGAACATCAAACAGGCACTAGGAAACAGACTGAGAAAGCAGAGAAAAAGTGTCTCCTGCGACCCGTTCCCTTGGTGCTAGATGAACGAACGTCTCTCCACTTGCTCAGTTCTGAGAGATAAGTGTGTGTGAAAGCCGTCCTTCACCTAGCTTGTTTTGAACACAAAGTTTTTTTTCAGTTGGCAACACCATTCCATACATATATATGGGGAGGAAGAAGTTCCAACTCAGTTTTACAGTGAAAACTGCAGAAAATTCAAACCGGCACTAGGAAACAGACTGAGAAAGAAGAGAAAAAGTGTCTCCTGCAACCCGTTCCCTTGGTGCTAGATGAACGAACGTCTCTCCACTTTCTCAGTTCTGAGAGATAAGTGTGTGTGAAAGCCGTCCTTCACCTAGCTTGTTGGGAACACAAAGTTTCTTTTCAGTTGCAAACTCCATTCCATACATATATATGGGGAGGTACTAGCTCCAACTCGGTTGTACAGTGAAAACTGCAGGAACTTCTAACCGGCACTAGGAAACAGACTGAGAAAGCAGACAAAAAGTGTCTCCTGCAACCCGTTCCCTTGGTGCTAGATGAACGAACGTCTATCCACTTGCTCAGTTCTGAGAGATAAGTGTGTGTGAAAGCCGTCCTTCACCTTGCTTGTTGGGAACACAAAGTTTTTTTTCAATTGGCAACTCCATTCCATACATATATATGGGGAGGTAGAAGTTCCAACTCGGTTTTACAGTGAAAACTGCTGGAACTTCAAACAGGCACTAGGAAACAGACTGAGAAAGCAGAGAAAAAGTGTCTCCTGCAACCCGTTCCCTTGGTGCTAGATGAACGAACGTCTCTCCACTTGCTCAGTTCTGAGAGATAAGTGTGTGTGAAAGCCGTCCTTCACCTAGCTTGTTGGGAACACAAAGTTTCTTTTCAGTTGCAAACTCCATTCCATACATATATATGGGGAGGTATTAGCTCCAACTCGGTTTTACAGTGAAAACTGCAGGAACTTCAAACCGGCACTAGGAAACAGACTGAGAAAGCAGAGAAAAAGTCTCTCCTGCAACCCGTTCCCTTGGTGCTAGATGAACGAACGTCTCTCCACTTGCTCAGTTCTGAGAGATAAGTGTGTGTGAAAGCCGTCCTTCACCTAGCTTGTTGGGAACACAAAGTTTCTTTTCAGTTGCAAACTACATTCCATACATATATATGGGGAGGTACAAGCTCCAACCCGGTTTTACAGTGAAAACTGCAGGAACTTCAAACCGGCACTAGGAAACAAACTGAGAAAGCAGAGAAAAAGCGTCTCCTGCAACCCGTTCCCTTGGTGCTAGATGAACGAACGTCTCTCCACTTGATCAGTTGTGAGAGATAAGTGTGTGTGAAAGCCGTCCTTCACCTAGCTTGTTGGGAACACAAAGTTTCTTTTCAGTTGCAACTCCATTCCATACATATATATGGGGAGGTAGAAACTCCAACACGGTTTTACACTGAAAACTGCAGGAACTTCAAACAGGCACTAGGAAACAGACGGAGAAAGCAGAGAAAAAGTGTCTCCTGCAACCCGTTCCCTTGGTGCTAGATGAACGAACGTCTCTCCACTTGCTCAGTTCTGAGAGATAAGTGTGTGTGAAAGCCGTTCTTCACCTAGCTTGTTGGGAACACAAAGTTTCTTTTCAGTTGCAAACTCCATTCCATACATATATATGGGGAGGTACAAGCTCCAACACGGTTTTACAGTGAAAACTGCAGGAACTTCAAACCAGCACTAGGAAACAGACTGAGAAAGCAGAGAAAAAGTGTCTCCTGCAACCCGTTCCCTTGGTGCTAGATGAACGAACGTCTCTCCACTTGCTCAGTTCTGAGAGGTAAGAGTGTGTGAAAGCCGTTCTTCACCTAGCTTGTTGGGAACACAAAGTTTCTTTTCAGTTGCAAACTCCATTCCATACATATATATGGGGAGGTAGAAGCTCCAACACGATTTTACAGTGAAAACTGCAGGAACTTCAAACCGGCACTAGGAAACAGACGGAGAAAGCAGAGAAAAAGTCTCTCCTGCAACCCGTTCCCTTGGTGCTAGATGAACGAACGTCTCTCCACTTGCTCAGTTCTGAGAGATAAGTGTGTGTGAAAGCCGTCCTTCACCTAGCTTGTTGGGAACACAAAGTTTCTTTTCAGTTGCAAACTCCATTCCATACATATATATGGTGAGGTACTAGCTCCAACTCGGTTTTACAGTGAAAACTGCAGGAAATTCAAACCGGCACTAGGAAACAGACTGAGAAAGCAGAGAAAAAGTGTCTCCTGCGACCCGTTCCCTTGGTGCTAGATGAACGAACTTCTCTCCACTTGCTAAGTTCTGAGAGATAAGTGTGTGTGAAAGCCGTCCTTCACCTAGGTTGTTTTGAACACAAAGTTTTTTTTCAGTTGGCAACTCCATTCCATACATATATATGGGGAGGTACAAGCCTCAACACGGTTTTACAGTGAAAAATTCAGGAACTTCAAACCGGCACTAGGAAACAGACTGCGAAAGCAGAGAAAAAGCGTCTCCTGCAACCCGTTCCCTTGGTGCTAGATGAACGAACGTCTCTCCACTTGATCAGTTGTGAGAGATAAGTGTGTGTGAAAGCCGTCCTTCACCTAGCTTGTTGGGAACACAAAGTTTCTTTTAAGTTGCAAACTCCATTCCATACATATATATGGGGAGGTAGAAACTCCAACACGGTTTTACACTGAAAACTGCAGGAACTTCAAACCAGCACTAGGAAACAGACGGAGAAAGCAGAGAAAAAGTGTCTCCTGCAACCCGTTCCCTTGGTGCTAGATGAACGAACGTCTCTCCACTTGCTCAGTTCTGAGAGGTAAGAGTGTGTGAAAGCCGTTCTTCACCTAGCTTGTTGGGAACACAAAGTTTCTTTTCAGTTGCAAACTCCATTCCATACATATATATGGGGAGGTAGAAGCTCCAACACGATTTTACAGTGAAAACTGCAGGAACTTCAAACCGGCACTAGGAAACAGACGGAGAAAGCAGAGAAAAAGTCTCTCCTGCAACCCGTTCCCTTGGTGCTAGATGAACGAACGTCTCTCCACTTGCTCAGTTCTGAGAGATTAGTGTGTGTGAAAGCCGTCCTTCACCTAGCTTGTTGGGAACACAAAGTTTCTTTTCAGTTGCAAACTCCATTCCATACATATATATGGTGAGGTACTAGCTCCAACTCGGTTTTACAGTGAAAACTGCAGGAAATTCAAACCGGCACTAGGAAACAGACTGAGAAAGCAGAGAAAAAGTGTCTCCTGCGACCCGTTCCCTTGGTGCTAGATGAACGAACTTCTCTCCACTTGCTAAGTTCTGAGAGATAAGTGTGTGTGAAAGCCGTCCTTCACCTAGGTTGTTTTGAACACAAAGTTTTTTTTCAGTTGGCAACTCCATTCCATACATATATATGGGGAGGTACAAGCCTCAACACGGTTTTACAGTGAAAAATTCAGGAACTTCAAACCGGCACTAGGAAACAGACTGCGAAAGCAGAGAAAAAGCGTCTCCTGCAACCCGTTCCCTTGGTGCTAGATGAACGAACGTCTCTCCACTTGATCAGTTGTGAGAGATAAGTGTGTGTGAAAGCCGTCCTTCACCTAGCTTGTTGGGAACACAAAGTTTCTTTTAAGTTGCAAACTCCATTCCATACATATATATGGGGAGGTAGAAACTCCAACACGGTTTTACACTGAAAACTGCAGGAACTTCAAACAGGCACTAGGAAACAGACGGAGAAAGTAGAGAAAAAGTCTCTCCTGCAACCCGTTCCCTTGGTGCTAGATGAACGAACGTCTCTCCACTTGCTCAGTTCTGAGAGATAAGTGTGTGTGGAAGCCGTCCTTCACCTAGCTTGTTGGGAACACAAAGTTTCTTTTCAGTTGCAAACTCCATTCCATACATATATATGGGGAGGTAGAAGCTCCAACACGGTTTTACAGTGAAAACTGCAGGAACTTCAAATCGGCACTAGGAAACAGACGGAGAAAGCAGAGAAAAAGTCTCTCGCGCAACCCGTTCCCTTGGTGCTAGATGAACGAACGTCTCTCCACTTGCTCAGTTCTGAGAGATAAGTGTGTGTGAAAGCCGTCCTTCACCTAGCTTGTTGGGAACACAAAGTTTCTTTTAAGTTGCAAACTCCTTTTCATACATATATATGGTGAGGTACTAGCTCCAACTCGGTTTTACAGTGAAAACTGCAGGAAATTCAAACCGGCACTAGGAAAGAGACTGAGAAAGCAGGGAAAAAGTGTCTCCTGCGACCCGTTCCCTTGGTGCTAGATGAACGAACGTCTCTCCACTTGCTCAGTTCTGAGAGATAAGTGTGTGTGAAAGCCGTCCTTCACCTAGCTTGTTTTGAACACAAATTTTTTTTCAGTTGGCAACTCCATTCCATACATATATATGGGGAGGTAGAAGTTCCAACTCGGTTTTACAGTGAAAACTGCAGGAACTTCAAACAGGCACTAGGAAACAGACTGAGAAAGCAGAGAAAAAGTGTCTCCTGCAACCCGTTCCCTTGGTGCTAGATGAACGAACGTCTCTCCACTTGCTCAGTTCTGAGAGATAAGTGTGTGTGAAAGCCGTCCTTCACCTAGCTTGTTGGGAACACAAACTTTCTTTTCAGTTGCAAACTCCATTCCATGCATATATATGTTGAGGTAAAAGCTCCAACACGGTTTTACAGTGAAAACTGCAGGAACTTCAAACCAGCACTAGGAAACAGACTGAGAAAGCAGAGAAAAATTCTCTCCTGCAACCCGTTCCCTTGGTGCTAGATGAACGAACGTCTCTCCACTTGCTCAGTTCTGAGAGATAAGAGTGTGTGAAAGCCGTTCTTCACCTAGCTTGTTGGGAACACAAAGTTTCTTTTCAGTTGCAAACTCCATTCCATACATATATATGGGGAGGTACTAGCTTCAACTCGGTTTTACAGTGAAAACTGCAGGAACTTCAAACCGGCACTAGGAAACAGACTGAGAAAGCAGAGAAAAAGTGTCTCCTGCAAACCGTTCCCTTGGTGCTAGATGAACGAACGTCTCTCCACTTGCCAATTTCTGAGAGATAAGTGTGTGTGAAAGCCGTCCTTCACCTAGCTTGTTGGGAACACAAAGTTTCTTTTCAGTTGCAAACTCCATTCCATACATATATATGGGGAGGTAGAAGCTCCAACACGGTTTTACAGTGAAAACTGCAGGAACTTCAAACCGGCACTAGGAAACAGACGGAGAAAGCAGAGAAAAAGTCTCTCCTGCAACCCGTTCCCTTGGTGCTAGATGAACGAACGTCTCTCCACTTGCTCAGTTCTGAGAGATAAGTGTGTGTGAAAGCCGTCCTTCACATAGCTTGTTGGGAACACAAAGTTTCTTTTCAGTTGCAAACTCCATTCCATACATATATATGGTGAGGTACTAGCTCCAACTCGGTTTTACAGTGAAAACTGCAGGAAATTCAAACCGGCACTAGGAAACAGACTGAGAAAGCAGAGAAAAAGTGTCTCCTGCGACCCGTTCCCTTGGTGCTAGATGAACGAACGTCTCTCCACTTGCTCAGTTCTGAGAGATAAGTGTGTGTGAAAGCCGTCCTTCACCTAGCTTGTTTTGAACACAAAGTTTTTTTTCAGTTGGCAACTGCATTCCATACATATATATGGGGAGGTAGAAGTTCCAACTCGGTTTTACAGTGAAAACTGCAGGAAGTTCAAACAGGCACTAGGAAACAGACTGAGAAAGCAGAGAAAAAGTGTCTCCTGCAACCCGTTCCCTTGGTGCTAGATGAACGAACGTCTCTCCACTTGCTCAGTTCTGAGAGATAAGTGTGTGTGAAAGCCGTCCTTCACCTAGCTTGTTGGGAACACAAAGTTTCTTTTCAGTTGCAAACTCCATTCCATACATATATATGGGGAGGTAAAAGCTCCAACACGGTTTTACAGTGAAAACTGCAGGAACTTCAAACCGGCACTAGGAAACAGACTGAGAAAGCAGAGAAAAATTCTCTCCTGCAACCCGTTCCCTTGGTGCTAGATGAACGAACGTCTCTCCACTTGCTCAGTTCTGAGAGATAAGTGTGTGTGAAAGCCGTCCTTCACCTAGCTTGTTGGGAACACAAAGTTTCTTTTCAGTTGCAAACACCATTCCATACATATATATGGGGAGGTACTAGCTCCAACTCGGTTTTACAGTGAAAACTGCAGGAAATTCAAACAGGCACTAGGAAAGAGACTGAGAAAGCAGAGAAAAAGTGTCTCCTGCGACCCGTTCCCTTGGTGCTAGATGAACGAACGTCTCTCCACTTGCTCAGTTCTGAGAGATAAGTGTGTGTGAAAGCCGTCCTTCACCTAGCTTGTTTTGAACACAAAGTTTTTTTTCAGTTGGCAACACCATTCCATACATATATATGGGGAGGAAGAAGTTCCAACTCAGTTTTACAGTGAAAACTGCAGGAACTTCAAACCGGCACTAGGAAACAGACTGAGAAAGCAGAGAAAAAGTGTCTCCTGCAACCCGTTCCCTTGGTGCTAGATGAACGAACATCTCTCCACTTGCTAAGTTCTGAGAGATAAGTGTGTGTGAAAGCCGTCCTTCACCTAGTTTGTTTTGAACACAAAGTTTTTTTTCAGTTGGCAACTCCATTCCATACATATATATGGGGAGGTACAAGCCTCAACACGGTTTTACAGTGAAAAATTCAGGAACTTCAAACCGGCACTAGGAAACAGACTGCGAAAGCAGAGAAAAAGCGTCTCCTGCAACCCGTTCCCTTGGTGCTAGATGAACGAACGTCTCTCCACTTGATCAGTTGTGAGAGATAAGTGTGTGTGAAAGCCGTCCTTCACCTAGCTTGTTGGGAACACAAAGTTTCTTTTAAGTTGCAAACTCCATTCCATACATATATATGGGGAGGTAGAAACTCCAACACGGTTTTACACTGAAAACTGCAGGAACTTCAAACAGGCACTAGGAAACAGACGGAGAAAGTAGAGAAAAAGTCTCTCCTGCAACCCGTTCCCTTGGTGCTAGATGAACGAACGTCTCTCCACTTGCTCAGTTCTGAGAGATAAGTGTGTGTGAAAGCCGTCCTTCACCTAGCTTGTTGGGAACACAAAGTTTCTTTTCAGTTGCAAACTCCATTCCATACATATATATGGGGAGGTAGAAGCTCCAACACGGTTTTACAGTGAAAACTGCAGGAACTTCAAATCGGCACTAGGAAACAGACGGAGAAAGCAGAGAAAAAGTCTCTCGCGCAACCCGTTCCCTTGGTGCTAGATGAACGAACGTCTCTCCACTTGCTCAGTTCTGAGAGATAAGTGTGTGTGAAAGCCGTCCTTCACCTAGCTTGTTGGGAACACAAAGTTTCTTTTAAGTTGCAAACTCCTTTTCATACATATATATGGTGAGGTACTAGCTCCAACTCGGTTTTACAGTGAAAACTGCAGGAAATTCAAACCGGCACTAGGAAAGAGACTGAGAAAGCAGGGAAAAAGTGTCTCCTGCGACCCGTTCCCTTGGTGCTAGATGAACGAACGTCTCTCCACTTGCTCAGTTCTGAGAGATAAGTGTGTGTGAAAGCCGTCCTTCACCTAGCTTGTTTTGAACACAAATTTTTTTTCAGTTGGCAACTCCATTCCATACATATATATGGGGAGGTAGAAGTTCCAACTCGGTTTTACAGTGAAAACTGCAGGAACTTCAAACAGGCACTAGGAAACAGACTGAGAAAGCAGAGAAAAAGTGTCTCCTGCAACCCGTTCCCTTGGTGCTAGATGAACGAACGTCTCTCCACTTGCTCAGTTCTGAGAGATAAGTGTGTGTGAAAGCCGTCCTTCACCTAGCTTGTTGGGAACACAAACTTTCTTTTCAGTTGCAAACTCCATTCCATGCATATATATGTTGAGGTAAAAGCTCCAACACGGTTTTACAGTGAAAACTGCAGGAACTTCAAACCAGCACTAGGAAACAGACTGAGAAAGCAGAGAAAAATTCTCTCCTGCAACCCGTTCCCTTGGTGCTAGATGAACGAACGTCTCTCCACTTGCTCAGTTCTGAGAGATAAGAGTGTGTGAAAGCCGTTCTTCACCTAGCTTGTTGGGAACACAAAGTTTCTTTTCAGTTGCAAACTCCATTCCATACATATATATGGGGAGGTACTAGCTTCAACTCGGTTTTACAGTGAAAACTGCAGGAACTTCAAACCGGCACTACGAAACAGACTGAGAAAGCAGAGAAAAAGTGTCTCCTGCAAACCGTTCCCTTGGTGCTAGATGAACGAACGTCTCTCCACTTGCCAATTTCTGAGAGATAAGTGTGTGTGAAAGCCGTCCTTCACCTAGCTTGTTGGGAACACAAAGTTTCTTTTCAGTTGCAAACTCCATTCCATACATATATATGGGGAGGTAGAAGCTCCAACACGGTTTTACAGTGAAAACTGCAGGAACTTCAAACCGGCACTAGGAAACAGACGGAGAAAGCAGAGAAAAAGTCTCTCCTGCAACCCGTTCCCTTGGTGCTAGATGAACGAACGTCTCTCCACTTGCTCAGTTCTGAGAGATAAGTGTGTGTGAAAGCCGTCCTTCACCTAGCTTGTTTTGAACACAAAGTTTTTTTTCAGTTGGCAACTGCATTCCATACATATATATGGGGAGGTAGAATTTCCAACTCGGTTTTACAGTGAAAACTGCAGGAACTTCAAACAGGCACTAGGAAACAGACTGAGAAAGCAGAGAAAAAGTGTCTCCTGCAACCCGTTCCCTTGGTGCTAGATGAACGAACGTCTCTCCACTTGCTCAGTTCTGAGAGATAAGTGTGTGTGAAAGCCGTCCTTCACCTAGCTTGTTGGGAACACAAACTTTCTTTTCAGTTGCAAACTCCATTCCATGCATATATATGTTGAGGTAAAAGCTCCAACACGGTTTTACAGTGAAAACTGCAGGAACTTCAAACCAGCACTAGGAAACAGACTGAGAAAGCAGAGAAAAATTCTCTCCTGCAACCCGTTCCCTTGGTGCTAGATGAACGAACGTCTCTCCACTTGCTCAGTTCTGAGAGATAAGAGTGTGTGAAAGCCGTTCTTCACCTAGCTTGTTGGGAACACAAAGTTTCTTTTCAGTTGCAAACTCCATTCCATACATATATATGGGGAGGTACTAGCTTCAACTCGGTTTTACAGTGAAAACTGCAGGAACTTCAAACCGGCACTACGAAACAGACTGAGAAAGCAGAGAAAAAGTGTCTCCTGCAAACCGTTCCCTTGGTGCTAGATGAACGAACGTCTCTCCACTTGCCAATTTCTGAGAGATAAGTGTGTGTGAAAGCCGTCCTTCACCTAGCTTGTTGGGAACACAAAGTTTCTTTTCAGTTGCAAACTCCATTCCATACATATATATGGGGAGGTAGAAGCTCCAACACGGTTTTACAGTGAAAACTGCAGGAACTTCAAACCGGCACTAGGAAACAGACGGAGAAAGCAGAGAAAAAGTCTCTCCTGCAACCCGTTCCCTTGGTGCTAGATGAACGAACGTCTCTCCACTTGCTCAGTTCTGAGAGATAAGTGTGTGTGAAAGCCGTCCTTCACATAGCTTGTTGGGAACACAAAGTATCTTTTCAGTTGCAAACTCCATTCCATACATATATATGGTGAGGTACTAGCTCCAACTCGGTTTTACAGTGAAAACTGCAGGAAATTCAAACCGGCACTAGGAAACAGACTGAGAAAGCAGAGAAAAAGTGTCTCCTGCGACCCGTTCCCTTGGTGCTAGATGAACGAACGTCTCTCCACTTGCTCAGTTCTGAGAGATAAGTGTGTGTGAAAGCCGTCCTTCACCTAGCTTGTTTTGAACACAAAGTTTTTTTTCAGTTGGCAACTGCATTCCATACATATATATGGGGAGGTAGAATTTCCAACTCGGTTTTACAGTGAAAACTGCAGGAACTTCAAACAGGCACTAGGAAACAGACTGAGAAAGCAGAGAAAAAGTGTCTCCTGCAACCCGTTCCCTTGGTGCTAGATGAACGAACGTCTCTCCACTTGCTCAGTTCTGAGAGATAAGTGTGTGTGAAAGCCGTCCTTCACCTAGCTTGTTGGGAACACAAAGTTTCTTTTCAGTTGCAAACTCCATTCCATACATATATATGGGGAGGTAAAAGCTCCAACACGGTTTTACAGTGAAAACTGCAGGAACTTCAAACCGGCACTAGGAAACAGACTGAGAAAGCAGAGAAAAATTCTCTCCTGCAACCCGTTCCCTTGGTGCTAGATGAACGAACGTCTCTCCACTTGCTCAGTTCTGAGAGATAAGTGTGTGTGAAAGCCGTCCTTCACCTAGCTTGTTGGGAACACAAAGTTTCTTTTCAGTTGCAAACACCATTCCATACATATATATGGGGAGGTACTAGCTCCAACTCGGTTTTACAGTGAAAACTGCAGGAAATTCAAACAGGCACTAGGAAAGAGACTGAGAAAGCAGAGAAAAAGTGTCTCCTGCGACCCGTTCCCTTGGTGCTAGATGAACGAACGTCTCTCCACTTGCTCAGTTCTGAGAGATAAGTGTGTGTGAAAGCCGTCCTTCACCTAGCTTGTTTTGAACACAAAGTTTTTTTTCAGTTGGCAACACCTTTCCATACATATATATGGGGAGGTAGAAGTTCCAACTCGGTTTTACAGTGAAAACTGCAGGAACTTCAAACAGACACTAGGAAACAGACTGAGAAAGCAGAGAAAATGTGTCTCCTGCAACCCGTTCCCTTGGTGCTAGATGAACGAACGTCTCTCCACTTGCTCAGTTCTGAGAGATAAGTGTGTGTGAAAGCCGTCCTTCACCTAGCTTGTTGGGAACACAAAGTTTCTTTTCAGTTGCAAACTCCATTCCATACATATATATGGGGAGGTATTAGCTCCAACTCGGTTGTACAGTGAAAACTGCAGGAACTTCAAACCGGCACTAGGAAACAGACTGAGAAAGCAGAGAAAAAGTCTCTCCTGCAACCCGTTCCCTTGGTGCTAGATGAACGAACGTCTCTCCACTTGCTCAGTTCTGAGAGATAAGTGTGTGTGAAAGCCGTCCTTCACCTAGCTTGTTGGGAAGACAAAGTTTCTTTTCAGTTGCAAACTCCATTCCATACATATATATGGGGAGGTACAGGCTCCAACACGGTTTTACAGTGAAAACTGCAGGAACTTCATACCGGCACTAGGAAACAGACTGAGAAAGCAGAGAAAAAGTCTCTCCTGCAAACCGTTCCCTTGGTGCTAGATGAACGAACGTCTCTGCACTTGCTCAGTTCTGAGAGATAAGTGTGTGTGAAAGCCGTCCTTCACCTAGCTTGTTGGGAACACAAAGTTTCTTTTCAGTTGCAAACTCCATTCCATACATATATATGGGGAGGTACAAGCTCCAACACGGTTTTACAGTGAAAACTGCAGGAACTTCATACCGGCACTAGGAAACAGACTGAGAAAGCAGAGAAAAAGTGTCTCCTGCAACCCTTTCCCTTGGTGCTAGATGAATGAACGTCTCTCCACTTGCTCAGTTCTGAGAGATAAGTGTGTGTGAAAGCCGTCCTTCACCTAGCTTGTTGGGAACACAAAGTTTCTTTTCAGTTGCAAACTCCATTCCATACATATATATGGGGAGGTAGTAGCTCCAACTCGGTTTTACAGTGAAAACTGCAGGAACTTCAAACCGGCACTAGGAAACAGACTGAGAAAGCAGAGAAAAAGTGTCTCCTGCAACCCGTTCCCTTGGTGCTAGATGAACGAACGTCTCTCCACTTGCTCAGTTCTGAGAGATAAGTGTGTGTGAAAGCCGTCCTTCACCTAGCTTGTTGGGAACCACAAAGTTTCTTTCCAGTTGCAAACTCCATTCCATACATATATATGGGAAGGTAGAACTTTCAACTCGGTTTTACAGTGTAAACTGCAGGAAATTCAAACCGGCACTAGGAAACAGACTGAGAAAGCCGAGAAAAAGTGTCTCCTGCAACCCGTTCCCTTGGTGCTAGATGAACGAACGTCTCTCCACTTGCTCAGTTCTGAGAGATAAGTGTGTGTGAAAGCCGTCCTTCACCTAGCTTGTTGGGAACACAAAGGTTTTTTTTCAGTTGGCAACTCCATTCCATACATATATATGGGGAGGTAGAAGTTCCAACTCGGTTTTACAGTGAAAACTGCAGGAACTTCAAACCGGCACTAGGAAACAGACTGAGAAAGCAGAGAAAAAGTGTCTCCTGCAACCCGTTCCCTTGGTGCTAGATGAACGAACGTCTCTCCACTTGCTAAGTTCTGAGAGATCAGTGTGTGTGAAAGCCGTCCTTCACCTAGCTTGTTGGGAACACAAAGTTTCTTTTCATTTGCAAACTCCATTCCATACATATATATGGGGAGGTAGAAGCTCCAACACGGTTTTACAGTGAAAACTGCAGGAACTTCAAACCGGCACTAGGAAACAGACTGAGATAGCAGAGAAAAAGTGTCTCCTGCAACCCGTTCCCTTGGTGCTAGATGAACGAACGTCTCTCCACTTGCTCAGTTCTGAGAGATAAGTGTGTGTGAAAGCCGTCCTTCACCTAGCTTGTTGGGAACACAAAGTTTCTTTTCAGTTGCAAACTCCATTCCACACATATATATGGGGAGGTACAAGCTCCAACTCGGTTTTACAGTGAAAACTGCAGGAACTTCAAACCGGAACTAGGAAACAGACTGAGAAAGCAGAGAAACAGTTTCTCCTGCAACCCGTTCCCTTGGTGCTAGATGAACGAACGTCTCTCCACTTGCTCAGTTCTGAGAGATAAGTGTGTGTGAAAGCCGTCCTTCACCTATCTTGTTGGAAACACAAAGTTTTTTTTCAGTTGGCAACTCCATTCCATACATATATATGGGGAGGTACAAGCTCCAACACGGTATTACAGTGAAAACTTCAGGAACTACAAACCGGCACTAGGAAACAGACTGAGAAAGCAGAGAAAAAGTCTCTCCTGCAACCCGTTCCCTTGGTGCTAGATGAATGAACGTCTCTCCACTTGCTCAGTTCTGAGAGATAAGTGTGTGTGAAAGCCGTCCTTCACCTAGCTTGTTGGGAACACAAAGTTTCTTTTCAGTTGCAAACTCCATTCCACACATATATATGGGGAGGTACAAGCTCCAACACGGTTTTACAGTGAAAACTGCAGGAACTTCAAACCGGCACTAGGAAACAGACTGAGAAAGCAGAGAAAAAGTGTCTCCTGCAACCCGTTCCCTTGGTGCTAGATGAACGAACGTCTCTCCACTTGCTCAGTTCTGAGAGATAAGTGTGTGTGAAAGCCGTCCTTCACCTAGCTTGTTGGGAACACAAAGTTTCTTTCCAGTTGCAAACTCCATTCCATACATATATATGGGAAGGTAGAAGTTTCAACTCGGTTTTACAGTGTAAACTGCAGGAACTTCAAACCGGCTCTCGGAAACAGACTGAGAAAGCCGAGAAAAAGTGTCTCCTGCAACCCGTTCCCTTGGTGCTAGATGAACGAACGTCTCTCCACTTGCTCAGTTCTGAGAGATAAGTGTGTGTGAAAGCCGTCCTTCACCTAGCTTGTTGGGAACACAAAGGTTTTTTTTCAGTTGGCAACTCCATTCCATACATATATATGGGGAGGTAGAAGTTCCAACTCGGTTTTACAGTGAAAACTGCAGGAACATCACACCGGCACTAGGAAACAGACTGAGAAAGCCGAGAAAAAGTGTCTCCTGCAACCCGTTCCCTTGGTGCTAGATGAACGAACGTCTCTCCACTTGCTCAGTTCTGAGAGATAAGTGTGTGTGAAAGCCGTCCTTCACCTAGCTTGTTGGGAACAAAAGTTTCTTTTCAGTTGCAAACTCCATTCCATACATATATATGGGGAGGTAGAAGCTCCAACACGGTTTTATAGTGAAAACTGCAGGAACTTCAAACCGGCACTAGGAAACAGACTTAGAAAGCAGAGAAAAAGTCTCTCCTGCAGCCCGTTCCCTTGGAGCTAGATGAACGAACGTCTCTCCACTTGCTCAGTTCTGAGAGATAATTGTGTGTGAAAGCCGTCCTTCACCTAGCTTGTTGGGAACACAAAGTTTCTTTTCAGTTGCAAACTCCATTCCATACATATATAAGGGGAGGTACAAGCTCCAACACGGTTTTACAGTGAAAACTGCAGGAACTTCATACCGGCACTAGGAAACAGACTGAGAAAGCAGAGAAAAAGTCTCTCCTGCAACCCGTTCCCTTGGTGCTAGATGAACGAACGTCTCTGCACTTGCTCAGTTCTGAGAGATAAGTGTGTGTGAAAGCCGTCCTTCACCTAGCTTGTTGGGAACACAAAGTTTATTTTCAGTTGCAAACTCCATTCCATACATATATATGGGGAGGTACAAGCTCCAACACGGTTTTACAGTGAAAACTGCAGGAACTTCATACCGGCACTAGGAAACAGACTGAGAAAGCAGAGAAAAAGTGTCTCCTGCAACCCGTTCCCTTGGTGCTAGATGAACGAACGTCTCTCCACTTGCTAAGTTCTGAGAGATCAGTGTGTGTGAAAGCCGTCCTTCACCTAGCTTGTTGGGAACACAAAGTTTCTTTTCATTTGCAAACTCCATTCCATACATATATATCGGGAGGTACAAGCTCGAACACGGTTTTACAGTGAAAACTGCAGGAACTTCAAACCGGCACTAGGAAACAGACTGAGAGAGCAGAGAAAAAGTGTCTCCTGCAACCCGTTCCCTTGGTGCTAGATGAACGAACGTCTCTCCACTTGCTCAGTTCTGAGAGATAAGTGTGTGTGAAAGCGGTCCTTCACCTAGCTTGTTGGGAACACAAAGTTTCTTTTCAGTTGCAAACTCCATTCCATACATATATATGGGGAGGTACTAGCTCCAACTCGGTTTTACAGTGAAAACTGCAGAATCTTCAAACCGGCACTAGGAAACAGACTGAGAAAGCAGAGAAAAAGTGTCTCCTGCAACCCGTTCCCTTGGTGCTAGATGAATGAACGTCTCTCCACTTGCTCAGTTCTGAGAGATAAGTGTGTGTGAAAGCCGTCCTTCACCTAGCTTGTTGGGAACACAAAGTTTCTTTTCAGTTGCAAACTCCATTCCATACATATATATGGGGAGGTAGTAGCTCCAACTCGGTTTTACAGTGAAAACTGCAGGAACTTCAAACCGGCACTAGGAAACAGACTGAGAAAGCAGAGAAAAAGTGTCTCCTGCAACCCGTTCCCTTGGTGCTAGATGAACGAACGTCTCTCCACTTGCTCAGTTCTGAGAGATAAGTGTGTGTGAAAGCCATCCTTCACCTAGCTTGTTGGGAACACAAAGTTTCTTTTCAGTTGCAAACTCCATTCCATACATATATATGGGGAGGTAGTAGCTCCAACTCGGTTTTACAGTGAAAACTGCAGGAACTTCAAACCGGCACTAGGAAACAGACTGAGAAAGCAGAGAAAAAGTGTCTCCTGCAACCCGTTCCCTTGGTGCTAGATGAATGAACGTCTCTCCACTTGCTCAGTTCTGAGAGATAAGTGTTTGTGAAAGCCGTCCTTCACCTAGCTTGTTGGGAACACAAAGTTTCTTTTCAGTTGCAAACTCCATTCCATACATATATATGGGGAGGTAGTAGCTCCAACTCGGTTTTACAGTGAAAACTGCAGGAACTTCAAACCGGCACTGGGAAACAGACTGAGAAAGCAGAGAAAAAGTGTCTCCTGCAACCCGTTCCCTTGGTGCTAGATGAACGAACGTCTCTCCACTTGCTCAGTTCTGAGAGATAAGTGTGTGTGAAAGCCGTCCTTCACCTAGCTTGTTGGGAACACAAAGTTTCTTTCCAGTTGCAAACTCCATTCCATACATATATATGGGAAGGTAGAAGTTTCAACTCGGTTTTACAGTGTAAACTGCAGGAACTTCAAACCGGCACTAGGAAACAGACTTAGAAAGCCGAGAAAAAGTGTCTCCTGCAACCCGTTCCCTTGGTGCTAGATGAACGAACGTCTCTCCACTTGCTCAGTTCTGAGAGATAAGTGTGTGTGAAAGCCGTCCTTCACCTAGCTTGTTGGGAACACAAAGGTTTTTTTTCAGTTGGCAACTCCATTCCATACATATATATGTGGAGGTAGAAGTTCCAACTCGGTTTTACAGTGAAAACTGCAGGAACATCACACCGGCACTAGGAAACAGACTGAGAAAGCAGAGAAAAAGTGTCTCCTGCAACCCGTTCCCTTGGTGCTAGATGAACGAACGTCTCTCCACTTGCTCAGTTCTGAGAGATAAGTGTGTGTGAAAGCCGTCCTTCACCTAGCTTGTTGGGAACAAAAGTTTCTTTTCAGTTGCAAACTCCATTCCATACATATATATGGGGAGGTAGAAGCTCCAACACGGTTTTACAGTGAAAACTGCAGGAACTTCAAACCGGCACTAGGAAACAGACTGAGAAAGCAGAGAAAAAGTGTCTCCTGCAACCCGTTCCCTTGGTGCTAGATGAACGAACGTCTCTCCACTTGCTCAGTTCTGAGATATAATTGTGTGTGAAAGCCGTCCTTCACCTAGCTTGTTGGGAACACAAAGTTTCTTTTCAGTTGACAACTCCATTCCATACATATATATGGGGAGGTAGAAGCTCCAACACGGTTTTACAGTGAAAACTGCAGGAACTTCATACCGGCACTAGGAAAAAGACTGAGAAAGCAGAGAAAAAGTCTCTCCTGCAACCCGTTCCCTTGGTGCTAGATGAACGAACGTCTCTGCACTTGCTCAGTTCTGAGAGATAAGTGTGTGTGAAAGCCGTCCTTCACCTAGCTTGTTGGGAACACAAAGTTTCTTTTCAGTTGCAAACTCCATTCCATACATATATATGGGGAGGTAGAAGCTCCAACACGGTTTTACAGTGAAAACTGCAGGAACTTCATACCGGCACTAGGAAACAGACTGAGAAAGCAGAGAAAAAGTGTCTCCTGCAACCCGTTCCCTTGGTGCTAGATGAACGAACGTCTCTGCACTTGCTCAGTTCTGAGAGATAAGTGTGTGTGAAAGCCGTCCTTCACCTAGCTTGTTGGGAACACAAAGTTTCTTTTCATTTGCAATCTCCATTCCATACATATATATCGGGAGGTACAAGCTCCAACACGGTTTTACAGTGAAAACTGCAGGAACTTCAAACCGGCACTAGGAAACAGACTGAGAGAGCAGAGAAAAAGTGTCTCCTGCAACCCGTTCCCTTGGTGCTAGATGAACGAACGTCTCTCCACTTGCTGAGTTCTGAGAGATAAGTGTGTGTGAAAGCGGTCCTTCACCTAGCTTGTTGGGAACACAAAGTTTCTTTTCAGTTGCAAACTCCATTCCATACATATATATGGGGAGGTACTAGCTCCAACTCGGTTTTACAGTGAAAACTGCAGGAACTTCAAACCGGCACTAGGAAACAGACTGAGAAAGCAGAGAAAAAGTGTCTCCTGCAACCCGTTCCCTTGGTGCTAGATGAATGAACGTCTCTCCACTTGCTCAGTTCTGAGAGATAAGTGTGTGTGAAAGCCGTCCTTCACCTAGCTTGTTGGGAACACAAAGTTTCTTTTCAGTTGCAAACTCCATTCCATACATATATATGGGGAGGTAGTAGCTCCAACTCGGTTTTACAGTGAAAACTGCAGGAACTTCAAACCGGCACTAGGAAACAGACTGAGAAAGCAGAGAAAAAGTGTCTCCTGCAACCCGTTCCCTTGGTGCTAGATGAACGAACGTCTCTCCACTTGCTCAGTTCTGAGAGATAAGTGTGTGTGAAAGCCATCCTTCACCTAGCTTGTTGGGAACACAAAGTTTCTTTTCAGTTGCAAACTCCATTCCATACATATATATGGGGAGGTAGTAGCTCCAACTCGGTTTTACAGTGAAAACTGCAGGAACTTCAAACCGGCACTAGGAAACAGACTGAGAAAGCAGAGAAAAAGTGTCTCCTGCAACCCGTTCCCTTGGTGCTAGATGAATGAACGTCTCTCCACTTGCTCACTTCTGAGAGATAAGTGTTTGTGAAAGCCGTCCTTCACCTAGCTTGTTGGGAACACAAAGTTTCTTTTCAGTTGCAAACTCCATTCCATACATATATATGGGGAGGTAGTAGCTCCAACTCGGTTTTACAGTGAAAACTGCAGGAACTTCAAACCGGCACTAGGAAACAGACTGAGAAAGCAGAGAAAAAGTGTCTCCTGCAACCCGTTCCCTTGGTGCTAGATGAACGAACGTCTCTCCACTTGCTCAGTTCTGAGAGATAAGTGTGTGTGAAAGCCGTCCTTCACCTAGCTTGTTGGGAACACAAAGTTTCTTTCCAGTTGCAAACTCCATTCCATACATATATATGGGAAGGTAGAAGTTTCAACTCGGTTTTACAGTGTAAACTGCAGGAACTTCAAACCGGCACTAGGAAACAGACTGAGAAATCCGAGAAAAAGTGTCTCCTGCAACCCGTTCCCTTGGTGCTAGATGAACGAACGTCTCTCCACTTGCTCAGTTCTGAGAGATAAGTGTGTGTGAAAGCCGTCCTTCACCTAGCTTGTTGGGAACACAAAGGTTTTTTTTCAGTTGGCAACTCCATTCCATACATATATATGTGGAGGTAGAAGTTCCAACTTGGTTTTACAGTGAAAACTGCAGGAACATCACACCGGCACTAGGAAACAGGCTGAGAAAGCAGAGAAAAAGTGTCTCCTGCAACCCGTTCCCTTGGTGCTAGATGAACGAACGTCTCTCCACTTGCTCAGTTCTGAGAGATAAGTGTGTGTGAAAGCCGTCCTTCACCTAGCTTGTTGGGAACACAAAGTTTCTTTTCAGTTGCAAACACCATTCCATACATATATATGGGGAGGTAGAAGCTCCAACACGGTTTTACAGTGAAAACTGCAGGAACTTCAAACCGGCACTAGGAAACAGACTGAGAAAGCAGAGAAAAAGTGTCTCCTGCAACCCGTTCCCTTGGTGCTAGATGAACGAACGTCTCTCCACTTGCTCAGTTCTGAGAGATAAGTGTGTGTGAAAGCCGTCCTTCACCTAGCTTGTTGGGAACACAAAGTTTCTTTCCAGTTGCAAACTCCATTCCATACATATATATGGGAAGGTAGAAGTTTCAACTCGGTTTTACAGTGTAAACTGCAGGAACTTCAAACCGGCACTAGGAAACAGACTGAGAAAGCCGAGAAAAAGTGTCTCCTGCAACCCGTTCCCTTGGTGCTAGATGAACGAACGTCTCTCCACTTGCTCAGTTCTGAGAGATAAGTGTGTGTGAAAGCCGTCCTTCACCTAGCTTGTTGGGAACACAAAGGTTTTTTTTCAGTTGGCAACTCCATTCCATACATATATATGTGGAGGTAGAAGTTCCAACTCGGTTTTACAGTGAAAACTGCAGGAACATCACACCGGCACTAGGAAACAGACTGAGAAAGCAGAGAAAAAGTGTCTCCTGCAACCCGTTCCCTTGGTGCTAGATGAACGAACGTCTCTCCACTTGCTCAGTTCTGAGAGATAAGTGTGTGTGAAAGCCGTCCTTCACCAAGCTTGTTGGGAACAAAAGTTTCTTTTCAGTTGCAAACTCCATTCCATACATATATATGGGGAGGTAGAAGCTCCAACACGGTTTTACAGTGAAAACTGCAGGAACTTCAAACCGGCACTAGGAAACAGACTGAGAAAGCAGAGAAAAAGTGTCTCCTGCAACCCGTTCCCTTGGTGCTAGATGAACGAACGTCTCTCCACTTGCTCAGTTCTGAGATATAATTGTGTGTGAAAGCCGTTCTTCACCTAGCTTGGTGGGAACACAAAGTTTCTTTTCAGTTGACAACTCCATTCCATACATATATATGGGGAGGTAGAAGCTCCAACACGGTTTTACAGTGAAAACTGCAGGAACTTCATACCGGCACTAGGAAAAAGACTGAGAAAGCAGAGAAAAAGTCTCTCCTGCAACCCGTTCCCTTGGTGCTAGATGAACGAACGTCTCTGCACTTGCTCAGTTCTGAGAGATAAGTGTGTGTGAAAGCCGTCCTTCACCTAGCTTGTTGGGAACACAAAGTTTCTTTTCAGTTGCAAACTCCATTCCATACATATATATGGGGAGGTATAAGCTCCAACACGGTTTTACAGTGAAAACTGCAGGAACTTCATACCGGCACTAGGAAACAGACTGAGAAAGCAGAGAAAAAGTGTCTCCTGCAACCCGTTCCCTTGGTGCTAGATGAACGAATGTCTCTCCACTTGGTCAGTTCTGAGAGATAAGTGTGGGTGAAAGCCGTCCTTCACCTAGCTTGTTGGGAACAAAAAGGTTTTTTTTCAGTTGGCAACTCCATTCCATACATATATATGGGGAGGTAGAAATTCCAACTGGGTTTTAAAGTGAAAACTGCAGGAACTTCAAACCGGCACTAGGAAACAGACTGAGAAAGCCGAGAAAAAGTGTCTCCTGCAACCCGTTCCCTTGGTGCTAGATGAACGAACGTCTCTCCACTTGCTAAGTTCTGAGAGATCAGTGTGTGTGAAAGCCGTCCTTCACCTAGCTTGTTGGGAACACAAAGTTTCTTTTCAGTTGCAAACACCATTCCATACATATATATGGGGAGGTAGAAGCTCCAACACGGTTTTACAGTGAAAACTGCAGGAACTTCAAACCGGCACTAGGAAACAGACTGAGAAAGCAGAGAAAAAGTGTCTCCTGCAACCCGTTCCCTTGGTGCTAGATGAACGAACGTCTCTCCACTTGCTCAGTTCTGAGAGATAAGTGTGTGTGAAAGCCGTACTTCACCTAGCTTGTTGGGAACACAAAGTTTCTTTCCAGTTGCAAACTCCATTCCATACATATATATGGGAAGGTAGAAGTTTCAACTCGGTTTTACAGTGTAAACTGCAGGAACTTCAAACCGGCACTAGGAAACAGACTGAGAAAGCCGAGAAAAAGTGTCTCCTGCAACCCGTTCCCTTGGTGCTAGATGAACGAACGTCTCTCCACTTGCTCAGTTCTGAGAGATAAGTGTGTGTGAAAGCCGTCCTTCACCTAGCTTGTTGGGAACACAAAGGTTTTTTTTCAGTTGGCAACTCCATTCCATACATATATATGTGGAGGTAGAAGTTCCAACTCGGTTTTACAGTGAAAACTGCAGGAACATCACACCGGCACTAGGAAACAGACTGAGAAAGCAGAGAAAAAGTGTCTCCTGCAACCCGTTCCCTTGGTGCTAGATGAACGAACGTCTCTCCACTTGCTCAGTTCTGAGAGATAAGTGTGTGTGAAAGCCGTCCTTCACCAAGCTTGTTGGGAACAAAAGTTTCTTTTCAGTTGCAAACTCCATTCCATACATATATATGGGGAGGTAGAAGCTCCAACACGGTTTTACAGTGAAAACTGCAGGAACTTCAAACCGGCACTAGGAAACAGACTGAGAAAGCAGAGAAAAAGTGTCTCCTGCAACCCGTTCCCTTGGTGCTAGATGAACGAACGTCTCTCCACTTGCTCAGTTCTGAGATATAATTGTGTGTGAAAGCCGTTCTTCACCTAGCTTGGTGGGAACACAAAGTTTCTTTTCAGTTGACAACTCCATTCCATACATATATATGGGGAGGTAGAAGCTCCAACACGGTTTTACAGTGAAAACTGCAGGAACTTCATACCGGCACTAGGAAAAAGACTGAGAAAGCAGAGAAAAAGTCTCTCCTGCAACCCGTTCCCTTGGTGCTAGATGAACGAACGTCTCTGCACTTGCTCAGTTCTGAGAGATAAGTGTGTGTGAAAGCCGTCCTTCACCTAGCTTGTTGGGAACACAAAGTTTCTTTTCAGTTGCAAACTCCATTCCATACATATATATGGGGAGGTATAAGCTCCAACACGGTTTTACAGTGAAAACTGCAGGAACTTCATACCGGCACTAGGAAACAGACTGAGAAAGCAGAGAAAAAGTGTCTCCTGCAACCCGTTCCCTTGGTGCTAGATGAACGAATGTCTCTCCACTTGGTCAGTTCTGAGAGATAAGTGTGGGTGAAAGCCGTCCTTCACCTAGCTTGTTGGGAACAAAAAGGTTTTTTTTCAGTTGGCAACTCCATTCCATACATATATATGGGGAGGTAGAAATTCCAACTGGGTTTTAAAGTGAAAACTGCAGGAACTTCAAACCGGCACTAGGAAACAGACTGAGAAAGCAGAGAAAAAGTGTCTCCTGCAACCCGTTCCCTTGGTGCTAGATGAACGAACGTCTCTCCACTTGCTAAGTTCTGAGAGATCAGTGTGTGTGAAAGCCGTCCTTCACCTAGCTTGTTGGGAACACAAAGTTTCTTTTCATTTGCAAACTCCATTCCATACATATATATGGGGAGGTACAAGCTCCAACACGGTTTTACAGTGAAAACTGCAGGAACTTCAAACCGGCACTAGGAAACAGACTGAGATAGCAGAGAAAAAGTGTCTCCTGCAACCCGTTCCCTTGGTGCTAGATGAACGAACGTCTCTCCACTTGCTCAGTTCTGAGAGATAAGTGTGTGTGAAAGCCGTCCTTCACCTAGCTTGTTGGGAACACAAAGTTTCTTTTCAGTTGCAAACTCCATTCCATACATATATATGGGGAGGTAGTATCTCCAACTCGGTTTTACAGTGAAAACTGCAGGAACTTCAAACCGGCACTAGGAAACAGACTGAGAAAGCAGAGAAAAAGTGTCTCCTGCAACCCGTTCCCTTGGTGCTAGATGAACGAACGTCTCTCCACTTGCTCAGTTCTGAGAGATAAGTGTGTGTGAAAGCCGTCCTTCACTTAGCTTGTTGGGAACACAAAGTTTCTTTCCAGTTGCAAACTCCATTCCATACATATATATGGGAAGGTAGAAGTTTCAACTCGGTTTTACAGTGTAAACTGCAGGAAATTCAAACCGGCACTAGGAAACAGACTGAGAAAGCCGAGAAAAAGTGTCTCCTGCAACCCGTTCACTTGGTGCTAGATGAACGAACGTCTCTCCACTTGCTCAGTTCTGAGAGATAAGTGTGTGTGAAAGCCGTCCTTCACCTAGCTTGTTGGGAACACAAAGGTTTTTTTTCAGTTGGCAACTCCATTCTATACATATATATGGGGAGGTAGAAGTTCCAACTCGGTTTTACAGTGAAAACTGCAGGAACATCACACCGGCACTAGGAAACAGACTGAGAAAGCAGAGAAAAAGTGTCTCCTGCAACCCGTTTCCTTGGTGCTAGATGAACGAACGTCTCTCAACTTGCTCAGTTCTGAGAGATAAGTGTGTGTGAAAGCCGTCCTTCACCTAGCTTGTTGGGAACAAAAGTTTCTTTTCAGTTGCAAACTCCATTCCATACATATATATGGGGAGGTAGAAGCTCCAACACGGTTTTACAGTGAAAACTGCAGGAACTTCAAACCGGCACTAGGAAACAGACTTAGAAAGCAGAGAAAAAGTGTCTCCTGCAACCCATTCCCTTGGTGCTAGATGAACGAACGTCTCTCCACTTGCTCAGTTCTGAGAGATAATTGTGTGTGAAAGCCGTCCTTCACCTAGCTTGTTGGGAACACAAAGTTTCTTTTCAGTTGCAAACTTCATTCCATACATATATATGGGGAGGTACAAGCTCCAACACGGTTTTACAGTGAAAACTGCAGGAACTTCATACCGGCACTAGGAAACAGACTGAGAAAGCAGAGAAAAATTCTCTCCTGCAACCCGTTCCCTTGGTGCAAGATGAACGAACGTCTCTGCACTTGCTCAGTTCTGAGAGATAAGTGTGTGTGAAAGCCGTCCTTCACCTAGCTTGTTGGGAACACAAAGTTTCTTTTCAGTTGCAAACTCCATTCCATACATATATATGGGGAGGTACAAGCTCCAACACGGTTTTACAGTGAAAACTGCAGGAACTTCATACCGGCACTAGGAAACAGACTGAGAAAGCAGAGAAAAAGTGTCTCCTGCAACCCGTTCCCTTGGTGCTAGATGAACGAACGTCTCTCCACTTGGTCAGTTCTGAGAGATAAGTGTGTGTGAAAGCCGTCCTTCACCTAGCTTGTTGGGAACAAAAAGGTTTTTTTTCAGTTGGCAACTCCATTCCATACATATATATGGGGAGGTAGAAGTTCCAACTGGGTTTTAAAGTGAAAACTGCAGGAACTTCAAACCGGCACTAGGAAACAGACTGAGAAAGCAGAGAAAAAGTGTCTCCTGCAACCCGTTCCCTTGGTGCTAGATGAACGAACGTCTCTCCACTTGCTAAGTTCTGAGAGATCAGTGTGTGTGAAAGCCGTCCTTCACCTAGCTTGTTGGGAACACAAAGTTTCTTTTCATTTGCAAACTCCATTCCATATATATATATGGGGAGGTACAAGCTCCAACACTGTTTTACAGTGAAAACTGCAGGAACTTCAAACCGGCACTAGGAAACAGACTGAGATAGCAGAGAAAAAGTGTCTCCTGCAACCCGTTCCCTTGGTGCTAGATGAACGAACGTCTCTCCACTTGCTCAGTTCTGAGAGATAAGTGTGTGTGAAAGCCGTCCTTCACCTAGCTTGTTGGGAACACAAAGTTTCTTTTCAGTTTCAAACTCCTTTCCATACATATATATGGGAAGGTAGAAGTTTAAACTCGATTTCACAGTGTAAACTGCAGGAACTTCAAACCGGCACTAGGAAACAGACTGAGAATGCCGAGAAAAAGTGTCTCCTGCAACCCGTTCCCTTGGTGCTAGATGAACGAACGTCTCTCCACTTGGTCAGTTCTGAGAGATAAGTGTGTGTGAAAGCCGTCCTTCACCTAGCTTGTTGGGAACAAAAAGTTTTTTTTTCAGTTGGCAACTCCATTCCATACATATATATGGGGAGGTAGAAATTCCAACTGGGTTTTAAAGTGAAAACTGCAGGAACTTCAAACCGGCACTAGGAAACAGACTGAGAAAGCAGAGAAAAAGTGTCTCCTGCAACCCGTTCCCTTGGTGCTAGATGAACTAACGTCTCTCCACTTGCTAAGTTCTGAGAGATCAGTGTGTGTGAAAGCCGTCCTTCACCTAGCTTGTTGGGAACACAAAGTTTCTTTTCATTTGCAAACTCCATTCCATACATATATATGGGGAGGTACAAGCTCCAACACGGTTTTACAGTGAAAACTGCAGGAACTTCAAACCGGCACTAGGAAACAGACTGAGATAGCAGAGAAAAAGTGTCTCCTGCAACCCGTTCCCTTGGTGCTAGATGAACGAACGTCTCTCCACTTGCTCAGTTCTGAGAGATAAGTGTGTGTGAAAGCCGTCCTTCACCTAGCTTGTTGGGAACACAAAGTTTCTTTTCAGTTGCAAACTTCATTCCATACATATATATGGGGAGGTAGTATCTCCAACTCGGTTTTACAGTGAAAACTGCAGGAACTTCAAACCGGCACTAGGAAACAGACTGAGAAAGCAGAGAAAAAGTGTCTCCTGCAACCCGTTCCCTTGGTGCTAGATGAACGAACGTCTCTCCACTTGCTCAGTTCTGAGAGATAAGTGTGTGTGAAAGCCGTCCTTCACCTAGCTTGTTGGGAACACAAAGTTTCTTTCCAGTTGCAAACTCCATTCCATACATATATATGGGAAGGTAGAAGTTTCAACTCGGTTTTACAGTGTAAACTGCAGGAACTTCAAACCGGCACTAGGAAACAGACTGAGAAAGCCGAGAAAAAGTGTCTCCTGCAACCCGTTCCCTTGGTGCTAGATGAACGAACGTCTCTCCACTTGCTCAGTTCTGAGAGATAAGTGTGTGTGAAAGCCGTCCTTCACCTAGCTTGTTGGGAACACAAAGGTACTTTTTCAGTTGGCAACTCCATTCTATACATATATATGGGGAGGTAGAAGTTCCAACTCGGTTTTACAGTGAAAACTGCAGGAACATCACACCGGCACTAGGAAACAGACTGATAAAGCAGAGAAAAAGTGTCTCCTGCAACCCGTTCCCTTGGTGCTAGATGAACGAACGTCTCTCCACTTGCTCAGTTCTGAGAGATAAGTGTGTGTGAAAGCCGTCCTTCACCTAGCTTGTTGGGAACAAAAGTTTCTTTTCAGTTGCAAACTCCATTCCATACATATATATGGGGAGGTAGAAGCTCCAACACGGTTTTAAAGTGAAAACTGCAGGAACTTCAAACCGGCACTAGGAAACAGACTTAGAAAGCAGAGAAAAAGTCTCTCCTGCAGCCCGTTCCCTTGGTGCTAGATGAACGAACGTCTCTCCACTTGCTCAGTTCTGAGAGATAATTGTGTGTGAAAGCCGTCCTTCACCTAGCTTGTTGGGAACACAAAGTTTCTTTTCAGTTGCAAACTCCATTCCATACATATATATGGGGAGGTACAAGCTTCAACACGGTTTTACAGTGAAAACTGCAGGAACTTCATACCGGCACTAGGAAACAGACTGAGAAAGCAGAGAAAAAGTCTCTCCTGCAACCCGTTCCCTTGGTGCAAGATGAAGGAACGTCTCTGCACTTGCTCAGTTCTGAGAGATAAGTGTGTGTGAAAGCCGTCCTTCACCTAGCTTGTTGGGAACAAAAGTTTCTTTTCAGTTGCAAACTCCATTCCATACATATATATGGGGTGGTAGAAGCTCCAACACGGTTTTACAGTGAAAACTGCAGGAACTTCAAACCGGCACTAGGAAACAGACTGAGAAAGCAGAGAAAAAGTCTCTCCTGCACCCCGTTCAATTGGTGCTAGATGAATGAACGTCTCTCCACTTGCTCCGTTCTGAGAGATAAGTGTGTGTGAAAGCCGTCCTTCACCTAGCTTGTTGGGAACACAAAGTTTCTTTTCAGTTGCAAACTCCATTCCATACATATATATGGGGAGGTAGTAGCTCCAACTCGGTTTTACAGTGAAAACTGCAGGAACTTCAAACCGGCACTAGGAAACAGACTTAGAAAGCAGAGAAAAAGTGTCTCCTGCAACCCGTTCCCTTGGTGCTAGATGAACGAACGTCTCTCCACTTGCTCAGTTCTGAGAGATAAGTGTGTGTGAAAGCCGTCCTTCACCTAGCTTGTTGGGAACACAAAGTTTCTTTCCAGTTGCAAACTCCATTCCATACATATATATGGGAAGGTAGAAGTTTCAACTCTGTTTTATAGTGTAAACTGCAGGAACTTCAAACCGGCACTAGGAAACTGACTGAGAAAGCCGAGAAAAAGTGTCTCCTGCAACCCGTTCCCTTGGTGCTAGATGAACGAACGTCTCTCCACTTGCTCAGTTCTGAGAGATAAGTGTGTGTGAAAGCCGTCCTTCACCTAGCTTGTTGGGAACACAAAGGTTTTTTTTCAGTTGGCAACTCCATTCCATACATATATATGGGGAGGTAGAAGTTCCAACTCGGTTTTACAGTGAAAACTGCAGGAACATCACACCGGCACTAGGAAACAGACTGAGAAAGCAGAGAAAAAGTGTCTCCTGCAACCCGTTCCCTTGGTGCTAGATGAACGAACGTCTCTCCACTTGCTCAGTTCTGAGAGATAAGTGTGTGTGAAAGCCGTCCTTCACCTAGCTTGTTGGGAACAAAAGTTTCTTTTCAGTTGCAAACTCCATTCCATACATATATATGGGGAGGTAGAAGCTCCAACACGGTTTTACAGTGAAAACTGCAGGAACTTCAAACCGGCACTAGGAAACAGACTTAGAAAGCAGAGAAAAAGTCTCTCCTGCAACCCGTTCCCTTGGTGCTAGATGAACGAACGTCTCTCCACTTGCTCAGTTCTGAGAGATAAGTGTGTGTGAAAGCAGTCCTTCACCTAGCTTGTTGGGAACAAAAGTTTCTTTTCAGTTGCAAACTCCATTCCATACATATATATGGGGAGGTAGAAGCTCCAACACGGTTTTACAGTGAAAACTGCAGGAACTTCAAACCGGCACTAGGAAACAGACTTAGAAAGAAGAGAAAAAGTCTCTCCTGCAACCCGTTCCCTTGGTGCTAGATGAACGAACGTCTCTCCACTTGCTCAGTTCTGAGAGATAAGTGTGTGTGAAAGCCGTCCTTCACCTAGCTTGTTGGGAACACAAAGTTTCTTTTCAGTTGCAAACTCCATTCCATACATATATATGGGGAGGTACAAGCTCCAACACGGTTTTACAGTGAAAACTGCAGGAACTTCATACCGGCACTAGGAAACAGACTGAGAAAGCAGAGAAAAAGTCTCTCCTGCAACCCGTTCCCTTGGTGCTAGATGAACGAACGTCTCTCCACTTGCTCAGTTCTGAGAGATAAGTGTGTGTGAAAGCCGTCCTTCACCTAGCTTGTTGGAAACAAAAAGGTTTTTTTTCAGTTGGCAACTCCATTCCATACATATATATGGGAGGTAGAAGTTCCAACTGGGTTTTAAAGTGAAAACTGCAGGAACTTCAAACCGGCACTAGGAAACAGTCTGAGAAAGCAGAGAAAAAGTGTCTCCTGCAACCCGTTCCCTTGGTGCTAGATGAACGAACGTCTCTCCACTTGCTAAGTTCTGAGAGATCAGTGTGTGTGAAAGCCGTCCTTCACCTAGCTTGTTGGGAACACAAAGTTTCTTTTCATTTGCAAACTCCATTCCATACATATATATGGGGAGGTATAAGCTCCAACACGGTTTTACTGTGAAAACTGCAGGAACTTCAAACCGGCACTAGGAAACAGACTGAGATAGCAGAGAAAAAGTGTCTCCTGCAACCCGTTCCCTTGGTGCTAGATGAACGAACGTCTCTCCACTTGCTCAGTTCTGAGAGATAAGTGTGTGTGAAAGCCGTCCTTCACCTAGCTTGTTGGGAACACAAAGTTTCTTTTCAGTTGCAAACTCCATTCCATACATATATATGGGAAGGTAGAAGTTTCAACTCGGTTTTACAGTGTAAACTGCAGGAACTTCAAACCGGCACTAGGAAACAGACTGAGAAAGCCGAGAAAAAGTGTCTCCTGCAACCCGTTCCCTTGGTGCTAGATGAACGAACGTCTCTCCACTTTCTCAGTTCTGAGAGATAAGTGTGTGTGAAAGCCGTACTTCACCTAGCTTGTTGGGAACACAAAGGTTTTTTTTCAGTTGGCAACTCCATTCCATACATATATATGGGGAGGTAGAAGTTCCAACTCGGTTTTACAGTGAAAACTGCAGGAACATCAAACAGGCACTAGGAAACAGACTGAGAAAGCAGAGAAAAAGTGTCTCCTGCAACCCGTTCCCTTGGTGCTAGATGAACGAACGTCTCTCCACTTGCTCAGTTCTGAGAGATAAGTGTGTGTGAAAGCCGTCCTTCACCTAGCTTGTTGGGAACACAAAGTTTCTTTTCAGTTGCAAACTCCATTCCATACATATATATGGGAAGGTAGAAGTTTAAACTCGGTTTTACAGTGTAAACTGCAGGAACTTCAAACCGGCACTAGGAAACAGACTGAGAAAGCCGAGAAAAAGTGTCTCCTGCAACCCGTTCCCTTGGTGCTAGATGAACGAACGTCTCTCCACTTGCTCAGTTCTGAGAGATAAGTGTGTGTGAAAGCCGTCCTTCACCTAGCTTGTTGGGAACACAAAGTTTCTTTTCAGTTGCAAACTCCATTCCACACATATATATGGGGAGGTACAAGCTCCAACACGGTTTTACAGTGAAAACTGCAGGAACTTCAAACCGGAAATAGGAAACAGACAGAGAAAGCAGAGAAAAAGTGTCTCCTGCAACCCGTTCCCTTGGTGCTAGATGAACGAACGTCTCTCCACTTGCTCAGTTCTGAGAGATAAGTGTGTGTGAAAGCCGTCCTTCACCTAGCTTGTTGGGAACACAAAGTTATTTTTCAGTTGGCAACTCCATTCCATACATATATATGGGGAGGTTCAAGCTCCAACACGGTTTTAAGTGAAAATTTCAGAAACTACAAATCGGCACTAGGAAACAGACTGAGAAAGCAGAGAAAAAGTCTCTCCTGCAACCCGTTCCCTTGGTGCTAGATGAATGAACGTCTCTCCACTTGCTCAGTTCTGAGAGATAAGTGTGTGTGAAAGCCGTCCTTCACCTAGCTTGTTGGGAACACAAAGTTTCTTTTCAGTTGCAAACTCCATTCCATACATATATATGGGGAGGTACTAGCTCCAACTCGGTTTTACAGTGAAAACTGCAGGAACTTCAAACCGGCACTAGGAAACAGACTGAGAAAGCAGAGAAAAAGTGTCTCCTGCAACCCGTTCCCTTGGTGCTAAATGAACGAACGTCTCTCCACTTGCTCAGTTCTGAGAGATAAGTGTGTGTGAAAGCCGTCCTTCACCTAGCTTGTTGGGAACACAAAGTTTCTTTCCAGTTGCAAACTCCATTCCATACATATATATGGGAAGGTAGAAGTTTCAACTCGGTTTTACAGTGTAAACTGCAGGAACTTCAAACCGGCACTAGGAAACAGACTGAGAAAGCCGAGAAAAAGTGTCCCCTGCAACCCGTTCCCTTGGTGCTAGATGAACGAACGTCTCTCCACTTGCTTAGTTCTGAGAGATAAGTGTGTGTGAAAGCCGTCCTTCACCTAGCTTGTTGGGAACACAAAGGTTTTTTTTCAGTTGGCAACTCCATTCCATACATATATATGGGGAGGTAGAAGTTCCAACTCGGTTTTACAGTGAAAACTGAAGGAACATCACACCGGCACTAGGAAACAGACTGAGAAAGCAGAGAAATAGTGTCTCCTGCAACCCGTTCCCTTGGTGCTAGATGAACGAACGTCTCTCCACTTGCTCAGTTCTGAGAGATAAGTGTGTGTGAAAGCCGTCCTTCACCTAGCTTGTTGGGAACACAAAGTTTCTTTCCAGTTGCCAACTCCATTCCATACATATATATGGGAAGGTAGAAGTTCCAACTCGGTTTTACAGTGAAAACTGCAGGAACATCACACCGGCACTAGGAAACAGACTGAGAAAGCCGAGAAAAAGTGTCTCCTGCAACCCGTTCCCTTGGTGCTAGATGAACGAACGTCTCTCCACTTGCTCAGTTCTGAGAGATAAGTGTGTGTGAAAACCGTCCTTCACCTAGCTTGTTGGGAACACAAAGGTTTTTTTTCAGTTGCAAACCCCATTCCATACATATATATGGGAAGGTAGAAGTTTCAACTCGGTTTTACAGTGTAAACTGCAGGAACTTCAAACCGGCACTAGGAAACAGACTGAGAAAGCCGAGAAAAAGTGTCTCCTGCAACCCGTTCCCTTGGTGCTAGATGAACGAACGTCTCTCCACTTGCTCAGTTCTGAGAGATAAGTGTGTGTGAAAGCCGTCCTTCACCTAGCTTGTTGGGAACACAAAGTTTCTTTTCAGTTGCAAACTCCATTCCACACATATATATGGGGAGGTACAAGCTCCAACACGGTTTTACAGTGAAAACTGCAGGAACTTCAAACCGGAAATAGGAAACAGACAGAGAAAGCAGAGAAAAAGTGTCTCCTGCAACCCGTTCCCTTGGTGCTAGATGAACGAACGTCTCTCCACTTGCTCAGTTCTGAGAGATAAGTGTGTGTGAAAGCCGTCCTTCACCTAGCTTGTTGGGAACACAAAGTTATTTTTCAGTTGGCAACTCCATTCCATACATATATATGGGGAGGTACAAGCTCCAACACGGTTTTAAGTGAAAATTTCAGAAACTACAAATCGGCACTAGGAAACAGACTGAGAAAGCAGAGAAAAAGTCTCTCCTGCAACCCGTTCCCTTGGTGCTAGATGAATGAACGTCTCTCCACTTGCTCAGTTCTGAGAGATAAGTGTGTGTGAAAGCCGTCCTTCACCTAGCTTGTTGGGAACACAAAGTTTCTTTTCAGTTGCAAACTCCATTCCATACGTATATAATGGGAGGTACTAGCTCCAACTCGGTTTTACAGTGAAAACTGCAGGAACTTCAAACCGGCACTAGGAAACAGACTGAGAAAGCAGAGAAAAAGTGTCTCCTGCAACCCGTTCCCTTGGTGCTAAATGAACGAACGTCTCTCCACTTGCTCAGTTCTGAGAGATAAGTGTGTGTGAAAGCCGTCCTTCACCTAGCTTGTTGGGAACACAAAGTTTCTTTCCAGTTGCAAACTCCATTCCATACATATATATGGGAAGGTAGAAGTTTCAACTCGGTTTTACAGTGTAAACTGCAGGAACTTCAAACCGGCACTAGGAAACAGACTGAGAAAGCCGAGAAAAAGTGTCCCCTGCAACCCGTTCCCTTGGTGCTAGATGAACGAACGTCTCTCCACTTGCTTAGTTCTGAGAGATAAGTGTGTGTGAAAGCCGTCCTTCACCTAGCTTGTTGGGAACACAAAGGTTTTTTTTCAGTTGGCAACTCCATTCCATACATATATATGGGGAGGTAGAAGTTCCAACTCGGTTTTACAGTGAAAACTGAAGGAACATCACACCGGCACTAGGAAACAGACTGAGAAAGCAGAGAAATAGTGTCTCCTGCAACCCGTTCCCTTGGTGCTAGATGAACGAACGTCTCTCCACTTGCTCAGTTCTGAGAGATAAGTGTGTGTGAAAGCCGTCCTTCACCTAGCTTGTTGGGAACACAAAGTTTCTTTCCAGTTGCCAACTCCATTCCATACATATATATGGGAAGGTAGAAGTTCCAACTCGGTTTTACAGTGAAAACTGCAGGAACATCACACCGGCACTAGGAAACAGACTGAGAAAGCCGAGAAAAAGTGTCTCCTGCAACCCGTTCCCTTGGTGCTAGATGAACGAACGTCTCTCCACTTGCTCAGTTCTGAGAGATAAGTGTGTGTGAAAACCGTCCTTCACCTAGCTTGTTGGGAACACAAAGGTTTTTTTTCAGTTGGCAACTCCATTCCATACATATATATGGTGAGGTAGAAGTTCCAACTCGGTTTTACAGTGAAAACTGCAGGAACATCACACCGGCACTAGGAAACAGACTGAGAAAGCAGAGAAAAAGTGTCTCCTGCAACCCGTTCCCTTGGTGCTAGATGAACGAACGTCTCTCCACTTGCTCAGTTCTGAGAGATAAGTGTGTGTGAAAGCCGTCCTTCACCTAGCTTGTTGGGAACACAAAGGTTTTTTTTCAGTTGGCAACTCCATTCCATACATATATATGGGGAGGTAGAAGTTCCAACTCGGTTTTACAGTGAAAACTGCAGGAACATCACACCGGCACTAGGAAACAGACTGAGAAAGCAGAGAAAAAGTGTCTCCTGCAACCCGTTCCCTTGGTGCTAGATGAACGAACGTCTCTCCACTTGCTCAGTTCTGAGAGATAAGTGTGTGTGAAAGCCGTCCTTCACCTAGCTTGTTGGGAACAAAAGTTTCTTTTCAGTTGCAAACTCCATTCCATACATATATATGGGGAGGTAGAAGCTCCAACACGGTTTTACAGTGAAAACTGCAGGAACTTCAAACCGGCACTAGGAAACAGACTTAGAAAGCAGAGAAAAAGTGTCTCCTGCAACCCGTTCCCTTGGTGCTAGATGAACGAACGTCTCTCCACTTGCTCAGTTCTGAGAGATAATTGTGTGTGAAAGCCGTCTTTCACCTAGCTTGTTGGGAACACAAAGTTTCTTTTCAGTTGCAAACTCCGTTCCATACATATATATGGGGAGGTACAAGCTCCAACACGGTTTTACAGTGAAAACTGCAGGAACTTCATACCGGCACTAGGAAACAGACTGAGAAAGCAGAGAAAAAGTCTCTCCTGCAACCCGTTCCCTTGGTGCTAGATGAACGAACGTCTCTGCACTTGCTCAGTTCTGAGAGATAAGTGTGTGTGAAAGCCGTCCTTCACCTAGCTTGTTGGGAACACAAAGTTTCTTTTCAGTTGCAAACTCCATTCCATACATATATATGGGGAGGTACAAGCTCCAACACGGTTTTACAGTGAAAACTGCAGGAACTTCATACCGGCACTAGGAAACAGACTGAGAAAGCAGAGAAAAAGTGTCTCCTGCAACCCGTTCCCTTGGTGCTAGATGAACGAACGTCTCTCCACTTGGTCAGTTCTGAGAGATAAGTGTGTGTGAAAGCCGTCCTTCACCTAGCTTGTTGGGAACAAAAAGGTTTTTTTTCAGTTGGCAACTCCATTCCATACATATATATGGGGAGGTAGAAATTCCAACTGGGTTTTAAAGTGAAAACTGCAGGAACTACAAACTGGCACTAGGAAACAGACTGAGAAAGCAGAGAAAAAGTGTCTCCTGCAACCCGTTCCCTTGGTGCTAGATGAACGAACGTCTCTCCACTTGCTCAGTTCTGAGAGATCAGTGTGTGTGAAAGCCGTCCTTCACCTAGCTTGTTGGGAACACAAAGTTTCTTTTCATTTGCAAACTCCATTCCATACATATATATGGGGAGGTACAAGCTCCAACACGGTTTTACAGTGAAAATTGCAGGAACTTCAAACTGGCACTAGGAAACAGACTGAGATAGCAGAGAAAAAGTGTCTCCTGCAACCCGTTCCCTTGGTGCTAGATGAACGAACGTCTCTCCACTTGCTCAGTTCTGAGAGATAAGTGTGTGTGAAAGCCGTCCTTCACCTAGCTTGTTGGGAACACAAAGTTTCTTTTCAGTTGCAAACTCTATTCCATACATATATATGGGGAGGTACTAGCTCCAACTCTGTTTTACAGTGAAAACTGCAGGAACTTCAAACCGGCACTAGGAAACAGACTGAGAAAGCAGAGAAAAAGTGTCTCCTGCAACCCGTTCCCTTGGTGCTAGATGAACGAACGTCTCTCCACTTGCTCAATTCTGAGAGATAAGTGTGTGTGAAAGCCGTCCTTCACCTAGCTTGTTGGGAACACAAAGTTTCTTTTCAGTTGTAAACTCCATTCCATACATATATATGGGGTGGTACAAGCTCCAACACGGTTTTACAGTGAAAACTGCAGGAACTTCATACCGGCACTAGGAAACAGACTGAGAAAGCAGAGAAAAAGTCTCTCCTGTAACCCGTTCCCTTGGTGCTAGATGAACGAACGTCTCTGCACTTGCTCAGTTCTGAGAGATAAGTGTGTGTGAAAGCCGTCCTTCACCTAGCTTGTTGGGAACACAAAGTTTCTTTTCAGTTGCAAACTCCATTCCATACATATATATGGGAAGGTAGAAGTTTCAACTCGGTTTTACAGTGTAAACTGCAGGAACTTCAAACCGGCACTAGGAAACAGACTGAGAAAGCAGAGAAAAAGTGTCTCCTGCAACCCGTTCCCTTGGTGCTAGATGAACGAACGTCTCTCCACTTGCTCAGTTCTGAGAGATAAGTGTGTGTGAAAGCCGTCCTTCACCTAGCTTGTTGGGAACACAAAGGTTTTTTTTCAGTTGGCAACTCCATTCCATACATATATATGGGGAGGTAGAAGTTCCAACTCGGTTTTACAGTGAAAACTGCAGGAACATCACACCGGCACTAGGAAACAGACTGAGAAAGCAGAGAAAAAGTGTCTCCTGCAACCCGTTCCCTTGGTGCTAGATGAACGAACGTCTCTCCACTTGCTCAGTTCTGAGAGATAAGTGTGTGTGAAAGCCGTCCTTCACCTAGCTTGTTGGGAACAAAAGTTTCTTTTCAGTTGCAAACTCCATTCCATACATATATATGGGGAGGTAGAAGCTCCAACACGGTTTTACAGTGAAAACTGCAGGAACTTCAAACCGGCACTAGGAAACAGACTTAGAAAGCAGAGAAAAAGTCTCTCCTGCAACCCGTTCCCTTGGTGCTAGATGAACGAACGTCTCTCCACTTGCTCAGTTCTGAGAGATAATTGTGTGTGAAAGCCGTCTTTCACCTAGCTTGTTGGGAACACAAAGTTTCTTTTCAGTTGCAAACTCCGTTCCATACATATATATGGGGAGGTACAAGCTCCAACACGGTTTTACAGTGAAAACTGCAGGAACTTCATACCGGCACTAGGAAACAGACTGAGAAAGCAGAGAAAAAGTCTCTCCTGCAACCCGTTCCCTTGGTGCTAGATGAACGAACGTCTCTGCACTTGCTCAGTTCTGAGAGATAAGTGTGTGTGAAAGCCGTCCTTCACCTAGCTTGTTGGGAACACAAAGTTTCTTTTCAGTTGCAAACTCCATTCCATACATATATATGGGGAGGTACAAGCTCCAACACGGTTTTACAGTGAAAACTGCAGGAACTTCATACCGGCACTAGGAAACAGACTGAGAAAGCAGAGAAAAAGTGTCTCCTGCAACCCGTTCCCTTGGTGCTAGATGAACGAACGTCTCTCCACTTGGTCAGTTCTGAGAGATAAGTGTGTGTGAAAGCCGTCCTTCACCTAGCTTGTTGGGAACAAAAAGGTTTTTTTTCAGTTGGCAACTCCATTCCATACATATATATGGGGAGGTAGAAATTCCAACTGGGTTTTAAAGTGAAAACTGCAGGAACTACAAACTGGCACTAGGAAACAGACTGAGAAAGCAGAGAAAAAGTGTCTCCTGCAACCCGTTCCCTTGGTGCTAGATGAACGAACGTCTCTCCACTTGCTCAGTTCTGAGAGATCAGTGTGTGTGAAAGCCGTCCTTCACCTAGCTTGTTGGGAACACAAAGTTTCTTTTCATTTGCAAACTCCATTCCATACATATATATGGGGAGGTACAAGCTCCAACACGGTTTTACAGTGAAAATTGCAGGAACTTCAAACTGGCACTAGGAAACAGACTGAGATAGCAGAGAAAAAGTGTCTCCTGCAACCCGTTCCCTTGGTGCTAGATGAACGAACGTCTCTCCACTTGCTCAGTTCTGAGAGATAAGTGTGTGTGAAAGCCGTCCTTCACCTAGCTTGTTGGGAACACAAAGTTTCTTTTCAGTTGCAAACTCTATTCCATACATATATATGGGGAGGTACTAGCTCCAACTCTGTTTTACAGTGAAAACTGCAGGAACTTCAAACCGGCACTAGGAAACAGACTGAGAAAGCAGAGAAAAAGTGTCTCCTGCAACCCGTTCCCTTGGTGCTAGATGAACGAACGTCTCTCCACTTGCTCAATTCTGAGAGATAAGTGTGTGTGAAAGCCGTCCTTCACCTAGCTTGTTGGGAACACAAAGTTTCTTTTCAGTTGTAAACTCCATTCCATACATATATATGGGGTGGTACAAGCTCCAACACGGTTTTACAGTGAAAACTGCAGGAACTTCATACCGGCACTAGGAAACAGACTGAGAAAGCAGAGAAAAAGTCTCTCCTGCAACCCGTTCCCTTGGTGCTAGATGAACGAACGTCTCTGCACTTGCTCAGTTCTGAGAGATAAGTGTGTGTGAAAGCCGTCCTTCACCTAGCTTGTTGGGAACACAAAGTTTCTTTTCAGTTGCAAACTCCATTCCATACATATATATGGGAAGGTAGAAGTTTCAACTCGGTTTTACAGTGTAAACTGCAGGAACTTCAAACCGGCACTAGGAAACAGACTGAGAAAGCAGAGAAAAAGTGTCTCCTGCAACCCGTTCCCTTGGTGCTAGATGAACGAACGTCTCTCCACTTGCTCAGTTCTGAGAGATAAGTGTGTGTGAAAGCCGTCCTTCACCTAGCTTGTTGGGAACACAAAGGTTTTTTTTCAGTTGGCAACTCCATTCCATACATATATATGGGGAGGTAGAAGTTCCAACTCGGTTTTACAGTGAAAACTGCAGGAACATCACACCGGCACTAGGAAACAGACTGAGAAAGCAGAGAAAAAGTGTCTCCTGCAACCCGTTCCCTTGGTGCTAGATGAACGAACGTCTCTCCACTTGCTCAGTTCTGAGAGATAAGTGTGTGTGAAAGCCGTCCTTCACCTAGCTTGTTGGGAACAAAAGTTTCTTTTCAGTTGCAAACTCCATTCCATACATATATATGGGGAGGTAGAAGCTCCAACACGGTTTTACAGTGAAAACTGCAGGAACTTCAAACCGGCACTAGGAAACAGACTTAGAAAGCAGAGAAAAAGTCTCTCCTGCAACCCGTTCCCTTGGTGCTAGATGAACGAACGTCTCTCCACTTGCTCAGTTCTGAGAGATAAGTGTGTGTGAAAGCCGTCCTTCACCTTGCTTGTTGGGAACACAAAGTTTCTTTTCAGTTGCAAACTCCATTCCATACATATATATGGGGTGGTACAAGCTCCAACACGGTTTTACAGTGAAAACTGCAGGAACTTCCTACCGGCACTAGGAAACAGACTGAGAAAGCAGAGAAAAAGTCTCTCCTGCAACCCGTTCCCTTGGTGCTAGATGAACGAACGTCTCTGCACTTGCTCAGTTCTGAGAGATAAGTGTGTGTGAAAGCCGTCCTTCACCTAGCTTGTTGGGAACACAAAGTTTCTTTTCAGTTGCAAACTCCATTCCATACATATATATGGGGAGGTACAAGCTCCAACACGGTTTTACAGAGAAAACTGCAGGAACTTCATACCGGCACTAGGAAACAGACTGAGAAAGCAGAGAAAAAGTCTCTCCTGCAACCCGTTCCCTTGGTGCTAGATGAACGAAAGTCTCTCCACTTGCTCAGTTCTGAGAGATAAGTGTGTGTGAAAGCCGTCCTTCACCTAGCTTGTTGGGAACAAAAAGGTTTTTTTTCAGTTGGCAACTCCATTCCATGCATATATATGGGGAGGTAGAAGTTCCAACTGGGTTTTAAAGTGAAAACTGCAGGAACTTCAAACCGGCACTAGGAAACAGTCTGAGAAAGCAGAGAAAAAGTGTCTCCTGCAACCCGTTCCCTTGGTGCTAGATGAACGAACGTCTCTCCACTTGCTCAGTTCTGAGAGATCAGTGTGTGTGAAAGCCGTCCTTCACCTAGCTTGTTGGGAACACAAAGTTTCTTTTCATTTGCAAACTCCATTCCATACATATATATGGGGAGGTACAAGCTCCAACACGGTTTTACAGTGAAAATTGCAGGAACTTCAAACTGGCACTAGGAAACAGACTGAGATAGCAGAGAAAAAGTGTCTCCTGCAACCCGTTCCCTTGGTGCTAGATGAACGAACGTCTCTCCACTTGCTCAGTTCTGAGAGATAAGTGTGTGTGAAAGCCGTCCTTCACCTAGCTTGTTGGGAACACAAAGTTTCTTTTCAGTTGCAAACTCTATTCCATACATATATATGGGGAGGTACTAGCTCCAACTCTGTTTTACAGTGAAAACTGCAGGAACTTCAAACCGGCACTAGGAAACAGACTGAGAAAGCAGAGAAAAAGTGTCTCCTGCAACCCGTTCCCTTGGTGCTAGATGAACGAACGTCTCTCCACTTGCTCAATTCTGAGAGATAAGTGTGTGTGAAAGCCGTCCTTCACCTAGCTTGTTGGGAACACAAAGTTTCTTTCCAGTTGTAAACTCCATTCCATACATATATATGGGGTGGTACAAGCTCCAACACGGTTTTACAGTGAAAACTGCAGGAACTTCATACCGGCACTAGGAAACAGACTGAGAAAGCAGAGAAAAAGTCTCTCCTGCAACCCGTTCCCTTGGTGCTAGATGAACGAACGTCTCTGCACTTGCTCAGTTCTGAGAGATAAGTGTGTGTGAAAGCCGTCCTTCACCTAGCTTGTTGGGAACACAAAGTTTCTTTTCAGTTGCAAACTCCATTCCATACTTATATATGGGGAGGTACAAGCTCCAACACGGTTTTACAGTGAAAACTGCAGGAACTTCATACCGGCACTAGGAAACAGACTGAGAAAGCCGAGAAAAAGTCTCTCCTGCAACCCGTTCCCTTGGTGCTAGATGAACGAAAGTCTCTCCACTTGCTCAGTTCTGAGAGATAAGTGTGTGTGAAAGCCGTACTTCACCTAGCTTGTTGGGAACAAAAAGGTTTTTTTTCAGTTGGCAACTCCATTCCATACATATATATGGGGAGGTAGAAGTTCCAACTGGGTTTTAAAGTGAAAACTGCAGGAACTTCAAACCGGCACTAGGAAACAGACTGAGATAGCAGAGAAAAAGTGTCTCCTGCAACCCGTTCCCTTGGTGCTAGATGAACGAACGTCTCTCCACTTGCTCAGTTCTGAGAGATAAGTGTGTGTGAAAGCCGTCCTTCACCTAGCTTGTTGGGAACACAAAGTTTCTTTTCAGTTGCAAACTCCATTCCATACATATATATGGGGAGGTAGAAGCTCCAACACGGTTTTACAGTGAAAACTGCAGGAACTTCAAACCGGCACTAGGAAACAGACTTAGAAAGCAGAGAAAAAGTCTCTCCTGCAACCCGTTCCCTTGGTGCTAGATGAACGAACGTCTCTCCACTTGCTCAGTTCTGAGAGATAAGTGTGTGTGAAAGCCGTCCTTCACCTTGCTTGTTGGGAACACAAAGTTTCTTTTCAGTTGCAAACTCCATTCCATACATATATATGGGGTGGTACAAGCTCCAACACGGTTTTACAGTGAAAACTGCAGGAACTTCCTACCGGCCCTAGGAAACAGACTGAGAAAGCAGAGAAAAAGTCTCTCCTGCAACCCGTTCCCTTGGTGCTAGATGAACGAACGTCTCTGCACTTGCTCAGTTCTGAGAGATAAGTGTGTGTGAAAGCCGTCCTTCACCTAGCTTGTTGGGAACACAAAGTTTCTTTTCAGTTGCAAACTCCATTCCATACATATATATGGGGAGGTACAAGCTCCAACACGGTTTTACAGAGAAAACTGCAGGAACTTCATACCGGCACTAGGAAACAGACTGAGAAAGCAGAGAAAAAGTCTCTCCTGCAACCCGTTCCCTTGGTGCTAGATGAACGAAAGTCTCTCCACTTGCTCAGTTCTGAGAGATAAGTGTGTGTGAAAGCCGTCCTTCACCTAGCTTGTTGGGAACAAAAAGGTTTTTTTTCAGTTGGCAACTCCATTCCATGCATATATATGGGGAGGTAGAAGTTCCAACTGGGTTTTAAAGTGAAAACTGCAGGAACTTCAAACCGGCACTAGGAAACAGTCTGAGAAAGCAGAGAAAAAGTGTCTCCTGCAACCCGTTCCCTTGGTGCTAGATGAACGAACGTCTCTCCACTTGCTAAGTTCTGAGAGATCAGTGTGTGTGAAAGCCGTCCTTCACCTAGCTTGTTGGGAACACAAAGTTTCTTTTCATTTGCAAACTCCATTCCATACATATATATGGGGAGGTATAAGCTCCAACACGGTTTTACAGTGAAAACTGCAGGAACTTCAAACCGGCACTAGGAAACAGACTGAGATAGCAGAGAAAAAGTGTCTCCTGCAACCCGTTCCCTTGGTGCTAGATGAACGAACGTCTCTCCACTTGCTCAGTTCTGAGAGATAAGTGTGTGTGAAAGCCGTACTTCACCTAGCTTGTTGGGAACACAAAGGTTTTTTTTCAGTTGGCAACTCCATTCCATACATATATATGGGGAGGTAGAAGTTCCAACTCGGTTTTACAGTGAAAACTGCAGGAACATCAAACAGGCACTCGGAAACAGACTGAGAAAACAGAGAAAAAGTGTCTCCTGCAACCCGTTCCCTTGGTGCTAGATGAACGAACGTCTCTCCACTTGCTCAGTTCTGAGAGATAAGTGTGTGTGAAAGCCGTCCTTCACCTAGGTTGTTGGGAACAAAAGTTTCTTTTCAGTTGCAAACTCCATTCCATACATATATATGGGGAGGTAGAAGCTCCAACACGGTTTTACAGTGAAAACTGCAGGAACTTCAAACCGGCACTAGGAAACAGACTTAGAAAGCAGAGAAAAAGTGTCTCCTGCAACCCGTTCCCTTGGTGCTAGATGAACGAACGTCTCTCCACTTGCTCAGTTCTGAGAGATAAGTGTGTGTGAAAGCCGTCCTTCACCTAGCTTGTTGGGAACACAAAGTTTCTTTTCAGTTGCAAACTCCATTCCATACATATATATGGGAAGGTAGAAGTTTCAACTCGGTTTTACAGTGTAAACTGCAGGAACTTCAAACCGGCACTAGGAAACAGACTGAGAAAGCCGAGAAAAAGTGTCTCCTGCAACCCGTTCCCTTGGTGCTAGATGAGCGAACGTCTCTCCACTTGCTCAGTTCTGAGAGATAAGTGTGTGTGAAAGCCGTCCTTCACCTAGCTTGTTGGGAACACAAAGTTTCTTTTCAGTTGCAAACTCCATTCCACACATATATATGGGGAGGTACAAGCTCCAACACGGTTTTACAGTGAAAACTGCAGGAACTTCAAACCGGCACTAGGAAACAGACTGAGAAAGCAGAGAAAAAGTGTCTCCTGCAACCCGTTCCCTTGGTGCTAGATGAACGAACGTCTCTCCACTTGCTCAGTTCTGAGAGATAAGTGTGTGTGAAAGCTGTCCTTCACCTAGCTTGTTGGGAACACAAAGTTTTTTTTCAGTTGGCAACTCCATTCCATACATATATATGGGGAGGTACAAGCTCCAACACGGTTTTACAGTGAAAATTTCAGGAACTACAAACCGGCACTAAGAAACAGACTGAGAAAGCAGAGAAAAAGTCTCTCCTGCAACCCGTTCCCTTGGTGCTAGATGAACGAACGTCTCTCCACTTGCTCAGTTCTGAGAGATAAGTGTGTGTGAAAGCCGTCCTTCACCTAGCTTGTTGGGAACACAAAGTTTCTTTTCAGTTGCAAACTCCATTCCATACATATATATGGGGAGGTACTAGCTCCAACTCGGTTTTACAGTGAAAACTGCAGGAACTTCAAACCGGCACTAGGAAACAGACTGAGAAAGCAGAGAAAAACTGTCTCCTGCAACCCGTTCCCTTGGTGCTAAATGAACGAACGTCTCTCCACTTGCTCAGTTCTGAGAGATAAGTGTGTGTGAAAGCCGTCCTTCACCTAGCTTGTTGGGAACACAAAGTTTCTTTCCAGTTGCAAACTCCATTCCATACATATATATGGGAAGGTAGAAGTTTCAACTCGGTTTTATAGTGTAAACTGCAGGAACTTCAAACCGGCACTAGGAAACAGACTGAGAAAGCCGAGAAAAAGTGTCTCCTGCAACCCGTTCCCTTGGTGCTAGATGAACGAACGTCTCTCCACTTGCTCAGTTCTGAGAGATAAGTGTGTGTGAAAGCCGTACTTCACCTAGCTTGTTGGGAACACAAAGGTTTTTTTTCAGTTGGCAACTCCATTCCATACATATATATGGGGAGGTAGAAGTTCCAACTCGGTTTTACAGTGAAAACTGCAGGAACATCAAACAGGCACTAGGAAACAGACTGAGAAAGCAGAGAAAAAGTGTCTCCTGCAACCCGTTCCCTTGGTGCTAGATGAACGAACGTCTCTCCACTTGCTCAGTTCTGAGAGATAAGTGTGTGTGAAAGCCGTCCTTCACCTAGCTTGTTGGGAACAAAAGTTTCTTTTCAGTTGCAAACTCCATCCCATACATATATATGGGGAGGTACAAGCTCCAACACGGTTTTACAGTGAAAACTGCAGGAACTTCAAACCGGCACTAGGAAACAGACTGAGAAAGCAGAGAAAAAGTCTCTCCTGCAACCCGTTCCCTTGGTGCTAGATGAACGAACGTCTCTCCACTTGCTCAGTTCTGAGACATAAGTGTGTGTGAAAGCCGTCCTTCACCTAGCTTGTTGGGAACAAAAGTTTCTTTTCAGTTGCAAACTCCATTCCATACATATATATGGGGAGGTAGAAGCTCCAACACGGTTTTACAGTGAAAACTGCAGGAACTTCAAACCGGCACTAGGAAACAGACTTAGAAAGCAGAGAAAAAGTCTCTCCTGCAACCCGTTCCCTTGGTGATAGATGAACGAACGTCTCTCCACTTGCTCAGTTCTGAGAGATAAGTGTGTGTGAAAGCCGTCCTTCACCTAGCTTGTTGGGAACACAAAGTTTCTTTTCAGTTGCAAACTCCATTCCATACATATATATGGGGAGGTACAAGCTCCAACACGGTTTTACAGTGAAAACTGCAGGAACTTCATACCGGCACTAGGAAACAGACTGAGAAAGCAGAGAAAAAGTGTCTCCTGCAACCCGTTCCCTTGGTGCTAGATGAACGAACGTCTCTCCACTTGCTCAGTTCTGAGAGATAAGTGTGTGTGAAAGCCGTCCTTCACCTAGCTTGTTGGGAACAAAAGTTTCTTTTCAGTTGCAAACTCCATTCCATACATATATATGGGGTGGTAGAAGCTCCAACACGGTTTTACAGTGAAAACTGCAGGAACTTCATACCGGCACTAGGAAACAGACTTAGAAAGCAGAGAAAAAGTCTCTCCTGCACCCCGTTCAATTGGTGCTAGATGAACGAACGTCTCTCCACTTGCTCCGTTCTGAGAGATAAGTGTGTGTGAAAGCCGTCCTTCACCTAGCTTGTTGGGAACACAAAGTTTCTTTTCAGTTGCAAACTCCATTCCATACATATATATGGGGAGGTAGTAGCTCCAACTCGTTTTTACAGTGAAAACTGCAGGAACTTCAAACCGGCACTAGGAAACAGACTTAGAAAGCAGAGAAAAAGTGTCTCCTGCAACCCGTTCCCTTGGTGCTAGATGAACGAACGTCTCTCCACTTGCTCAGTTCTGAGAGATAAGTGTGTGTGAAAGCCGTCCTTCACCTAGCTTGTTGGGAACAAAAGTTTCTTTTCAGTTGCAAACTCCATTCCATACATATATATGGGGAGGTAGAAGCTCCAACACGGTTTTACAGTGAAAACTGCAGGAACTTCAAACCGGCAGTAGGAAACAGACTTAGAAAGCAGAGAAAAAGTCTCTCCTGCAACCCGTTCCCTTGGTGCTAGATGAACGAACGTCTCTCCACTTGCTCAGTTCTGAGAGATAAGTGTGTGTGAAAGCCGTCCTTCACCTAGCTTGTTGGGAACACAAAGTTTCTTTTCAGTTGCAAACTCCATTCCATACATATATATGGGGAGGTACAAGCTCCAACACGGTTTTACAGTGAAAACTGCAGGAACTTCATACCGGCACTAGGAAACAGACTGAGAAAGCAGAGAAAAAGTGTCTCCTGCAACCCGTTCCCTTGGTGCTAGATGAACGAACGTCTCTCCACTTGCTCAGTTCTGAGAGATAAGTGTGTGTGAAAGCCGTCCTTCACCTAGCTTGTTGGGAACAAAAGTTTCTTTTCAGTTGCAAACTCCATTCCATACATATATATGGGGAGGTAGAAGCTCCAACACGGTTTTACAGTGAAAACTGCAGGAACTTCAAACCGGCACTAGGAAACAGACTTAGAAAGCAGAGAAAATGTGTCTCCTGCAACCCGTTCCCTTGGTGCTAGATGAACGAACGTCTCTCCACTTGCTCAGTTCTGAGAGATAAGTGTGTGTGAAAGCCGTCCTTCACCTAGCTTGTTGGGAACACAAAGTTTCTTTTCAGTTGCAAACTCCATTCCATACATATATATGGGGAGGTACAAGCTCCAACACGGTTTTACAGTGAAAACTGCAGGAACTTCATACCGGCACTAGGAAACAGACTGAGAAAGCAGAGAAAAAGTGTCTCCTGCAACCCGTTCCCTTGGTGCTAGATGAACGAACGTCTCTCCACTTGCTCAGTTCTGAGAGATAAGTGTGTGTGAAAGCCGTCCTTCACCTAGCTTGTTGGGAACACAAAGTTTCTTTTCAGTTGCAAACTCCATTCCATACATATATATGGGGAGGTACAAGCTCCAACACGGTTTTACAGTGAAAACTGCAGGAACTTCATACCGGCACTAGGAAACAGACTGAGAAAGCAGAGAAAAAGTGTCTCCTGCAACCCGTTCCCTTGGTGCTAGATGAACGAACGTCTCTCCACTTGCTCAGTTCTGAGAGATAAGTGTGTGTGAAAGCCGTCCTTCACCTAGCTTGTTGGGAACAAAAGTTTCTTTTCAGTTGCAAACTCCATTCCATACATATATATGGGGTGGTAGAAGCTCCAACACGGTTTTACAGTGAAAACTGCAGGAACTTCATACCGGCACTAGGAAACAGACTTAGAAAGCAGAGAAAAAGTCTCTCCTGCACCCCGTTCAATTGGTGCTAGATGAACGAACGTCTCTCCACTTGCTCCGTTCTGAGAGATAAGTGTGTGTGAAAGCCGTCCTTCACCTAGCTTGTTGGGAACACAAAGTTTCTTTTCAGTTGCAAACTCCATTCCATACATATATATGGGGAGGTAGTAGCTCCAACTCGTTTTTACAGTGAAAACTGCATGAACTTCAAACCGGCACTAGGAAACAGACTTAGAAAGCAGAGAAAAAGTGTCTCCTGCAACCCGTTCCCTTGGTGCTAGATGAACGAACGTCTCTCCACTTGCTCAGTTCTGAGAGATAAGTGTGTGTGAAAGCCGTCCTTCACCTAGCTTGTTGGGAACAAAAGTTTCTTTTCAGTTGCAAACTCCATTCCATACATATATATGGGGAGGTAGAAGCTCCAACACGGTTTTACAGTGAAAACTGCAGGAACTTCAAACCGGCAGTAGGAAACAGACTTAGAAAGCAGAGAAAATGTCTCTCCTGCAACCCGTTCCCTTGGTGCTAGATGAACGAACGTCTCTCCACTTGCTCAGTTCTGAGAGATAAGTGTGTGTGAAAGCCGTCCTTCACCTAGCTTGTTGGGAACACAAAGTTTCTTTTCAGTTGCAAACTCCATTCCATACATATATATGGGGAGGTACAAGCTCCAACACGGTTTTACAGTGAAAACTGCAGGAACTTCATACCGGCACTAGGAAACAGACTGAGAAAGCAGAGAAAAAGTGTCTCCTGCAACCCGTTCCCTTGGTGCTAGATGAACGAACGTCTCTCCACTTGCTCAGTTCTGAGAGATAAGTGTGTGTGAAAGCCGTCCTTCACCTAGCTTGTTGGGAACAAAAGTTTCTTTTCAGTTGCAAACTCCATTCCATACATATATATGGGGTGGTAGAAGCTCCAACACGGTTTTACAGTGAAAACTGCAGGAACTTCAAACCGGCACTAGGAAACAGACTTAGAAAGCAGAGAAAAAGTGTCTCCTGCAACCCGTTCCCTTGGTGCTAGATGAACGAACGTCTCTCCACTTGCTCAGTTCTGAGAGATAAGTGTGTGTGAAAGCCGTCCTTCACCTAGCTTGTTGGGAACACAAAGGTTTTTTTTCAGTTGGCAACTCCATTCCATACATATATATGGGGAGGTAGATGTTCCAACTCGGTTTTACAGTGAAAACTGCAGGAACATCAAACCGGCACTAGGAAACAGACTGAGAAAGCAGAGAAAAAGTGTCTCCTGCAACCCGTTCCCTTGGTGCTAGATGAACGAACGTCTCTCCACTTGCTCAGTTCTGAGAGATAAGTGTGTGTGAAAGCCGTCCTTCACCTAGGTTGTTGGGAAAAAAAGTTTCTTTTCAGTTGCAAACTCCATTCCATACATATATATGGGGAGGTAGAAGCTCCAACACGGTTTTACAGTGAAAACTGCAGGAACTTCAAACCGGCACTAGGAAACAGACTTAGAAAGCAGAGAAAAAGTGTCTCCTGCAACCCGTTCCCTTGGTGCTAGATGAACGAACGTCTCTCCACTTGCTCAGTTCTGAGAGATAAGTGTGTGTGAAAGCCGTCCTTCACCTAGCTTGTTGGGAACACAAAGTTTCTTTTCAGTTGCAAACTCCATTCCATACATATATATGGGGAGGTACAAGCTCCAACACGGTTTTACAGTGAAAACTGCAGGAACTTCATACCGGCACTAGGAAACAGACTGAGAAAGCCGAGAAAAAGTGTCTCCTGCAACCCGTTCCCTTGGTGCTAGATGAACGAACGTCTCTCCACTTGCTCAGTTCTGAGAGATAAGTGTGTGTGAAAGCCGTCCTTCACCTAGCTTGTTGGGAACAAAAGTTTCTTTTCAGTTGCAAACTCCATTCCATACATATATATGGGGTGGTAGAAGCTCCAACACGGTTTTACAGTGAAAACTGCAGGAACTTCAAACCGGCACTAGGAAACAGACTTAGAAAGCAGAGAAAAAGTGTCTCCTGCAACCCGTTCCCTTGGTGCTAGATGAACGAACGTCTCTCCACTTGCTCAGTTCTGAGAGATAAGTGTGTGTGAAAGCCGTCCTTCACCTAGCTTGTTGGGAACACAAAGGTTTTTTTTCAGTTGGCAACTCCATTCCATACATATATATGGGGAGGTAGATGTTCCAACACGGTTTTACAGTGAAAACTGCAGGAACATCAAACCGGCACTAGGAAACAGACTGAGAAAGCAGAGAAAAAGTGTCTCCTGCAACCCGTTCCCTTGGTGCTAGATGAACGAACGTCTCTCCACTTGCTCAGTTCTGAGAGATAAGTGTGTGTGAAAGCCGTCCTTCACCTAGGTTGTTGGGAACAAAAGTTTCTTTTCAGTTGCAAACTCCATTCCATACATATATATGGGGAGGTAGAAGCTCCAACACGGTTTTACAGTGAAAACTGCAGGAACTTCAAACCGGCACTAGGAAACAGACTTAGAAAGCAGAGAAAAAGTGTCTCCTGCAACCCGTTCCCTTGGTGCTAGATGAACGAACGTCTCTCCACTTGCTCAGTTCTGAGAGATAAGTGTGGGTGAAAGCCGTCCTTCACCTAGCTTGTTGGGAACACAAAGGTTTTTTTTCAGTTGGCAACTCCATTCCATACATATATATGGGGAGGTAGATGTTCCAACTCGGTTTTACAGTGAAAACTGCAGGAACATCAAACCGGCACTAGGAAACAGACTGAGAAAGCAGAGAAAAAGTGTCTCCTGCAACCCGTTCCCTTGGTGCTAGATGAACGAACGTCTCTCCACTTGCTCAGTTCTGAGAGATAAGTGTGTGTGAAAGCCGTCCTTCACATAGCTTGTTGGGAACACAAAGGTTTTTTTTCAGTTGGCAACTCCATTCCACACATATATATGGGGAGGTAGATGTTCCAACTCGGTTTTACAGTGAAAACTGCAGGAACATCAAACCGGCACTAGGAAACAGAATGAGAAAGCAGAGAAAAAGTGTCTCCTGCAACCCGTTCCCTTGGTGCTAGATGAACGAACGTCTCTCCACTTGCTCAGTTCTGAGAGATAAGTGTGTGTGAAAGCAGTCCTTCACCTAGGTTGTTGGGAACAAATGTTTCTTTTCAGTTGCAAACTCCATTCCATACATATATATGGGGAGGTAGAAGCTCCAACACGGTTTTACAGTGAAAACTGCAGGAACTTCAAACCGGCACTAGGAAACAGACTTAGAAAGCAGAGAAAAAGTGTCTCCTGCAACCCGTTCCCTTGGTGCTAGATGAACGAACGTCTCTCCACTTGCTCAGTTCTGAGAGATAAGTGTGTGTGAAAGCCGTCCTTCACCTAGCTTGTTGGGAACACAAAGGTTTTTTTTCAGTTGGCAACTCCATTCCATACATATATATGGGGAGGTACTAGCTCCAACTCGGTTTTACAGTGAAAACTGCAGGAACATCACACCGGCACTAGGAAACAGACTGAGAAAGCAGAGAAAAAGTGTCTCCTGCAACACGTTCCCTTGGTGCTAGATGAACGAACGTCTCTCCACTTGCTCAGTTCTGAGAGATAAGTGTGTGTGAAAGCCGTCCTTCACCTAGGTTGTTGGGAACAAAAGTTTGTTTTCAGTTGCAAACTCCATTCCATACATATATATGGGGAGGTAGAAGCTCCAACACGGTTTTACAGTGAAAACTGCAGGAACTTCAAACCGGCACTAGGAAACAGACTTAGAAAGCAGAGAAAAAGTCTCTCCTGCAACCCGTTCCCTTGGTGCTAGATGAACGAACGTCTCTCCACTTGCTCAGGTCTGAGAGATAAGTGTGTGTGAAAGCCGTCCTTCACCTAGCTTGTTGGGAACACAAAGTTTCTTTTCAGTTGCTAACTCCATTCCACACATATATATGGGGAGGTACAAGCTCCAACACGGTTTTACAGTGAAAACTGCAGGAACTTCAAACCGGAAATAGGAAACAGACAGAGAAAGCAGAGAAAAAGTGTCGCCTGCAACCCGTTCCCTTGGTGCTAGATGAACGAACGTCTCTCCACTTGCTCAGTTCTGAGAGATAAGTGTGTGTGAAAGCCGTCCTTCACCTAGCTTGTTGGGAACACAAAGTTTCTTTTCAGTTGCAAACTCCATTCCACACATATATATGGGGAGGTACAAGCTCCAACACGGTTTTACAGTGAAAACTGCAGGAACTTCAAACCGGAAATAGGAAACAGACAGAGAAAGCAGAGAAAAAGTGTCTCCTGCAACCCGTTCCCTTGGTGCTAGATGAACGGACGTCTCTCCACTTGCTCAGTTCTGAGAGATAAGTGTGTGTGAAAGCCGTCCTTCACCTAGCTTGTTGGGAACACAAAGTTTCTTTTCAGTTGCAAACTCCATTCCATACATATATATGGGGAGGTACTAGCTCCAACTCGGTTTTACAGTGAAAACTGCAGGAACATCAAACCGGCACTAGGAAACAGACTGAGAAAGCAGAGAAAAAGTGTCTCCTGCAACCCGTTCCCTTGGTGCTAAATGAACGAACGTCTCTCCACTTGCTCAGTTCTGAGAGATAAGTGTGTGTGAAAGCCGTCCTTCACCTAGCTTGTTGGGAACACAAAGTTTCTTTCCAGTTGCAAACTCCATTCCATACATATATATGGGAAGGTAGAAGTTTCAACTCGGTTTCACAGTGTAAACTGCAGGAACTTCAAACCGGCACTAGGAAACAGACTGAGAAAGCCGAGAAAAAGTGTCTCCTGCAACCCGTTCCCTTGGTGCTAGATGAACGAACGTCTCTCCACTTGCTTAGTTCTGAGAGATAAGTGTGTGTGAAAGCCGTCCTTCACCTAGCTTGTTGGGAACACAAAGGTTTTTTTTCAGTTGGCAACTCCATTCCATACATATATATGGGGAGGTAGAAGTTCCAACTCGGTTTTACAGTGAAAACTGCAGGAACATCACACCGGCACTAGGAAACAGACTGAGAAAGCCGAGAAAAAGTGTCTCCTGCAACCCGTTCCCTTGGTGCTAGATGAACGAACGTCTCTCCACTTGCTCAGTTCTGAGAGATAAGTGTGTGTGAAAGCCGTCCTTCACCTAGCTTGTTGGGAACACAAAGGTTTTTTTTCAGTTGGCAACTCCATTCCATACATATATATGGGGAGGTAGAAGTTCCAACTCGGTTTTACAATGAAAACTGCAGGAACATCACACCGGCACTAGGAAACAGACTGAGAAAGCAAAGAAAAAGTGTCTCCTGCAACCCGTTCCCTTGGTGCTAGATGAACGAACGTCTCTCCACTTGCTCAGTTCTGAGAGAAAAGTGTGTGTGAAAGCCGTCCTTCACCTAGCTTGTTGGGAACACAAAGTTTCTTTTCAGTTGCAAACTCCATTCCATACATATATATGGGGAGGTAGAAGCTCCAACACGGTTTTACAGTGAAAACTGCAGGAACTTCAAACCGGCACTAGGAAACAGTCTTAGAAAGCAGAGAAAAAGTCTCTCCTGCAACCCGTTCCCTTGGTGCTAGATGAACGAACGTCTCTCCACTTGCTCAGTTCTGAGAGATAAGTGTGTGTGAAAGCCGTCCTTCACCTAGCTTGTTGGGAACACAAAGTTTCTTTTCAGTTGCAAACTCCATTCCATACATATATATGGGGAGGTACAAGCTCCAACACGGTTTTACAGTGAAAACTGCAGGAACTTCATACCGGCACTAGGAAACAGACTGAGAAAGCAGAGAAAAAGTCTCTCCTGCAACCCGTTCCCTTGGTGCTAGATGAACGAACGTCTCTGCACTTGCTCAGTTCTGAGAGATAAGTGTGTGTGAAAGCCGTCCTTCACCTAGCTTGTTGGGAACAAAAGTTTCTTTTCAGTTGCAAACTCCATTCCATACATATATATGGGGAGGTACAAGCTCCAACACGGTTTTACAGTGAAAACTGCAGGAACTTCAAACCGGCACTAGGAAACAGACTTAGAAAGCAGAGAAAAAGTCTCTCCTGCAACCCGTTCCCTTGGTGCTAGATGAACGAACGTCTCTCCACTTGCTCAGTTCTGAGAGATAAGTGTGTGTGAAAGCCGTCCTTCACCTAGCTTGTTGGGAACAAAAGTTTCTTTTCAGTTGCAAACTCCATTCCATACATATATATGGGGAGGTAGAAGCTCCAACACGGTTTTACAGTGAAAACTGCAGGAACTTCAAACCGGCACTAGGAAACAGACTTAGAAAGCAGAGAAAAAGTCTCTCCTGCAACCCGTTCCCTTGGTGCTAGATGAACGAACGTCTCTCCACTTGCTCAGTTCTGAGAGATAAGTGTGTGTGAAAGCCGTCCTTCACCTAGCTTGTTGGGAACACAAAGTTTCTTTTCAGTTGCAAACTCCATTCCATACATATATATGGGGAGGTAGAAGCTCCAACACGGTTTTACAGTGAAAACTGCAGGAACTTCATACCGGCACTAGGAAACAGACTGAGAAAGCAGAGAAAAAGTGTCTCCTGCAACCCGTTCCCTTGGTGCTAGATGAACGAACGTCTCTCCACTTGCTCAGTTCTGAGAGATAAGTGTGTGTGAAAGCCGTCCTTCACCTAGCTTGTTGGGAACAAAAGTTTCTTTTCAGTTGCAAACTCCATTCCATACATATATATGGGGTGGTAGAAGCTCCAACACGGTTTTACAGTGAAAACTGCAGGAACTTCAAACCGGCACTAGGAAACAGACTTAGAAAGCAGAGAAAAAGTGTCTCCTGCAACCCGTTCCCTTGGTGCTAGATGAACGAACGTCTCTCCACTTGCTCAGTTCTGAGAGATAAGTGTGTGTGAAAGCCGTCCTTCACCTAGCTTGTTGGGAACACAAAGGTTTTTTTTCAGTTGGCAACTCCATTCCATACATATATATGGGGAGGTAGATGTTCCAACTCGGTTTTACAGTGAAAACTGCAGGAACATCAAACCGGCACTAGGAAACAGACTGAGAAAGCAGAGAAAAAGTGTCTCCTGCAACCCGTTCCCTTGGTGCTAGATGAACGAACGTCTCTCCACTTGCTCAGTTCTGAGAGATAAGTGTGTGTGAAAGCCGTCCTTCACCTAGGTTGTTGGGAACAAAAGTTTCTTTTCAGTTGCAAACTCCATTCCATACATATATATGGGGAGGTAGAATCTCCAACACGGTTTTACAGTGAAAACTGCAGGAACTTCAAACCGGCACTAGGAAACAGACTTAGAAAGCAGAGAAAAAGTGTCTCCTGCAACCCGTTCCCTTGGTGCTAGATGAACGAACGTCTCTCCACTTGCTCAGTTCTGAGAGATAAGTGTGTGTGAAAGCCGTCCTTCACCTAGCTTGTTGGGAACACAAAGTTTCTTTTCAGTTGCAAACTCCATTCCATACATATATATGGGGAGGTACAAGCTCCAACACGGTTTTACAGTGAAAACTGCAGGAACTTCATACCGGCACTAGGAAACAGACTGAGAAAGCAGAGAAAAAGTGTCTCCTGCAACCCGTTCCCTTGGTGCTAGATGAACGAACGTCTCTCCACTTGCTAAGTTCTGAGAGATCAGTGTGTGTGAAAGCCGTCCTTCACCTAGCTTGTTGGGAACACAAAGTTTCTTTTCATTTGCAAACTCCATTCCATACATATATATCGGGAGGTACAAGCTCGAACACGGTTTTACAGTGAAAACTGCAGGAACTTCAAACCGGCACTAGGAAACAGACTGAGAGAGCAGAGAAAAAGTGTCTCCTGCAACCCGTTCCCTTGGTGCTAGATGAACGAACGTCTCTCCACTTGCTCAGTTCTGAGAGATAAGTGTGTGTGAAAGCGGTCCTTCACCTAGCTTGTTGGGAACACAAAGTTTCTTTTCAGTTGCAAACTCCATTCCATACATATATATGGGGAGGTACTAGCTCCAACTCGGTTTTACAGTGAAAACTGCAGGAACTTCAAACCGGCACTAGGAAACAGACTGAGAAAGCAGAGAAAAAGTGTCTCCTGCAACCCGTTCCCTTGGTGCTAGATGAATGAACGTCTCTCCACTTGCTCAGTTCTGAGAGATAAGTGTGTGTGAAAGCCGTCCTTCACCTAGCTTGTTGGGAACACAAAGTTTCTTTTCAGTTGCAAACTCCATTCCATACATATATATGGGGAGGTAGTAGCTCCAACTCGGTTTTACAGTGAAAACTGCAGGAACTTCAAACCGGCACTAGGAAACAGACTGAGAAAGCAGAGAAAAAGTGTCTCCTGCAACCCGTTCCCTTGGTGCTAGATGAACGAACGTCTCTCCACTTGCTCAGTTCTGAGAGATAAGTGTGTGTGAAAGCCATCCTTCACCTAGCTTGTTGGGAACACAAAGTTTCTTTTCAGTTGCAAACTCCATTCCATACATATATATGGGGAGGTAGTAGCTCCAACTCGGTTTTACAGTGAAAACTGCAGGAACTTCAAACCGGCACTAGGAAACAGACTGAGAAAGCAGAGAAAAAGTGTCTCCTGCAACCCGTTCCCTTGGTGCTAGATGAATGAACGTCTCTCCACTTGCTCAGTTCTGAGAGATAAGTGTTTGTGAAAGCCGTCCTTCACCTAGCTTGTTGGGAACACAAAGTTTCTTTTCAGTTGCAAACTCCATTCCATACATATATATGGGGAGGTAGTAGCTCCAACTCGGTTTTACAGTGAAAACTGCAGGAACTTCAAACCGGCACTAGGAAACAGACTGAGAAAGCAGAGAAAAAGTGTCTCCTGCAACCCGTTCCCTTGGTGCTAGATGAACGAACGTCTCTCCACTTGCTCAGTTCTGAGAGATAAGTGTGTGTGAAAGCCGTCCTTCACCTAGCTTGTTGGGAACACAAAGTTTCTTTCCAGTTGCAAACTCCATTCCATACATATATATGGGAAGGTAGAAGTTTCAACTCGGTTTTACAGTGTAAACTGCAGGAACTTCAAACCGGCACTAGGAAACAGACTTAGAAAGCCGAGAAAAAGTGTCTCCTGCAACCCGTTCCCTTGGTGCTAGATGAACGAACGTCTCTCCACTTGCTCAGTTCTGAGAGATAAGTGTGTGTGAAAGCCGTCCTTCACCTAGCTTGTTGGGAACACAAAGTTTCTTTTCATTTGCAAACTCCATTCCATACATATATATCGGGAGGTACAAGCTCGAACACGGTTTTACAGTGAAAACTGCAGGAACTTCAAACCGGCACTAGGAAACAGACTGAGAGAGCAGAGAAAAAGTGTCTCCTGCAACCCGTTCCCTTGGTGCTAGATGAACGAACGTCTCTCCACTTGCTAAGTTCTGAGAGATAAGTGTGTGTGAAAGCGGTCCTTCACCTAGCTTGTTGGGAACACAAAGTTTCTTTTCAGTTGCAAACTCCATTCCATACATATATATGGGGAGGTACTAGCTCCAACTCGGTTTTACAGTGAAAACTGCAGGAACTTCAAACCGGCACTAGGAAACAGACTGAGAAAGCAGAGAAAAAGTGTCTCCTGCAACCCGTTCCCTTGGTGCTAGATGAACGAACGTCTCTCCACTTGCTCAGTTCTGAGAGATAAGTGTGTGTGAAAGCCGTCCTTCACCTAGCTTGTTGGGAACACAAAGTTTCTTTTCAGTTGCAAACTCCATTCCATACATATATATGGGGAGGTAGTAGCTCCAACTCGGTTTTACAGTGAAAACTGCAGGAACTTCAAACCGGCACTAGGAAACAGACTGAGAAAGCAGAGAAAAAGTGTCTCCTGCAACCCGTTCCCTTGGTGCTAAATGAACGAACGTCTCTCCACTTGCTCAGTTCTGAGAGATAAGTGTGTGTGAAAGCCATCCTTCACCTAGCTTGTTGGGAACACAAAGTTTCTTTTCAGTTGCAAACTCCATTCCATACATATATATGGGGAGGTAGTAGCTCCAACTCGGTTTTACAGTGAAAACTGCAGGAACTTCAAACCGGCACTAGGAAACAGACTGAGAAAGCAGAGAAAAAGTGTCTCCTGCAACCCGTTCCCTTGGTGCTAGATGAATGAACGTCTCTCCACTTGCTCAGTTCTGAGAGATAAGTGTTTGTGAAAGCCGTCCTTCACCTAGCTTGTTGGGAACACAAAGTTTCTTTTCAGTTGCAAACTCCATTCCATACATATATATGGGGAGGTAGTAGCTCCAACTCGGTTTTACAGTGAAAACTGCAGGAACTTCAAACCGGCACTAGGAAACAGACTGAGAAAGCAGAGAAAAAGTGTCTCCTGCAACCCGTTCCCTTGGTGCTAGATGAACGAACGTCTCTCCACTTGCTCAGTTCTGAGAGATAAGTGTGTGTGAAAGCCGTCCTTCACCTAGCTTGTTGGGAACACAAAGTTTCTTTCCAGTTGCAAACTCCATTCCATACATATATATCGGGAGGTACAAGCTCGAACACGGTTTTACAGTGAAAACTGCAGGAACTTCAAACCGGCACTAGGAAACAGACTGAGAGAGCAGAGAAAAAGTGTCTCCTGCAACCCGTTCCCTTGGTGCTAGATGAACGAACGTCTCTCCACTTGCTAAGTTCTGAGAGATAAGTGTGTGTGAAAGCGGTCCTTCACCTAGCTTGTTGGGAACACAAAGTTTCTTTTCAGTTGCAAACTCCATTCCATACATATATATGGGGAGGTACTAGCTCCAACTCGGTTTTACAGTGAAAACTGCAGGAACTTCAAACCGGCACTAGGAAACAGACTGAGAAAGCAGAGAAAAAGTGTCTCCTGCAACCCGTTCCCTTGGTGCTAGATGAACGAACGTCTCTCCACTTGCTCAGTTCTGAGAGATAAGTGTGTGTGAAAGCCGTCCTTCACCTAGCTTGTTGGGAACACAAAGTTTCTTTTCAGTTGCAAACTCCATTCCATACATATATATGGGGAGGTAGTAGCTCCAACTCGGTTTTACAGTGAAAACTGCAGGAACTTCAAACCGGCACTAGGAAACAGACTGAGAAAGCAGAGAAAAAGTGTCTCCTGCAACCCGTTCCCTTGGTGCTAGATGAACGAACGTCTCTCCACTTGCTCAGTTCTGAGAGATAAGTGTGTGTGAAAGCCATCCTTCACCTAGCTTGTTGGGAACACAAAGTTTCTTTTCAGTTGCAAACTCCATTCCATACATATATATGGGGAGGTAGTAGCTCCAACTCGGTTTTACAGTGAAAACTGCAGGAACTTCAAACCGGCACTAGGAAACAGACTGAGAAAGCAGAGAAAAAGTGTCTCCTGCAACCCGTTCCCTTGGTGCTAGATGAATGAACGTCTCTCCACTTGCTCAGTTCTGAGAGATAAGTGTTTGTGAAAGCCGTCCTTCACCTAGCTTGTTGGGAACACAAAGTTTCTTTTCAGTTGCAAACTCCATTCCATACATATATATGGGGAGGTAGTAGCTCCAACTCGGTTTTACAGTGAAAACTGCAGGAACTTCAAACCGGCACTAGGAAACAGACTGAGAAAGCAGAGAAAAAGTGTCTCCTGCAACCCGTTCCCTTGGTGCTAGATGAACGAACGTCTCTCCACTTGCTCAGTTCTGAGAGATAAGTGTGTGTGAAATCCGTCCTTCACCTAGCTTGTTGGGAACACAAAGTTTCTTTCCAGTTGCAAACTCCATTCCATACATATATATGGGAAGGTAGAAGTTTCAACTCGGTTTTACAGTGTAAACTGCAGGAACTTCAAACCGGCACTAGGAAACAGACTGAGAAAGCCGAGAAAAAGTGTCTCCTGCAACCCGTTCCCTTGGTGCTAGATGAACGAACGTCTCTCCACTTGCTCAGTTCTGAGAGATAAGTGTGTGTGAAAGCCGTCCTTCACCTAGCTTGTTGGGAACACCAAGGTTTTTTTTCAGTTGGCAACTCCATTCCATACATATATATGTGGAGGTAGAAGTTCCAACTCGGTTTTACAGTGAAAACTGCAGGAACATCACACCGGCACTAGGAAACAGGCTGAGAAAGCAGAGAAAAAGTGTCTCCTGCAACCCGTTCCCTTGGTGCTAGATGAACGAACGTCTCTCCACTTGCTCAGTTCTGAGAGATAAGTGTGTGTGAAAGCCGTCCTTCACCTAGCTTGTTGGGAACACAAAGTTTCTTTTCAGTTGCAAACTCCATTCCATACATATATATGGGGAGGTAGAAGCTCCAACACGGTTTTACAGTGAAAACTGCAGGAACTTCAAACCGGCACTAGGAAACAGACTGAGAAAGCAGAGAAAAAGTGTCTCCTGCAACCCGTTCCCTTGGTGCTAGATGAACGAACGTCTCTCCACTTGCTCAGTTCTGAGAGATAAGTGTGTGTGAAAGCCGTCCTTCACCTAGCTTGTTGGGAACACAAAGTTTCTTTCCAGTTGCAAACTCCATTCCATACATATATATGGGAAGGTAGAAGTTTCAACTCGGTTTTACAGTGTAAACTGCAGGAACTTCAAACCGGCACTAGGAAACAGACTGAGAAAGCCGAGAAAAAGTGTCTCCTGCAACCCGTTCCCTTGGTGCTAGATGAACGAACGTCTCTCCACTTGCTCAGTTCTGAGAGATAAGTGTGTGTGAAAGCCGTCCTTCACCTAGCTTGTTGGGAACACAAAGGTTTTTTTTCAGTTGGCAACTCCATTCCATACATATATATGTGGAGGTAGAAGTTCCAACTCGGTTTTACAGTGAAAACTGCAGGAACATCACACCGGCACTAGGAAACAGACTGAGAAAGCAGAGAAAAAGTGTCTCCTGCAACCCGTTCCCTTGGTGCTAGATGAACGAACGTCTCTCCACTTGCTCAGTTCTGAGAGATAAGTGTGTGTGAAAGCCGTCCTTCACCAAGCTTGTTGGGAACAAAAGATTCTTTTCAGTTGCAAACTCCATTCCATACATATATATGGGGAGGTAGAATCTCCAACACGGTTTTACAGTGAAAACTGCAGGAACTTCAAACCGGCACTAGGAAACAGACTGAGAAAGCAGAGAAAAAGTGTCTCCTGCAACCCGTTCCCTTGGTGCTAGATGAACGAACGTCTCTCCACTTGCTCAGTTCTGAGATATAATTGTGTGTGAAAGCCGTCCTTCACCTAGCTTGTTGGGAACACAAAGTTTCTTTTCAGTTGACAACTCCATTCCATACATATATATGGGGAGGTAGAAGCTCCAACACGGTTTTACAGTGAAAACTGCAGGAACTTCATACCGGCACTAGGAAAAAGACTGAGAAAGCAGAGAAAAAGTCTCTCCTGCAACCCGTTCCCTTGGTGCTAGATGAACGAACGTCTCTGCACTTGCTCAGTTCTGAGAGATAAGTGTGTGTGAAAGCCGTCCTTCACCTAGCTTGTTGGGAACACAAAGTTTCTTTTCAGTTGCAAACTCCATTCCATACATATATATGGGGAGGTATAAGCCCCAACACGGTTTTACAGTGAAAACTGCAGGAACTTCATACCGGCACTAGGAAACAGACTGAGAAAGCAGAGAAAAAGTGTCTCCTGCAACCCGTTCCCTTGGTGCTAGATGAACGAATGTCTCTCCACTTGGTCAGTTCTGAGAGATAAGTGTGGGTGAAAGCCGTCCTTCACCTAGCTTGTTGGGAACAAAAAGGTTTTTTTTCAGTTGGCAACTCCATTCCATACATATATATGGGGAGGTAGAAATTCCAACTGGGTTTTAAAGTGAAAACTGCAGGAACTTCAAACCGGCACTAGGAAACAGACTGAGAAAGCAGAGAAAAAGTGTCTCCTGCAACCCGTTCCCTTGGTGCTAGATGAACGAACGTCTCTCCACTTGCTAAGTTCTGAGAGATCAGTGTGTGTGAAAGCCGTCCTTCACCTAGCTTGTTGGGAACACAAAGTTTCTTTTCATTTGCAAACTCCATTCCATACATATATATGGGGAGGTACAAGCTCCAACACGGTTTTACAGTGAAAACTGCAGGAACTTCAAACCGGCACTAGGAAACAGACTGAGATAGCAGAGAAAAAGTGTCCCCTGCAACCCGTTCCCTTGGTGCTAGATGAACGAACGTCTCTCCACTTGCTCAGTTCTGAGAGATAAGTGTGTGTGAAAGCCGTCCTTCACCTAGCTTGTTGGGAACACAAAGTTTCTTTTCAGTTGCAAACTCCATTCCATACATATATATGGGGAGGTAGTATCTCCAACTCGGTTTTACAGTGAAAACTGCAGGAACTTCAAACCGGCACTAGGAAACAGACTGAGAAAGCAGAGAAAAAGTGTCTCCTGCAACCCGTTCCCTTGGTGCTAGATGAACGAACGTCTCTCCACTTGCTCAGTTCTGAGAGATAAGTGTGTGTGAAACCGTCCTTCACTTAGCTTGTTGGGAACACAAAGTTTCTTTCCAGTTGCAAACTCCATTCCATACATATATATGGGAAGGTAGAAGTTTCAACTCGGTTTTACAGTGTAAACTGCAGGAAATTCAAACCGGCACTAGGAAACAGACTGAGAAAGCCGAGAAAAAGTGTCTCCTGCAACCCGTTCCCTTGGTGCTAGATGAACGAACGTCTCTCCACTTGCTCAGTTCTGAGAGATAAGTGTGTGTGAAAGCCGTCCTTCACCTAGCTTGTTGGGAACACAAAGGTTTTTTTTCAGTTGGCAACTCCATTCTATACATATATATGGGGAGGTAGAAGTTCCAACTCGGTTTTACAGTGAAAACTGCAGGAACATCACACCGGCACTAGGAAACAGACTGAGAAAGCAGAGAAAAAGTGTCTCCTGCAACCCGTTTCCTTGGTGCTAGATGAACGAACGTCTCTCAACTTGCTCAGTTCTGAGAGATAAGTGTGTGTGAAAGCCGTCCTTCACCTAGCTTGTTGGGAACAAAAGTTTCTTTTCAGTTGCAAACTCCATTCCATACATATATATGGGGAGGTAGAAGCTCCAACACGGTTTTACAGTGAAAACTGCAGGAACTTCAAACCGGCACTAGGAAACAGACTTAGAAAGCAGAGAAAAAGTGTCTCCTGCAACCCATTCCCTTGGTGCTAGATGAACGAACGTCTCTCCACTTGCTCAGTTCTGAGAGATAATTGTGTGTGAAAGCCGTCCTTCACCTAGCTTGTTGGGAACACAAAGTTTCTTTTCAGTTGCAAACTTCATTCCATACATATATATGGGGAGGTACAAGCTCCAACACGGTTTTACAGTGAAAACTGCAGGAACTTCATACCGGCACTAGGAAACAGACTGAGAAAGCAGAGAAAAATTCTCTCCTGCAACCCGTTCCCTTGGTGCAAGATGAACGAACGTCTCTGCACTTGCTCAGTTCTGAGAGATAAGTGTGTGTGAAAGCCGTCCTTCACCTAGCTTGTTGGGAACACAAAGTTTCTTTTCACTTGCAAACTCCATTCCATACATATATATGGGGAGGTACAAGCTCCAACACGGTTTTACAGTGAAAACTGCAGGAACTTCATACCGGCACTAGGAAACAGACTGAGAAAGCAGAGAAAAAGTGTCTCCTGCAACCCGTTCCCTTGGTGCTAGATGAACGAACGTCTCTCCACTTGGTCAGTTCTGAGAGATAAGTGTGTGTGAAAGCCGTCCTTCACCTAGCTTGTTGGGAACAAAAAGGTTTTTTTTCAGTTGGCAACTCCATTCCATACATATATATGGGGAGGTAGAAGTTCCAACTGGGTTTTAATGTGAAAACTGCAGGAACTTCAAACCGGCACTAGGAAACAGACTGAGAAAGCAGAGAAAAAGTGTCTCCTGCAACCCGTTCCCTTGGTGCTAGATGAACGAACGTCTCTCCACTTGCTAAGTTCTGAGAGATCAGTGTGTGTGAAAGCCGTCCTTCACCTAGCTTGTTGGGAACACAAAGTTTCTTTTCATTTGCAAACTCCATTCCATATATATATATGGGGAGGTACAAGCTCCAACACTGTTTTACAGTGAAAACTGCAGGAACTTCAAACCGGCACTAGGAAACAGACTGAGATAGCAGAGAAAAAGTGTCTCCTGCAACCCGTTCCCTTGGTGCTAGATGAACGAACGTCTCTCCACTTGCTCAGTTCTGAGAGATAAGTGTGTGTGAAAGCCGTCCTTCACCTAGCTTGTTGGGAACACAAAGTTTCTTTTCAGTTTCAAACTCCTTTCCATACATATATATGGGAAGGTAGAAGTTTAAACTCGGTTTCACAGTGTAAACTGCAGGAACTTCAAACCGGCACTAAGAAACAGACTGAGAATGCCGAGAAAAAGTGTCTCCTGCAACCCGTTCCCTTGGTGCTAGATGAACGAACGTCTCTCCACTTGGTCAGTTCTGAGAGATAAGTGTGTGTGAAAGCCGTCCTTCACCTAGCTTGTTGGGAACACAAAAGTTTTTTTTCAGTTGGCAACTCCATTCCATACATATATATGGGGAGGTAGAAATTCCAACTGGGTTTTAAAGTGAAAACTGCAGGAACTTCAAACCGGCACTAGGAAACAGACTGAGAAAGCAGAGAAAAAGTGTCTCCTGCAACCCGTTCCCTTGGTGCTAGATGAACGAACGTCTCTCCACTTGCTAAGTTCTGAGAGATCAGTGTGTGTGAAAGCCGTCCTTCACCTAGCTTGTTGGGAACACAAAGTTTCTTTTCATTTGCAAACTCCATTCCATACATATATATGGGGAGGTACAAGCTCCAACACGGTTTTACAGTGAAAACTGCAGGAACTTCAAACCGGCACTAGGAAACAGACTGAGATAGCAGAGAAAAAGTGTCTCCTGCAACCCGTTCCCTTGGTGCTAGATGAACGAACGTCTCTCCACTTGCTCAGTTCTGAGAGATAAGTGTGTGTGAAAGCCGTCCTTCACCTAGCTTGTTGGGAACACAAAGTTTCTTTTCAGTTGCAAACTTCATTCCATACATATATATGGGGAGGTAGTATCTCCAACTCGGTTTTACAGTGAAAACTGCAGGAACTTCAAACCGGCACTAGGAAACAGACTGAGAAAGCAGAGAAAAAGTGTCTCCTGCAACCCGTTCCCTTGGTGCTAGATGAACGAACGTCTCTCCACTTGCTCAGTTCTGAGAGATAAGTGTGTGTGAAAGCCGTCCTTCACCTAGCTTGTTGGGAACACAAAGTTTCTTTCCAGTTGCAAACTCCATTCCATACATATATATGGGAAGGTAGAAGTTTCAACTCGGTTTTACAGTGTAAACTGCAGGAACTTCAAACCGGCACTAGGAAACAGACTGAGAAAGCCGAGAAAAAGTGTCTCCTGCAACCCGTTCCCTTGGTGCTAGATGAACGAACGTCTCTCCAATTGCTCAGTTCTGAGAGATAAGTGTGTGTGAAAGCCGTCCTTCACCTAGCTTGTTGGGAACACAAAGGTACTTTTTCAGTTGGCAACTCCATTCTATACATATATATGGGGAGGTAGAAGTTCCAACTCGGTTTTACAGTGAAAACTGCAGGAACATCACACCGGCACTAGGAAACAGACTGATAAAGCAGAGAAAAAGTGTCTCCTGCAACCCGTTCCCTTGGTGCTAGATGAACGAACGTCTCTCCACTTGCTCAGTTCTGAGAGATAAGTGTGTGTGAAAGCCGTCCTTCACCTAGCTTGTTGGGAACAAAAGTTTCTTTTCAGTTGCAAACTCCATTCCATACATATATATGGGGAGGTAGAAGCTCCAACACGGTTTTAAAGTGAAAACTGCAGGAACTTCAAACCGGCACTAGGAAACAGACTTAGAAAGCAGAGAAAAAGTCTCTCCTGCAGCCCGTTCCCTTGGTGCTAGATGAACGAACGTCTCTCCACTTGCTCAGTTCTGAGAGATAATTGTGTGTGAAAGCCGTCCTTCACCTAGCTTGTTGGGAACACAAAGTTTCTTTTCAGTTGCAAACTCCATTCCATACATATATATGGGGAGGTACAAGCTTCAACACGGTTTTACAGTGAAAACTGCAGGAACTTCATACCGGCACTAGGAAACAGACTGAGAAAGCAGAGAAAAAGTCTTTCCTGCAACCCGTTCCCTTGGTGCAAGATGAAGGAACGTCTCTGCACTTGCTCAGTTCTGAGAGATAAGTGTGTGTGAAAGCCGTCCTTCACCTAGCTTGTTGGGAACAAAAGTTTCTTTTCAGTTGCAAACTCCATTCCATACATATATATGGGGTGGTAGAAGCTCCAACACGGTTTTACAGTGAAAACTGCAGGAACTTCAAACCGGCACTAGGAAACAGACTGAGAAAGCAGAGAAAAAGTCTCTCCTGCACCCCGTTCAATTGGTGCTAGATGAATGAACGTCTCTCCACTTGCTCCGTTCTGAGAGATAAGTGTGTGTGAAAGCCGTCTTTCACCTAGCTTGTTGGGAACACAAAGTTTCTTTTCAGTTGCAAACTCCATTCCATACATATATATGGGGAGGTAGTAGCTCCAACTCGGTTTTACAGTGGAAACTGCAGGAACTTCAAACCGGCACTAGGAAACAGACTTAGAAAGCAGAGAAAAAGTGTCTCCTGCAACCCGTTCCCTTGGTGCTAGATGAACGAACGTCTCTCCACTTGCTCAGTTCTGAGAGATAAGTGTGTGTGAAAGCCGTCCTTCACCTAGCTTGTTGGGAACACAAAGTTTCTTTCCAGTTGCAAACTCCATTCCATACATATATATGGGAAGGTAGAAGTTTCAACTCTGTTTTATAGTGTAAACTGCAGGAACTTCAAACCGGCACTAGGAAACTGACTGAGAAAGCCGAGAAAAAGTGTCTCCTGCAACCCGTTCCCTTGGTGCTAGATGAACGAACGTCTCTCCACTTGCTCAGTTCTGAGAGATAAGTGTGTGTGAAAGCCGTCCTTCACCTAGCTTGTTGGGAACACAAAGGTTTTTTTTCAGTTGGCAACTCCATTCCATACATATATATGGGGAGGTAGAAGTTCCAACTCGGTTTTACAGTGAAAACTGCAGGAACATCACACCGGCACTAGGAAACAGACTGAGAAAGCAGAGAAAAAGTGTCTCCTGCAACCCGTTCCCTTGGTGCTAGATGAACGAACGTCTCTCCACTTGCTCAGTTCTGAGAGATAAGTGTGTGTGAAAGCCGTCCTTCACCTAGCTTGTTGGGAACAAAAGTTTCTTTTCAGTTGCAAACTCCATTCCATACATATATATGGGGAGGTAGAAGCTCCAACACGGTTTTACAGTGAAAACTGCAGGAACTTCAAACCGGCACTAGGAAACAGACTTAGAAAGCAGAGAAAAAGTCTCTCCTGCAACCCGTTCCCTTGGTGCTAGATGAACGAACGTCTCTCCACTTGCTCAGTTCTGAGAGATAAGTGTGTGTGAAAGCAGTCCTTCACCTAGCTTGTTGGGAACAAAAGTTTCTTTTCAGTTGCAAACTCCATTCCATACATATATATGGGGAGGTAGAAGCTCCAACACGGTTTTACAGTGAAAACTGCAGGAACTTCAAACCGGCACTAGGAAACAGACTTAGAAAGAAGAGAAAAAGTCTCTCCTGCAACCCGTTCCCTTGGTGCTAGATGAACGAACGTCTCTCCACTTGCTCAGTTCTGAGAGATAAGTGTGTGTGAAAGCCGTCCTTCACCTAGCTTGTTGGGAACACAAAGTTTCTTTTCAGTTGCAAACTCCATTCCATACATATATATGGGGAGGTACAAGCTCCAACACGGTTTTACAGTGAAAACTGCAGGAACTTCATACCGGCACTAGGAAACAGACTGAGAAAGCAGAGAAAAAGTCTCTCCTGCAACCCGTTCCCTTGGTGCTAGATGAACGAACGTCTCTCCACTTGCTCAGTTCTGAGAGATAAGTGTGTGTGAAAGCCGTCCTTCACCTAGCTTGTTGGAAACAAAAAGGTATTTTTTCAGTTGGCAACTCCATTCCATACATATATATGGGGAGGTAGAAGTTCCAACTGGGTTTTAAAGTGAAAACTGCAGGAACTTCAAACCGGCACTAGGAAACAGTCTGAGAAAGCAGAGAAAAAGTGTCTCCTGCAACCCGTTCCCTTGGTGCTAGATGAACGAACGTCTCTCCACTTGCTAAGTTCTGAGAGATCAGTGTGTGTGAAAGCCGTCCTTCACCTAGCTTGTTGGGAACACAAAGTTTCTTTTCATTTGCAAACTCCATTCCATACATATATATGGGGAGGTATAAGCTCCAACACGGTTTTACAGTGAAAACTGCAGGAACTTCAAACCGGCACTAGGAAACAGACTGAGATAGCAGAGAAAAAGTGTCTCCTGGAACCCGTTCCCTTGGTGCTAGATGAACGAACGTCTCTCCACTTGCTCAGTTCTGAGAGATAAGTGTGTGTGAAAGCCGTCCTTCACCTAGCTTGTTGGGAACACAAAGTTTCTTTTCAGTTGCAAACTCCATTCCATACATATATATGGGAAGGTAGAAGTTTCAACTCGGTTTTACAGTGTAAACTGCAGGAACTTCAATCCGGCACTAGGAAACAGACTGAGAAAGCCGAGAAAAAGTGTCTCCTGCAACCCGTTCCCTTGGTGCTAGATGAACGAACGTCTCTCCACTTGCTCAGTTCTGAGAGATAAGTGTGTGTGAAAGCCGTACTTCACCTAGCTTGTTGGGAACACAAAGGTTTTTTTTCAGTTGGCAACTCCATTCCATACATATATATGGGGAGGTAGAAGTTCCAACTCGGTTTTACAGTGAAAACTGCAGGAACATCAAACAGGCACTAGGAAACAGACTGAGAAAGCAGAGAAAAAGTGTCTCCTGCAACCCGTTCCCTTGGTGCTAGATGAACGAACGTCTCTCCACTTGCTCAGTTCTGAGAGATAAGTGTGTGTGAAAGCCGTCCTTCACCTAGCTTGTTGGGAACACAAAGTTTCTTTTCAGTTGCAAACTCCATTCCATACATATATATGGGAAGGTAGAAGTTTCAACTCGGTTTTACAGTGTAAACTGCAGGAACTTCAAACCGGCACTAGGAAACAGACTGAGAAAGCCGAGAAAAAGTGTCTCCTGCAACCCGTTCCCTTGGTGCTAGATGAACGAACGTCTCTCCACTTGCTCAGTTCTGAGAGATAAGTGTGTGTGAAAGCCGTCCTTCACCTAGCTTGTTGGGAACACAAAGTTTCTTTTCAGTTGCAAACTCCATTCCACACATATATATGGGGAGGTACAAGCTCCAACACGGTTTTACAGTGAAAACTGCAGGAACTTCAAACCGGAAATAGGAAACAGACAGAGAAAGCAGAGAAAAAGTGTCTCCTGCAACCCGTTCCCTTGGTGCTAGATGAACGAACGTCTCTCCACTTGCTCAGTTCTGAGAGATAAGTGTGTGTGAAAGCCGTCCTTCACCTAGCTTGTTGGGAACACAAAGTTATTTTTCAGTTGGCAACTCCATTCCATACATATATATGGGGAGGTACAAGCTCCAACACGGTTTTAAGTGAAAATTTCAGAAACTACAAATCGGCACTAGGAAACAGACTGAGAAAGCAGAGAAAAAGTCTCTCCTGCAACCCGTTCCCTTGGTGCTAGATGAATGAACGTCTCTCCACTTGCTCAGTTCTGAGAGATAAGTGTGTGTGAAAGCCGTCCTTCACCTAGCTTGTTGGGAACACAAAGTTTCTTTTCAGTTGCAAACTCCATTCCATACATATATATGGGGAGGTACTAGCTCCAACTCGGTTTTACAGTGAAAACTGCAGGAACTTCAAACCGGCACTAGGAAACAGACTGAGAAAGCAGAGAAAAAGTGTCTCCTGCAACCCGTTCCCTTGGTGCTAAATGAACGAACGTCTCTCCACTTGCTCAGTTCTGAGAGATAAGTGTGTGTGAAAGCCGCCCTTCACCTAGCTTGTTGGGAACACAAAGTTTCTTTCCAGTTGCAAACTCCATTCCATACATATATATGGGAAGGTAGAAGTTTCAACTCGGTTTTACAGTGTAAACTGCAGGAACTTCAAACCGGCACTAGGAAACAGACTGAGAAAGCCGAGAAAAAGTGTCCCCTGCAACCCGTTCCCTTGGTGCTAGATGAACGAACGTCTCTCCACTTGCTTAGTTCTGAGAGATAAGTGTGTGTGAAAGCCGTCCTTCACCTAGCTTGTTGGGAACACAAAGGTTTTTTTTCAGTTGGCAACTCCATTCCATACATATATATGGGGAGGTAGAAGTTCCAACTCGGTTTTACAGTGAAAACTGAAGGAACATCACACCGGCACTAGGAAACAGACTGAGAAAGCAGAGAAATAGTGTCTCCTGCAACCCGTTCCCTTGGTGCTAGATGAACGAACGTCTCTCCACTTGCTCAGTTCTGAGAGATAAGTGTGTGTGAAAGCCGTCCTTCACCTAGCTTGTTGGGAACACAAAGTTTCTTTCCAGTTGCCAACTCCATTCCATACATATATATGGGAAGGTAGAAGTTCCAACTCGGTTTTACAGTGAAAACTGCAGGAACATCACACCGGCACTAGGAAACAGACTGAGAAAGCCGAGAAAAAGTGTCTCCTGCAACCCGTTCCCTTGGTGCTAGATGAACGAACGTCTCTCCACTTGCTCAGTTCTGAGAGATAAGTGTGTGTGAAAACCGTCCTTCACCTAGCTTGTTGGGAACACAAAGGTTTTTTTTCAGTTGCAAACTCCATTCCATACATATATATGGGAAGGTAGAAGTTTCAACTCGGTTTTACAGTGTAAACTGCAGGAACTTCAAACCGGCACTAGGAAACAGACTGAGAAAGCCGAGAAAAAGTGTCTCCTGCAACCCGTTCCCTTGGTGCTAGATGAACGAACGTCTCTCCACTTGCTCAGTTCTGAGAGATAAGTGTGTGTGAAAGCCGTCCTTCACCTAGCTTGTTGGGAACACAAAGTTTCTTTTCAGTTGCAAACTCCATTCCACACATATATATGGGGAGGTACAAGCTCCAACACGGTTTTACAGTGAAAACTGCAGGAACTTCAAACCGGAAATAGGAAACAGACAGAGAAAGCAGAGAAAAAGTGTCTCCTGCAACCCGTTCCCTTGGTGCTAGATGAACGAACGTCTCTCCACTTGCTCAGTTCTGAGAGATAAGTGTGTGTGAAAGCCGTCCTTCACCTAGCTTGTTGGGAACACAAAGTTATTTTTCAGTTGGCAACTCCATTCCATACATATATATGGGGAGGTACAAGCTCCAACACGGTTTTAAGTGAAAATTTCAGAAACTACAAATCGGCACTAGGAAACAGACTGAGAAAGCAGAGAAAAAGTCTCTCCTGCAACCCGTTCCCTTGGTGCTAGATGAATGAACGTCTCTCCACTTGCTCAGTTCTGAGAGATAAGTGTGTGTGAAAGCCGTCCTTCACCTAGCTTGTTGGGAACACAAAGTTTCTTTTCAGTTGCAAACTCCATTCCATACATATATATGGGGAGGTACTAGCTCCAACTCGGTTTTACAGTGAAAACTGCAGGAACTTCAAACCGGCACTAGGAAACAGACTGAGAAAGCAGAGAAAAAGTGTCTCCTGCAACCCGTTCCCTTGGTGCTAAATGAACGAACTTCTCTCCACTTGCTCAGTTCTGAGAGATAAGTGTGTGTGAAAGCCGTCCTTCACCTAGCTTGTTGGGAACACAAAGTTTCTTTCCAGTTGCAAACTCCATTCCATACATATATATGGGAAGGTAGAAGTTTCAACTCGGTTTTACAGTGTAAACTGCAGGAACTTCAAACCGGCACTAGGAAACAGACTGAGAAAGCCGAGAAAAAGTGTCCCCTGCAACCCGTTCCCTTGGTGCTAGATGAACGAACGTCTCTCCACTTGCTTAGTTCTGAGAGATAAGTGTGTGTGAAAGCCGTCCTTCACCTAGCTTGTTGGGAACACAAAGGTTTTTTTTCAGTTGGCAACTCCATTCCATACATATATATGGGGAGGTAGAAGTTCCAACTCGGTTTTACAGTGAAAACTGAAGGAACATCACACCGGCACTAGGAAACAGACTGAGAAAGCAGAGAAATAGTGTCTCCTGCAACCCGTTCCCTTGGTGCTAGATGAACGAACGTCTCTCCACTTGCTCAGTTCTGAGAGATAAGTGTGTGTGAAAGCCGTCCTTCACCTAGCTTGTTGGGAACACAAAGTTTCTTTCCAGTTGCCAACTCCATTCCATACATATATATGGGAAGGTAGAAGTTCCAACTCGGTTTTACAGTGAAAACTGCAGGAACATCACACCGGCACTAGGAAACAGACTGAGAAAGCCGAGAAAAAGTGTCTCCTGCAACCCGTTCCCTTGGTGCTAGATGAACGAACGTCTCTCCACTTGCTCAGTTCTGAGAGATAAGTGTGTGTGAAAACCGTCCTTCACCTAGCTTGTTGGGAACACAAAGGTTTTTTTTCAGTTGGCAACTCCATTCCATACATATATATGGTGAGGTAGAAGTTCCAACTCGGTTTTACAGTGAAAACTGCAGGAACATCACACCGGCACTAGGAAACAGACTGAGAAAGCAGAGAAAAAGTGTCTCCTGCAACCCGTTCCCTTGGTGCTAGATGAACGAACGTCTCTCCACTTGCTCAGTTCTGAGAGATAAGTGTGTGTGAAAGCCGTCCTTCACCTAGCTTGTTGGGAACACAAAGGTTTTTTTTCAGTTGGCAACTCCATTCCATACATATATATGGGGAGGTAGAAGTTCCAACTCGGTTTTACAGTGAAAACTGCAGGAACATCACACCGGCACTAGGAAACAGACTGAGAAAGCAGAGAAAAAGTGTCTCCTGCAACCCGTTCCCTTGGTGCTAGATGAACGAACGTCTCTCCACTTGCTCAGTTCTGAGAGATAAGTGTGTGTGAAAGCCGTCCTTCACCTAGCTTGTTGGGAACAAAAGTTTCTTTTCAGTTGCAAACTCCATTCCATACATATATATGGGGAGGTAGAAGCTCCAACACGGTTTTACAGTGAAAACTGCAGGAACTTCAAACCGGCACTAGGAAACAGACTTAGAAAGCAGAGAAAAAGTGTCTCCTGCAACCCGTTCCCTTGGTGCTAGATGAACGAACGTCTCTCCACTTGCTCAGTTCTGAGAGATAATTGTGTGTGAAAGCCGACTTTCACCTAGCTTGTTGGGAACACAAAGTTTCTTTTCAGTTGCAAACTCCGTTCCATACATATATATGGGGAGGTACAAGCTCCAACACGGTTTTACAGTGAAAACTGCAGGAACTTCATACCGGCACTAGGAAACAGACTGAGAAAGCAGAGAAAAAGTGTCTCCTGCAACCCGTTCCCTTGGTGCTAGATGAACGAACGTCTCTCCACTTGGTCAGTTCTGAGAGATAAGTGTGTGTGAAAGCCGTCCTTCACCTAGCTTGTTGGGAACAAAAAGGTTTTTTTTCAGTTGGCAACTCCATTCCATACATATATATGGGGAGGTAGAAATTCCAACTGGGTTTTAAAGTGAAAACTGCAGGAACTACAAACTGGCACTAGGAAACAGACTGAGAAAGCAGAGAAAAAGTGTCTCCTGCAACCCGTTCCCTTGGTGCTAGATGAACGAACGTCTCTCCACTTGCTCAGTTCTGAGAGATCAGTGTGTGTGAAAGCCTTCCTTCACCTAGCTTGTTGGGAACACAAAGTTTCTTTTCATTTGCAAACTCCATTCCATACATATATATGGGGAGGTACAAGCTCCAACACGGTTTTACAGTGAAAATTGCAGGAACTTCAAACTGGCACTAGGAAACAGACTGAGATAGCAGAGAAAAAGTGTCTCCTGCAACCCGTTCCCTTGGTGCTAGATGAACGAACGTCTCTCCACTTGCTCAGTTCTGAGAGATAAGTGTGTGTGAAAGCCGTCCTTCACCTAGCTTGTTGGGAACACAAAGTTTCTTTTCAGTTGCAAACTCTATTCCATACATATATATGGGGAGGTACTAGCTCCAACTCTGTTTTACAGTGAAAACTGCAGGAACTTCAAACCGGCACTAGGAAACAGACTGAGAAAGCAGAGAAAAAGTGTCTCCTGCAACCCGTTCCCTTGGTGCTAGATGAACGAACGTCTCTCCACTTGCTCAATTCTGAGAGATAAGTGTGTGTGAAAGCCGTCCTTCACCTAGCTTGTTGGGAACACAAAGTTTCTTTCCAGTTGTAAACTCCATTCCATACATATATATGGGGTGGTACAAGCTCCAACACGGTTTTACAGTGAAAACTGCAGGAACTTCATACCGGCACTAGGAAACAGACTGAGAAAGCAGAGAAAAAGTCTCTCCTGCAACCCGTTCCCTTGGTGCTAGATGAACGAACGTCTCTGCACTTGCTCAGTTCTGAGAGATAAGTGTGTGTGAAAGCCGTCCTTCACCTAGCTTGTTGGGAACACAAAGTTTCTTTTCAGTTGCAAACTCCATTCCATACATATATATGGGAAGGTAGAAGTTTCAACTCGGTTTTACAGTGTAAACTGCAGGAACTTCAAACCGGCACTAGGAAACAGACTGAGAAAGCAGAGAAAAAGTGTCTCCTGCAACCCGTTCCCTTGGTGCTAGATGAACGAACGTCTCTCCACTTGCTCAGTTCTGAGAGATAAGTGTGTGTGAAAGCCGTACTTCACCTAGCTTGTTGGGAACACAAAGGTTTTTTTTCAGTTGGCAACTCCATTCCATACATATATATGGGGAGGTAGAAGTTCCAACTCGGTTTTACAGTGAAAACTGCAGGAACATCACACCGGCACTAGGAAACAGACTGAGAAAGCAGAGAAAAAGTGTCTCCTGCAACCCGTTCCCTTGGTGCTAGATGAACGAACGTCTCTCCACTTGCTCAGTTCTGAGAGATAAGTGTGTGTGAAAGCCGTCCTTTACCTAGCTTGTTGGGAACAAAAGTTTCTTTTCAGTTGCAAACTCCATTCCATACATATATATGGGGAGGTAGAAGCTCCAACACGGTTTTACAGTGAAAACTGCAGGAACTTCAAACCGGCACTAGGAAACAGACTTAGAAAGCAGAGAAAAAGTCTCTCCTGCAACCCGTTCCCTTGGTGCTAGATGAACGAACGTCTCTCCACTTGCTCAGTTCTGAGAGATATGTGTGTGTGAAAGCCGTCCTTCACCTTGCTTGTTGGGAACACAAAGTTTCTTTTCAGTTGCAAACTCCATTCCATACATATATATGGGGTGGTACAAGCTCCAACACGGTTTTACAGTGAAAACTGCAGGAACTTCCTACCGGCACTAGGAAACAGACTGAGAAAGCAGAGAAAAAGTCTCTCCTGCAACCCGTTCCCTTGGTGCTAGATGAACGAACGTCTCTGCACTTGCTCAGTTCTGAGAGATAAGTGTGTGTGAAAGCCGTCCTTCACCTAGCTTGTTGGGAACACAAAGTTTCTTTTCAGTTGCAAACTCCATTCCATACATATATATGGGGAGGTACAAGCTCCAACACGGTTTTACAGAGAAAACTGCAGGATCTTCATACCGGCACTAGGAAACAGACTGAGAAAGCAGAGAAAAAGTCTCTCCTGCAACCCGTTCCCTTGGTGCTAGATGAACGAAAGTCTCTCCACTTGCTCAGTTCTGAGAGATAAGTGTGTGTGAAAGCCGTCCTTCACCTAGCTTGTTGGGAACAAAAAGGTTTTTTTTCAGTTGGCAACTCCATTCCATGCATATATATGGGGAGGTAGAAGTTCCAACTGGGTTTTAAAGTGAAAACTGCAGGAACTTCAAACCGGCACTAGGAAACAGTCTGAGAAAGCAGAGAAAAAGTGTCTCCTGCAACCCGTTCCCTTGGTGCTAGATGAACGAACGTCTCTCCACTTGCTCAGTTCTGAGAGATCAGTGTGTGTGAAAGCCGTCCTTCACCTAGCTTGTTGGGAACACAAAGTTTCTTTTCATTTGCAAACTCCATTCCATACATATATATGGGGAGGTACAAGCTCCAACACGGTTTTACAGTGAAAATTGCAGGAACTTCAAACTGGCACTAGGAAACAGACTGAGATAGCAGAGAAAAAGTGTCTCCTGCAACCCGTTCCCTTGGTGCTAGATGAACGAACGTCTCTCCACTTGCTCAGTTCTGAGAGATAAGTGTGTGTGAAAGCCGTCCTTCACCTAGCTTGTTGGGAACACAAAGTTTCTTTTCAGTTGCAAACTCTATTCCATACATATATATGGGGAGGTACTAGCTCCAACTCTGTTTTACAGTGAAAACTGCAGGAACTTCAAACCGGCACTAGGAAACAGACTGAGAAAGCAGAGAAAAAGTGTCTCCTGCAACCCGTTCCCTTGGTGCTAGATGAACGAACGTCTCTCCACTTGCTCAATTCTGAGAGATAAGTGTGTGTGAAAGCCGTCCTTCACCTAGCTTGTTGGGAACACAAAGTTTCTTTCCAGTTGTAAACTCCATTCCATACATATATATGGGGTGGTACAAGCTCCAACACGGTTTTACAGTGAAAACTGCAGGAACTTCATACCGGCACTAGGAAACAGACTGAGAAAGCAGAGAAAAAGTCTCTCCTGCAACCCGTTCCCTTGGTGCTAGATGAACGAACGTCTCTGCACTTGCTCAGTTCTGAGAGATAAGTGTGTGTGAAAGCCGTCCTTCACCTAGCTTGTTGGGAACACAAAGTTTCTTTTCAGTTGCAAACTCCATTCCATACTTATATATGGGGAGGTACAAGCTCCAACACGGTTTTACAGTGAAAACTGCAGGAACTTCATACCGGCACTAGGAAACAGACTGAGAAAGCAGAGAAAAAGTCTCTCCTGCAACCCGTTCCCTTGGTGCTAGATGAACGAAAGTCTCTCCACTTGCTCAGTTCTGAGAGATAAGTGTGTGTGAAAGCCGTACTTCACCTAGCTTGTTGGGAACAAAAAGGTTTTTTTTCAGTTGGCAACTCCATTCCATACATATATATGGGGAGGTAGAAGTTCCAACTGGGTTTTAAAGTGAAAACTGCAGGAACTTCAAACCGGCACTAGGAAACAGACTGAGATAGCAGAGAAAAAGTGTCTCCTGCAACCCGTTCCCTTGGTGCTAGATGAACGAACGTCTCTCCACTTGCTCAGTTCTGAGAGATAAGTGTGTGTGAAAGCCGTCCTTCACCTAGCTTGTTGGGAACACAAAGTTTCTTTTCAGTTGCAAACTCCATTCCATACATATATATGGGAAGGTAGAAATTTCAACTCGGTTTTACAGTGTAAACTGCAGGAACTTCAAACCGGCACTAGGAAACAGACTGAGAAAGCCGAGAAAAAGTGTCTCCTGCAACCCGTTCCCTTGGTGCTAGATGAACGAACGTCTCTCCACTTGCTCAGTTCTGAGAGATAAGTGTGTGTGAAAGCCGTACTTCACCTAGCTTGTTGGGAACACAAAGGTTTTTTTTCAGTTGGCAACTCCATTCCATACATATATATGGGGAGGTAGAAGTTCCAACTCGGTTTTACAGTGAAAACTGCAGGAACATCACACCGGCACTAGGAAACAGACTGAGAAAGCAGAGAAAAAGTGTCTCCTGCAACCCGTTCCCTTGGTGCTAGATGAACGAACGTCTCTCCACTTGCTCAGTTCTGAGAGATAAGTGTGTGTGAAAGCCGTCCTTCACCTAGCTTGTTGGGAACAAAAGTTTGTTTTCAGTTGCAAACTCCATTCCATACATATATATGGGGAGGTAGAAGCTCCAACACGGTTTTACAGTGAAAACTGCAGGAACTTCAAACCGGCACTAGGAAACAGACTTAGAAAGCAGAGAAAAAGTGTCTCCTGCAACCCGTTCCCTTGGTGCTAGATGAACGAACGTCTCTCCACTTGCTCAGTTCTGAGAGATAAGTGTGTGTGAAAGCCGTCCTTCACCTTACTTGTTGGGAACACAAAGTTTCTTTTCAGTTGCAAACTCCATTCCATACATATATATGGGGTGGTACAAGCTCCAACACGGTTTTACAGTGAAAACTGCAGGAACTTCCTACCGGCACTAGGAAACAGACTGAGAAAGCAGAGAAAAAGTCTCTCCTGCAACCCGTTCCCTTGGTGCTAGATGAACGAACGTCTCTGCACTTGCTCAGTTCTGAGAGATAAGTGTGTGTGAAAGCCGTCCTTCACCTAGCTTGTTGGGAACACAAAGTTTCTTTTCAGTTGCAAACTCCATTCCATACATATATATGGGGAGGTACAAGCTCCAACACGGTTTTACAGAGAAAACTGCAGGAACTTCATACCGGCACTAGGAAACAGACTGAGAAAGCAGAGAAAAAGTCTCTCCTGCAACCCGTTCCCTTGGTGCTAGATGAACGAAAGTCTCTCCACTTGCTCAGTTCTGAGAGATAAGTGTGTGTGAAAGCCGTCCTTCACCTAGCTTGTTGGGAACAAAAAGGTTTTTTTTTCAGTTGGCAACTCCATTCCATGCATATATATGGGGAGGTAGAAGTTCCAACTGGGTTTTAAAGTGAAAACTGCAGGAACTTCAAACCGGCACTAGGAAACAGTCTGAGAAAGCAGAGAAAAAGTGTCTCCTGCAACCCGTTCCCTTGGTGCTAGATGAACGAACGTCTCTCCACTTGCTAAGTTCTGAGAGATCAGTGTGTGTGAAAGCCGTCCTTCACCTAGCTTGTTGGGAACACAAAGTTTCTTTTCATTTGCAAACTCCATTCCATACATATATATGGGGAGGTATAAGCTCCAACACGGTTTTACAGTGAAAACTGCAGGAACTTCAAACCGGCACTAGGAAACAGACTGAGATAGCAGAGAAAAAGTGTCTCCTGCAACCCGTTCCCTTGGTGCTAGATGAACGAACGTCTCTCCACTTGCTCAGTTCTGAGAGATAAGTGTGTGTGAAAGCCGTACTTCACCTAGCTTGTTGGGAACACAAAGGTTTTTTTTCAGTTGGCAACTCCATTCCATACATATATATGGGGAGGTAGAAGTTCCAACTCGGTTTTACAGTGAAAACTGCAGGAACATCAAACAGGCACTCGGAAACAGACTGAGAAAACAGAGAAAAAGTGTCTCCTGCAACCCGTTCCCTTGGTGCTAGATGAACGAACGTCTCTCCACTTGCTCAGTTCTGAGAGATAAGTGTGTGTGAAAGCCGTCCTTCACCTAGGTTGTTGGGAACAAAAGTTTCTTTTCAGTTGCAAACTCCATTCCATACATATATATGGGGAGGTAGAAGCTCCAACACGGTTTTACAGTGAAAACTGCAGGAACTTCAAACCGGCACTAGGAAACAGACTTAGAAAGCAGAGAAAAAGTGTCTCCTGCAACCCGTTCCCTTGGTGCTAGATGAACGAACGTCTCTCCACTTGCTCAGTTCTGAGAGATAAGTGTGTGTGAAAGCCGTCCTTCACCTAGCTTGTTGGGAACACAAAGTTTCTTTTCAGTTGCAAACTCCATTCCATACATATATATGGGAAGGTAGAAGTTTCAACTCGGTTTTACAGTGTAAACTGCAGGAACTTCAAACCGGCACTAGGAAACAGACTGAGAAAGCCGAGAAAAAGTGTCTCCTGCAACCCGTTCCCTTGGTGCTAGATGAGCGAACGTCTCTCCACTTGCTCAGTTCTGAGAGATAAGTGTGTGTGAAAGCCGTCCTTCACCTAGCTTGTTGGGAACACAAAGTTTCTTTTCAGTTGCAAACTCCATTCCACACATATATATGGGGAGGTACAAGCTCCAACACGGTTTTACAGTGAAAACTGCAGGAACTTCAAACCGGCACTAGGAAACAGACTGAGAAAGCAGAGAAAAAGTGTCTCCTGCAACCCGTTCCCTTGGTGCTAGATGAACGAACGTCTCTCCACTTGCTCAGTTCTGAGAGATAAGTGTGTGTGAAAGCTGTCCTTCACCTAGCTTGTTGGGAACACAAAGTTTTTTTTCAGTTGGCAACTCCATTCCATACATATATATGGGGAGGTACAAGCTCCAACACGGTTTTACAGTGAAAATTTCAGGAACTACAAACCGGCACTAAGAAACAGACTGAGAAAGCAGAGAAAAAGTCTCTCCTGCAACCCGTTCCCTTGGTGCTAGATGAATGAACGTCTCTCCACTTGCTCAGTTCTGAGAGATAAGTGTGTGTGAAAGCCGTCCTTCACCTAGCTTGTTGGGAACACAAAGTTTCTTTTCAGTTGCAAACTCCATTCCATACATATATATGGGGAGGTACTAGCTCCAACTCTGTTTTACAGTGAAAACTGCAGGAACTTCAAACCGGCACTAGGAAACAGACTGAGAAAGCAGAGAAAAACTGTCTCCTGCAACCCGTTCCCTTGGTGCTAAATGAACGAACGTCTCTCCACTTGCTCAGTTCTGAGAGATAAGTGTGTGTGAAAGCCGTCCTTCACCTAGCTTGTTGGGAACACAAAGTTTCTTTCCAGTTGCAAACTCCATTCCATACATATATATGGGAAGGTAGAAGTTTCAACTCGGTTTTACAGTGTAAACTGCATTAACTTCAAACCGGCACTAGGAAACAGACTGAGAAAGCCGAGAAAAAGTGTCTCCTGCAACCCGTTCCCTTGGTGCTAGATGAACGAACGTCTCTCCACTTGCTTAGTTCTGAGAGATAAGTGTGTGTGAAAGCCGTCCTTCACCTAGCTTGTTGGGAACAAAAGTTTCTTTTCAGTTGCAAACTCCATTCCATACATATATATGGGGAGGTACAAGCTCCAACACGGTTTTACAGTGAAAACTGCAGGAACTTCAAACCGGCACTAGGAAACAGACTGAGAAAGCAGAGAAAAAGTCTCTCCTGCAACCCGTTCCCTTGGTGCTAGATGAACGAACGTCTCTCCACTTGCTCAGTTCTGAGACATAAGTGTGTGTGAAAGCCGTCCTTCACCTAGCTTGTTGGGAACAAAAGTTTCTTTTCAGTTGCAAACTCCATTCCATACATATATATGGGGAGGTAGAAGCTCCAACACGGTTTTACAGTGAAAACTGCAGGAACTTCAAACCGGCACTAGGAAACAGACTTAGAAAGCAGAGAAAAAGTCTCTCCTGCAACCCGTTCCCTTGGTGATAGATGAACGAACGTCTCTGCACTTGCTCAGTTCTGAGAGATAAGTGTGTGTGAAAGCCGTCCTTCACCTAGCTTGTTGGGAACACAAAGTTTCTTTTCAGTTGCAAACTCCATTCCATACATATATATGGGGAGGTACAAGCTCCAACACGGTTTTACAGTGAAAACTGCAGGAACTTCATACCGGCACTAGGAAACAGACTGAGAAAGCAGAGAAAAAGTGTCTCCTGCAACCCGTTCCCTTGGTGCTAGATGAACGAACGTCTCTCCACTTGCTCAGTTCTGAGAGATAAGTGTGTGTGAAAGCCGTCCTTCACCTAGCTTGTTGGGAACAAAAGTTTCTTTTCAGTTGCAAACTCCATTCCATACATATATATGGGGTGGTAGAAGCTCCAACACGGTTTTACAGTGAAAACTGCAGGAACTTCATACCGGCACTAGGAAACAGACTTAGAAAGCAGAGAAAAAGTCTCTCCTGCACCCCGTTCAATTGGTGCTAGATGAACGAACGTCTCTCCACTTGCTCCGTTCTGAGAGATAAGTGTGTGTGAAAGCCGTCCTTCACCTAGCTTGTTGGGAACACAAAGTTTCTTTTCAGTTGCAAACTCCATTCCATACATATATATGGGGAGGTACTAGCTCCAACTCGTTTTTACAGTGAAAACTGCAGGAACTTCAAACCGGCACTAGGAAACAGACTGAGAAAGCAGAGAAAAACTGTCTCCTGCAACCCGTTCCCTTGGTGCTAAATGAACGAACGTCTCTCCACTTGCTCAGTTCTGAGAGATAAGTGTGTGTGAAAGCCGTCCTTCACCTAGCTTGTTGGGAACACAAAGTTTCTTTCCAGTTGCAAACTCCATTCCATACATATATATGGGAAGGTAGAAGTTTCAACTCGGTTTTACAGTGTAAACTGCATTAACTTCAAACCGGCACTAGGAAACAGACTGAGAAAGCCGAGAAAAAGTGTCTCCTGCAACCCGTTCCCTTGGTGCTAGATGAACGAACGTCTCTCCACTTGCTTAGTTCTGAGAGATAAGTGTGTGTGAAAGCCGTCCTTCACCTAGCTTGTTGGGAACAAAAGTTTCTTTTCAGTTGCAAACTCCATTCCATACATATATATGGGGAGGTACAAGCTCCAACACGGTTTTACAGTGAAAACTGCAGGAACTTCAAACCGGCACTAGGAAACAGACTGAGAAAGCAGAGAAAAAGTCTCTCCTGCAACCCGTTCCCTTGGTGCTAGATGAACGAACGTCTCTCCACTTGCTCAGTTCTGAGAGATAAGTGTGTGTGAAAGCCGTCCTTCACCTAGCTTGTTGGGAACAAAAGTTTCTTTTCAGTTGCAAACTCCATTCCATACATATATATGGGGAGGTAGAAGCTCCAACACGGTTTTACAGTGAAAACTGCAGGAACTTCAAACCGGCACTAGGAAACAGACTTAGAAAGCAGAGAAAAAGTCTCTCCTGCAACCCGTTCCCTTGGTGATAGATGAACGAACGTCTCTCCACTTGCTCAGTTGTGAGAGATAAGTGTGTGTGAAAGCCGTCCTTCACCTAGCTTGTTGGGAACACAAAGTTTCTTTTCAGTTGCAAACTCCATTCCATACATATATATGGGGAGGTACAAGCTCCAACACGGTTTTACAGTGAAAACTGCAGGAACTTCATACCGGCACTAGGAAACAGACTGAGAAAGCAGAGAAAAAGTGTCTCCTGCAATCCGTTCCCTTGGTGCTAGATGAACGAACGTCTCTCCACTTGCTCAGTTCTGAGAGATAAGTGTGTGTGAAAGCCGTCCTTCACCTAGCTTGTTGGGAACAAAAGTTTCTTTTCAGTTGCAAACTCCATTCCATACATATATATGGGGTGGTAGAAGCTCCAACACGGTTTTACAGTGAAAACTGCAGGAACTTCATACCGGCACTAGGAAACAGACTTAGAAATCAGAGAAAAAGTCTCTCCTGCACCCCGTTCAATTGGTGCTAGATGAACGAACGTCTCTCCACTTGCTCCGTTCTGAGAGATAAGTGTGTGTGAAAGCCGTCCTTCACCTAGCTTGTTGGGAACACAAAGTTTCTTTTCAGTTGCAAACTCCATTCCATACATATATATGGGGAGGTAGTAGCTCCAACTCGTTTTTACAGTGAAAACTGCAGGAACTTCAAACCGGCACTAGGAAACAGACTTAGAAAGCAGAGAAAAAGTGTCTCCTGCAACCCGTTCCCTTGGTGCTAGATGAACGAACGTCTCTCCACTTGCTCAGTTCTGAGAGATAAGTGTGTGTGAAAGCCGTCCTTCACCTAGCTTGTTGGGAACAAAAGTTTCTTTTCAGTTGCAAACTCCATTCCATACATATATATGGGGAGGTAGAAGCTCCAACACGGTTTTACAGTGAAAACTGCAGGAACTTCAAACCGGCAGTAGGAAACAGACTTAGAAAGCAGAGAAAAAGTCTCTCCTGCAACCCGTTCCCTTGGTGCTAGATGAACGAACGTCTCTCCACTTGCTCAGTTCTGAGAGATAAGTGTGTGTGAAAGCCGTCCTTCACCTAGCTTGTTGGGAACACAAAGTTTCTTTTCAGTTGCAAACTCCATTCCATACATATATATGGGGAGGTACAAGCTCCAACACGGTTTTACAGTGAAAACTGCAGGAACTTCATACCGGCACTAGGAAACAGAATGAGAAAGCAGAGAAAAAGTGTCTCCTGCAACCCGTTCCCTTGGTGCTAGATGAACGAACGTCTCTCCACTTGCTCAGTTCTGAGAGATAAGTGTGTGTGAAAGCCGTCCTTCACCTAGCTTGTTGGGAACAAAAGTTTCTTTTCAGTTGCAAACTCCATTCCATACATATATATGGGGAGGTAGAAGCTCCAACACGGTTTTACAGTGAAAACTGCAGGAACTTCAAACCGGCACTAGGAAACAGACTTAGAAAGCAGAGAAAATGTGTCTCCTGCAACCCGTTCCCTTGGTGCTAGATGAACGAACGTCTCTCCACTTGCTCAGTTCTGAGAGATAAGTGTGTGTGAAAGCCGTCCTTCACCTAGCTTGTTGGGAACACAAAGTTTCTTTTCAGTTGCAAACTCCATTCCATACATATATATGGGGAGGTACAAGCTCCAACACGGTTTTACAGTGAAAACTGCAGGAACTTCATACCGGCACTAGGAAACAGACTGAGAAAGCAGAGAAAAAGTGTCTCCTGCAACCCGTTCCCTTGGTGCTAGATGAACGAACGTCTCTCCACTTGCTCAGTTCTGAGAGATAAGTGTGTGTGAAAGCCGTCCTTCACCTAGCTTGTTGGGAACAAAAGTTTCTTTTCAGTTGCAAACTCCATTCCATACATATATATGGGGTGGTAGAAGCTCCAACACGGTTTTACAGTGAAAACTGCAGGAACTTCATACCGGCACTAGGAAACAGACTTAGAAAGCAGAGAAAAAGTCTCTCCTGCACCCCGTTCAATTGGTGCTAGATGAACGAACGTCTCTCCACTTGCTCCGTTCTGAGAGATAAGTGTGTGTGAAAGCCGTCCTTCACCTAGCTTGTTGGGAACACAAAGTTTCTTTTCAGTTGCAATCTCCATTCCATACATATATATGGGGAGGTAGTAGCTCCAACTCGTTTTTACAGTGAAAACTGCAGGAACTTCAAACCGGCACTAGGAAACAGACTTAGAAAGCAGAGAAAAAGTGTCTCCTGCAACCCGTTCCCTTGGTGCTAGATGAACGAACGTCTCTCCACTTGCTCAGTTCTGAGAGATAAGTGTGTGTGAAAGCCGTCCTTCACCTAGCTTGTTGGGAACAAAAGTTTCTTTTCAGTTGCAAACTCCATTCCATACATATATATGGGGAGGTAGAAGCTCCAACACGGTTTTACAGTGAAAACTGCAGGAACTTCAAACCGGCAGTAGGAAACAGACTTAGAAAGCAGAGAAAAAGTCTCTCCTGCAACCCGTTCCCTTGGTGCTAGATGAACGAACGTCTCTCCACTTGCTCAGTTCTGAGAGATAAGTGTGTGTGAAAGCCGTCCTTCACCTAGCTTGTTGGGAACACAAAGTTTCTTTTCAGTTGCAAACTCCATTCCATACATATATATGGGGAGGTACAAGCTCCAACACGGTTTTACAGTGAAAACTGCAGGAACTTCATACCGGCACTAGGAAACAGAATGAGAAAGCAGAGAAAAAGTGTCTCCTGCAACCCGTTCCCTTGGTGCTAGATGAACGAACGTCTCTCCACTTGCTCAGTTCTGAGAGATAAGTGTGTGTGAAAGCCGTCCTTCACCTAGCTTGTTGGGAACAAAAGTTTCTTTTCAGTTGCAAACTCCATTCCATACATATATATGGGGAGGTAGAAGCTCCAACACGGTTTTACAGTGAAAACTGCAGGAACTTCAAACCGGCACTAGGAAACAGACTTAGAAAGCAGAGAAAATGTGTCTCCTGCAACCCGTTCCCTTGGTGCTAGATGAACGAACGTCTCTCCACTTGCTCAGTTCTGAGAGATAAGTGTGTGTGAAAGCCGTCCTTCACCTAGCTTGTTGGGAACACAAAGTTTCTTTTCAGTTGCAAACTCCATTCCATACATATATATGGGGAGGTACAAGCTCCAACACGGTTTTACAGTGAAAACTGCAGGAACTTCATACCGGCACTAGGAAACAGACTGAGAAAGCAGAGAAAAAGTGTCTCCTGCAACCCGTTCCCTTGGTGCTAGATGAACGAACGTCTCTCCACTTGCTCAGTTCTGAGAGATAAGTGTGTGTGAAAGCCGTCCTTCACCTAGCTTGTTGGGAACACAAAGTTTCTTTTCAGTTGCAAACTCCATTCCATACATATATATGGGGAGGTACAAGCTCCAACACGGTTTTACAGTGAAAACTGCAGGAACTTCATACCGGCACTAGGAAACAGACTGAGAAAGCAGAGAAAAAGTGTCTCCTGCAACCCGTTCCCTTGGTGCTAGATGAACGAACGTCTCTCCACTTGCTCAGTTCTGAGAGATAAGTGTGTGTGAAAGCCGTCCTTCACCTAGCTTGTTTGGAACAAAAGTTTCTTTTCAGTTGCAAACTCCATTCCATACATATATATGGGGAGGTAGAAGCTCCAACACGGTTTTACAGTGAAAACTGCAGGAACTTCATACCGGCACTAGGAAACAGACTTAGAAAGCAGAGAAAAAGTCTCTCCTGCACCCCGTTCAATTGGTGCTAGATGAACGAACGTCTCTCCACTTGCTCCGTTCTGAGAGATAAGTGTGTGTGAAAGCCGTCCTTCACCTAGCTTGTTGGGAACACAAAGTTTCTTTTCAGTTGCAAACTCCATTCCATACATATATATGGGGAGGTACAAGCTCCAACACGGTTTTACAGTGAAAACTGCAGGAACTTCATACCGGCACTAGGAAACAGACTGAGAAAGCAGAGAAAAAGTGTCTCCTGCAACCCGTTCCCTTGGTGCTAGATGAACGAACGTCTCTCCACTTGCTCAGTTCTGAGAGATAAGTGTGTGTGAAAGCCGTCCTTCACCTAGCTTGTTGGGAACAAAAGTTTCTTTTCAGTTGCAAACTCCATTCCATACATATATATGGGGTGGTAGAAGCTCCAACACGGTTTTACAGTGAAAACTGCAGGAACTTCAAACCGGCACTAGGAAACAGACTTAGAAAGCAGAGAAAAAGTGTCTCCTGCAACCCGTTCCCTTGGTGCTAGATGAACGAACGTCTCTCCACTTGCTCAGTTCTGAGAGATAAGTGTGTGTGAAAGCCGTCCTTCACCTAGCTTGTTGGGAACACAAAGGTTTTTTTTCAGTTGGCAACTCCATTCCATACATATATATGGGGAGGTAGATGTTCCAACTCGGTTTTACAGTGAAAACTGCAGGAACATCAAACCGGCACTAGGAAACAGACTGAGAAAGCAGAGAAAAAGTGTCTCCTGCAACCCGTTCCCTTGGTGCTAGATGAACGAACGTCTCTCCACTTGCTCAGTTCTGAGAGATAAGTGTGTGTGAAAGCCGTCCTTCACCTAGGTTGTTGGGAACAAAAGTTTCTTTTCAGTTGCAAACTCCATTCCATACATATATATGGGGAGGTAGAAGCTCCAACACGGTTTTACAGTGAAAACTGCAGGAACTTCAAACCGGCACTAGGAAACAGACTTAGAAAGCAGAGAAAAAGTGTCTCCTGCAACCCGTTCCCTTGGTGCTAGATGAACGAACGTCTCTCCACTTGCTCAGTTCTGAGAGATAAGTGTGTGTGAAAGCCGTCCTTCACCTAGCTTGTTGGGAACAAAAGTTTCTTTTCAGTTGCAAACTCCATTCCATACATATATATGGGGAGGTAGAAGCTCCAACACGGTTTTACAGTGAAAACTGCAGGAACTTCAAACCGGCACTAGGAAACAGACTTAGAAAGCAGAGAAAAAGTGTCTCCTGCAACCCGTTCCCTTGGTGCTAGATGAACGAACGTCTCTCCACTTGCTCAGTTCTGAGAGATAAGTGTGTGTGAAAGCCGTCCTTCACCTAGCTTGTTGGGAACACAAAGGTTTTTTTTCATTTGGCAACTCCATTCCATACATATATATGGGGAGGTAGATGTTCCAACTCGGTTTTATAGTGAAAACTGCAGGAACATCAAACCGGCACTAGGAAACAGACTGAGAAAGCAGAGAAAAAGTGTCTCCTGCAACCCGTTCCCTTGGTGCTAGATGAACGAACGTCTCTCCACTTGCTCAGTTCTGAGAGATAAGTGTGTGTGAAAGCCGTCCTTCACATAGCTTGTTGGGAACACAAAGGTTTTTTTTCAGTTGGCAACTCCATTCCACACATATATATGGGGAGGTAGATGTTCCAACTCGGTTTTACAGTGAAAACTGCAGGAACATCAAACCGGCACTAGGAAACAGAATGAGAAAGCAGAGAAAAAGTGTCTCCTGCAACCCGTTCCCTTGGTGCTAGATGAACGAACGTCTCTCCACTTGCTCAGTTCTGAGAGATAAGTGTGTGTGAAAGCAGTCCTTCACCTAGGTTGTTGGGAACAAATGTTTCTTTTCAGTTGCAAACTCCATTCCATACATATATATGGGGAGGTAGAAGCTCCAACACGGTTTTACAGTGAAAACTGCAGGAACTTCAAACCGGCACTAGGAAACAGACTTAGAAAGCAGAGAAAAAGTGTCTCCTGCAACCCGTTCCCTTGGTGCTAGATGAACGAACGTCTCTCCACTTGCTCAGTTCTGAGAGATAAGTGTGTGTGAAAGCCGTCCTTCACCTAGCTTGTTGGGAACACAAAGGTTTTTTTTCAGTTGGCAACTCCATTCCATACATATATATGGGGAGGTACTAGCTCCAACTCGGTTTTACAGTGAAAACTGCAGGAACATCACACCGGCACTAGGAAACAGACTGAGAAAGCAGAGAAAAAGTGTCTCCTGCAACACGTTCCCTTGGTGCTAGATGAACGAACGTCTCTCCACTTGCTCAGTTCTGAGAGATAAGTGTGTGTGAAAGCCGTCCTTCACCTAGGTTGTTGGGAACAAAAGTTTGTTTTCAGTTGCAAACTCCATTCCATACATATATATGGGGAGGTAGAAGCTCCAACACGGTTTTACAGTGAAAACTGCAGGAACTTCAAACCGGCACTAGGAAACAGACTTAGAAAGCAGAGAAAAAGTGTCTCCTGCAACCCGTTCCCTTGGTGCTAGATGAACGAACGTCTCTCCACTTGCTCAGGTCTGAGAGATAAGTGTGTGTGAAAGCCGTCCTTCACCTAGCTTGTTGGGAACACAAAGTTTCTTTTCAGTTGCAAACTCCATTCCACACATATATATGGGGAGGTACAAGCTCCAACACGGTTTTACAGTGAAAACTGCAGGAACTTCAAACCGGAAATAGGAAACAGACAGAGAAAGCAGAGAAAAAGTGTCTCCTGCAACCCGTTCCCTTGGTGCTAGATGAACGAACGTCTCTCCACTTGCTCAGTTCTGAGAGATAAGTGTGTGTGAAAGCCGTCCTTCACCTAGCTTGTTGGGAACACAAAGTTTCTTTTCAGTTGCAAACTCCATTCCACACATATATATGGGGAGGTACAAGCTCCAACACGGTTTTACAGTGAAAACTGCAGGAACTTCAAACCGGAAATAGGAAACAGACAGAGAAAGCAGAGAAAAAGTGTCTCCTGCAACCCGTTCCCTTGGTGCTAGATGAACGGACGTCTCTCCACTTGCTCAGTTCTGAGAGATAAGTGTGTGTGAAAGCCGTCCTTCACCTAGCTTGTTGGGAACACAAACTTTCTTTTCAGTTGCAAACTCCATTCCATACATATATATGGGGAGGTACTAGCTCCAACTCGGTTTTACAGTGAAAACTGCAGGAACATCAAACCGGCACTAGGAAACAGACTGAGAAAGCAGAGAAAAAGTGTCTCCTGCAACCCGTTCCCTTGGTGCTAAATGAACGAACGTCTCTCCACTTGCTCAGTTCTGAGAGATAAGTGTGTGTGAAAGCCGTCCTTCACCTAGCTTGTTGGGAACACAAAGTTTCTTTCCAGTTGCAAACTCCATTCCATACATATATATGGGAAGGTAGAAGTTTCAACTCGGTTTTACAGTGTAAACTGCAGGAACTTCAAACCGGCACTAGGAAACAGACTGAGAAAGCCGAGAAAAAGTGTCTCCTGCAACCCGTTCCCTTGGTGCTAGATGAACGAACGTCTCTCCACTTGCTTAGTTCTGAGAGATAAGTGTGTGTGAAAGCCGTCCTTCACCTAGCTTGTTGGGAACACAAAGGTTTTTTTTCAGTTGGCAACTCCATTCCATACATATATATGGGGAGGTAGAAGTTCCAACTCGGTTTTACAGTGAAAACTGCAGGAACATCACACCGGCACTAGGAAACAGACTGAGAAAGCCGAGAAAAAGTGTCTCCTGCAACCCGTTCCCTTGGTGCTAGATGAACGAACGTCTCTCCACTTGCTCAGTTCTGAGAGATAAGTGTGTGTGAAAGCCGTCCTTCACCTAGCTTGTTGGGAACACAAAGGTTTTTTTTCAGTTGGCAACTCCATTCCATACATATATATGGGGAGGTAGAAGTTCCAACTCGGTTTTACAATGAAAACTGCAGGAACATCACACAGGCACTAGGAAACAGACTGAGAAAGCAAAGAAAAAGTGTCTCCTGCAACCCGTTCCCTTGGTGCTAGATGAACGAACGTCTCTCCACTTGCTCAGTTCTGAGAGAAAAGTGTGTGTGAAAGCCGTCCTTCACCTAGCTTGTTGGGAACAAAAGTTTCTTTTCAGTTGCAAACTCCATTCCATACATATATATGGGGAGGTAGAAGCTCCAACACGGTTTTACAGTGAAAACTGCAGGAACTTCAAACCGGCACTAGGAAACAGTCTTAGAAAGCAGAGAAAAAGTCTCTCCTGCAACCCGTTCCCTTGGTGCTAGATGAACGAACGTCTCTCCACTTGCTCAGTTCTGAGAGATAAGTGTGTGTGAAAGCCGTCCTTCACCTAGCTTGTTGGGAACACAAAGTTTCTTTTCAGTTGCAAACTCCATTCCATACATATATATGGGGAGGTACAAGCTCCAACACGGTTTTACAGTGAAAACTGCAGGAACTTCATACCGGCACTAGGAAACAGACTGAGAAAGCAGAGAAAAAGTCTCTCCTGCAACCCGTTCCCTTGGTGCTAGATGAACGAACGTCTCTGCACTTGCTCAGTTCTGAGAGATAAGTGTGTGTGAAAGCCGTCCTTCACCTAGCTTGTTGGGAACAAAAGTTTCTTTTCAGTTGCAAACTCCATTCCATACATATATATGGGGAGGTACAAGCTCCAACACGGTTTTACAGTGAAAACTGCAGGAACTTCAAACCGGCACTAGGAAACAGACTTAGAAAGCAGAGAAAAAGTCTCTCCTGCAACCCGTTCCCTTGGTGCTAGATGAACGAACGTCTCTCCACTTGCTCAGTTCTGAGAGATAAGTGTGTGTGAAAGCCGTCCTTCACCTAGCTTGTTGGGAACAAAAGTTTCTTTTCAGTTGCAAACTCCATTCCATACATATATATGGGGAGGTAGAAGCTCCAACACGGTTTTACAGTGAAAACTGCAGGAACTTCAAACCGGCACTAGGAAACAGACTTAGAAAGCAGAGAAAAAGTCTCTCCTGCAACCCGTTCCCTTGGTGCTAGATGAACGAACGTCTCTCCACTTGCTCAGTTCTGAGAGATAAGTGTGTGTGAAAGCCGTCCTTCACCTAGCTTGTTGGGAACACAAAGTTTCTTTTCAGTTGCAAACTCCATTCCATACATATATATGGGGAGGTACAAGCTCCAACACGGTTTTACAGTGAAAACTGCAGGAACTTCATACCGGCACTAGGAAACAGACTGAGAAAGCAGAGAAAAAGTGTCTCCTGCAACCCGTTCCCTTGGTGCTAGATGAACGAACGTCTCTCCACTTGCTCAGTTCTGAGAGATAAGTGTGTGTGAAAGCCGTCCTTCACCTAGCTTGTTGGGAACAAAAGTTTCTTTTCAGTTGCAAACTCCATTCCATACATATATATGGGGTGGTAGAAGCTCCAACACGGTTTTACAGTGAAAACTGCAGGAACTTCAAACCGGCACTAGGAAACAGACTTAGAAAGCAGAGAAAAAGTGTCTCCTGCAACCCGTTCCCTTGGTGCTAGATGAACGAACGTCTCTCCACTTGCTCAGTTCTGAGAGATAAGTGTGTGTGAAAGCCGTCCTTCACCTAGCTTGTTGGGAACACAAAGGTTTTTTTTCAGTTGGCAACTCCATTCCATACATATATATGGGGAGGTAGATGTTCCAACTCGGTTTTACAGTGAAAACTGCAGGAACATCAAACCGGCACTAGGAAACAGACTGAGAAAGCAGAGAAAAAGTGTCTCCTGCAACCCGTTCCCTTGGTGCTAGATGAACGAACGTCTCTCCACTTGCTCAGTTCTGAGAGATAAGTGTGTGTGAAAGCCGTCCTTCACCTAGGTTGTTGGGAACAAAAGTTTCTTTTCAGTTGCAAACTCCATTCCATACATATATATGGGGAGGTAGAAGCTCCAACACGGTTTTACAGTGAAAACTGCAGGAACTTCAAACCGGCACTAGGAAACAGAATGAGAAAGCAGAGAAAAAGTGTCTCCTGCAACCCGTTCCCTTGGTGCTAGATGAACGAACGTCTCTCCACTTGCTCAGTTCTGAGAGATAAGTGTGTGTGAAAGCAGTCCTTCACCTAGGTTGTTGGGAACAAATGTTTCTTTTCAGTTGCAAACTCCATTCCATACATATATATGGGGAGGTACTAGCTCCAACTCGGTTTTACAGTGAAAACTGCAGGAACATCACACCGGCACTAGGAAACAGACTGAGAAAGCAGAGAAAAAGTGTCTCCTGCAACCCGTTCCCTTGGTGCTAGATGAACGAACGTCTCTCCACTTGCTCAGTTCTGAGAGATAAGTGTGTGTGAAAGCCGTCCTTCACCTAGGTTGTTGGGAACAAAAGTTTGTTTTCAGTTGCAAACTCCATTCCATACATATATATGGGGAGGTAGAAGCTCCAACACGGTTTTAAAGTGAAAACTGCAGGAACTTCAAACCGGCACTAGGAAACAGACTTAGAAAGCAGAGAAAAAGTGTCTCCTGCAACCCGTTCCCTTGGTGCTAGATGAACGAACGTCTCTCCACTTGCTCAGTTCTGAGAGATAAGTGTGTGTGAAAGCCGTCCTTCACCTAGCTTGTTGGGAACACAAAGTTTCTTTTCAGTTGCAAACTCCATTCCATACATATATATGGGAAGGTAGAAGTTTCAACTCGGTTTTACAGTGTAAACTGCAGGAACTTCAAACCGGCACTAGGAAACAGACTGAGAAAGCCGAGAAAAAGTGTCTCCTGCAACCCGTTCCCTTGGTGCTAGATGAACGAACGTCTCTCCACTTGCTCAGGTCTGAGAGATAAGTGTGTGTGAAAGCCGTCCTTCACCTAGCTTGTTGGGAACACAAAGTTTCTTTTCAGTTGCAAACTCCATTCCACACATATATATGGGGAGGTACAAGCTCCAACACGGTTTTACAGTGAAAACTGCAGGAACTTCAAACCGGAAATAGGAAACAGACAGAGAAAGCAGAGAAAAAGTGTCTCCTGGAACCCGTTCCCTTGGTGCTAGATGAACGAACGTCTCTCCACTTGCTCAGTTCTGAGAGATAAGTGTGTGTGAAAGCCGTCCTTCACCTAGCTTGTTGGGAACAAAAGTTTCTTTTCAGTTGCAAACTCCATTCCACACATATATATGGGGAGGTACAAGCTCCAACACGGTTTTACAGTGAAAACTGCAGGAACTTCAAACCGGCACTAGGAAACAGACTTAGAAAGCAGAGAAAAAGTCTCTCCTGCAACCCGTTCCCTTGGTGCTAGATGAACGAACGTCTCTCCACTTGCTCAGTTCTGAGAGATAAGTGTGTGTGAAAGCCGTCCTTCACCTAGCTTGTTGGGAACAAAAGTTTCTTTTCAGTTGCAAACTCCATTCCATACATATATATGGGGAGGTAGAAGCTCCAACACGGTTTTACAGTGAAAACTGCAGGAACTTCAAACCGGCACTAGGAAACAGACTTAGAAAGCAGAGAAAAAGTCTCTCCTGCAACCCGTTCCCTTGGTGCTAGATGAACGAACGTCTCTCCACTTGCTCAGTTCTGAGAGATAAGTGTGTGTGAAAGCCGTCCTTCACCTAGCTTGTTGGGAACACAAAGTTTCTTTTCAGTTGCAAACTCCATTCCATACATATATATGGGTAGGTACAAGCTCCAACACGGTTTTACAGTGAAAACTGCAGGAACTTCATACCGGCACTAGGAAACAGACTGAGAAAGCAGAGAAAAAGTGTCTCCTGCAACCCGTTCCCTTGGTGCTAGATGAACGAACGTCTCTCCACTTGCTCAGTTCTGAGAGATAAGTGTGTGTGAAAGCCGTCCTTCACCTAGCTTGTTGGGAACAAAAGTTTCTTTTCAGTTGCAAACTCCATTCCATACATATATATGGGGTGGTAGAAGCTCCAACACGGTTTTACAGTGAAAACTGCAGGAACTTCAAACCGGCACTAGGAAACAGACTTAGAAAGCAGAGAAAAAGTGTCTCCTGCAACCCGTTCCCTTGGTGCTAGATGAACGAACGTCTCTCCACTTGCTCAGTTCTGAGAGATAAGTGTGTGTGAAAGCCGTCCTTCACCTAGCTTGTTGGGAACACAAAGGTTTTTTTTCAGTTGGCAACTCCATTCCATACATATATATGGGGAGGTAGATGTTCCAACTCGGTTTTACAGTGAAAACTGCAGGAACATCAAACCGGCACTAGGAAACAGACTGAGAAAGCAGAGAAAAAGTGTCTCCTGCAACCCGTTCCCTTGGTGCTAGATGAACGAACGTCTCTCCACTTGCTCAGTTCTGAGAGATAAGTGTGTGTGAAAGCCGTCCTTCACCTAGCTTGTTGGGAACAAAAGTTTCTTTTCAGTTGCAAACTCCATTCCATACATATATATGGGGAGGTAGAAGCTCCAACACGGTTTTACAGTGAAAACTGCAGGAACTTCAAACCGGCACTAGGAAACAGACTTAGAAAGCAGAGAAAAAGTGTCTCCTGCAACCCGTTCCCTTGGTGCTAGATGAACGAACGTCTCTCCACTTGCTCAGTTCTGAGAGATAAGTGTGTGTGAAAGCCGTCCTTCACCTAGCTTGTTGGGAACACAAAGGTTTTTTTTCAGTTGGCAACTCCATTCCATACATATATATGGGGAGGTAGATGTTCCAACTCGGTTTTACAGTGAAAACTGCAGGAACATCAAACCGGCACTAGGAAACAGACTGAGAAAGCAGAGAAAAAGTGTCTCCTGCAACCCGTTCCCTTGGTGCTAGATGAACGAACGTCTCTCCACTTGCTAAGTTCTGAGAGATAAGTGTGTGTGAAAGCCGTCCTTCACCTAGCTTGTTGGGAACACAAAGGTTTTTTTTCAGTTGGCAACTCCATTCCACACATATATATGGGGAGGTAGATGTTCCAACTGGGTTTTACAGTGAAAACTGCAGGAACATCAAACCGGCACTAGGAAACAGAATGAGAAAGCAGAGAAAAAGTGTCTCCTGCAACCCGTTCCCTTGGTGCTAGATGAACGAACGTCTCTCCACTTGCTCAGTTCTGAGAGATAAGTGTGTGTGAAAGCAGTCCTTCACCTAGGTTGTTGGGAACAAATGTTTCTTTTCAGTTGCAAACTCCATTCCATACATATATATGGGGAGGTACTAGCTCCAACTCGGTTTTACAGTGAAAACTGCAGGAACATCACACCGGCACTAGGAAACAGACTGAGAAAGCAGAGAAAAAGTGTCTCCTGCAACCCGTTCCCTTGGTGCTAGATGAACGAACGTCTCTCCACTTGCTCAGTTCTGAGAGATAAGTGTGTGTGAAAGCCGTCCTTCACCTAGGTTGTTGGGAACAAAAGTTTGTTTTCAGTTGCAAACTCCATTCCATACATATATATGGGAAGGTAGAAGTTTCAACTCGGTTTTACAGTGTAAACTGCAGGAACTTCAAACCGGCACTAGGAAACAGACTGAGAAAGCCGAGAAAAAGTGTCTCCTGCAACCCGTTCCCTTGGTGCTAGATGAACGAACGTCTCTCCACTTGCTCAGTTCTGAGAGATAAGTGTGTGTGAAAGCCGTCCTTCACCTTGGTTGTTGGGAACAAAAGTTTGTTTTCAGTTGCAAACTCCATTCCATACATATATATGGGAAGGTAGAAGTTTCAACTCGGTTTTACAGTGTAAACTGCAGGAACTTCAAACCGGCACTAGGAAACAGACTGAGAAAGCCGAGAAAAAGTGTCTCCTGCAACCCGTTCCCTTGGTGCTAGATGAACGAACGTCTCTCCACTTGCTCAGGTCTGAGAGATAAGTGTGTGTGAAAGCCGTCCTTCACCTAGCTTGTTGGGAACACAAAGTTTCTTTTCAGTTGCAAACTCCATTCCACACATATATATGGGGAGGTACAAGCTCCAACACGGTTTTACAGTGAAAACTGCAGGAACTTCAAACCGGAAATAGGAAACAGACAGAGAAAGCAGAGAAAAAGTGTCTCCTGGAACCCGTTCCCTTGGTGCTAGATGAACGAACGTCTCTCCACTTGCTCAGTTCTGAGAGATAAGTGTGTGTGAAAGCCGTACTTCACCTAGCTTGTTGGGAACACAAAGTTTTTTTTCAGTTGGCAACTCCATTCCATACATATATATGGGGAGGTACAAGCTCCAACACGGTTTTACAGTGAAAATTTCAGGAACTACAAACCGGCACTAGGAAACAGACTGAGAAAGCAGAGAAAAAGTCTCTCCTGCAACCCGTTCCCTTGGTGCTAGATGAATGAACGTCTCTCCACTTGCTCAGTTCTGAGAGATAAGTGTGTGTGAAAGCCGTCCTTCACCTAGCTTGTTGGGAACACAAAGTTTCTTTCCAGTTGCAAACTCCATTCCATACATATATATGGGAAGGTAGAAGTTTCAACTCGGTTTTACAGTGTAAACTGCAGGAACTTCAAACCGGCACTAGGAAACAGACTGAGAAAGCCGAGAAAAAGTGTCTCCTGCAACCCGTTCCCTTGGTGCTAGATGAACGAACGTCTCTCCACTTGCTTAGTTCTGAGAGATAAGTGTGTGTGAAAGCCGTCCTTCACCCAGCTTGTTGGGAACACAAAGGTTTTTTTTCAGTTGGCAACTCCATTCCATACATATATATGGGGAGGTAGAAGTTCCAACTCGGTTTTACAGTGAAAACTGCAGGAACATCACACCGGCACTAGGAAACAGACTGAGAAAGCCGAGAAAAAGTGTCTCCTGCAACCCGTTCCCTTGGTGCTAGATGAACGAACGTCTCTCCACTTGCTCAGTTCTGAGAGATAAGTGTGTGTGAAAGCCGTCCTTCACCTAGCTTGTTGGGAACACAAAGGTTTTTTTTCAGTTGGCAACTCCATTCCATACATATATATGGGGAGGTAGAAGTTCCAACTCGGTTTTACAATGAAAACTGCAGGAACATCACACCGGCACTAGGAAACAGACTGAGAAAGCAAAGAAAAAGTGTCTCCTGCAACCCGTTCCCTTGGTGCTAGATGAACGAACGTCTCTCCACTTGCTCAGTTCTGAGAGAAAAGTGTGTGTGAAAGCCGTCCTTCACCTAGCTTGTTGGGAACAAAAGTTTCTTTTCAGTTGCAAACTCCATTCCATACATATATATGGGGAGGTAGAAGCTCCAACACGGTTTTACAGTGAAAACTGCAGGAACTTCAAACCGGCACTAGGAAACAGTCTTAGAAAGCAGAGAAAAAGTCTCTCCTGCAACCCGTTCCCTTGGTGCTAGATGAACGAACGTCTCTCCACTTGCTCAGTTCTGAGAGATAAGTGTGTGTGAAAGCCGTCCTTCACCTAGCTTGTTGGGAACACAAAGTTTCTTTTCAGTTGCAAACTCCATTCCATACATATATATGGGGAGGTACAAGCTCCAACACGGTTTTACAGTGAAAATTTCAGGAACTACAAACCGGCACTAGGAAACAGACTGAGAAAGCAGAGAAAAAGTCTCTCCTGCAACCCGTTCCCTTGGTGCTAGATGAATGAACGTCTCTCCACTTGCTCAGTTCTGAGAGATAAGTGTGTGTGAAAGCCGTCCTTCACCTAGCTTGTTGGGAACACAAAGTTTCTTTTCAGTTGCAAACTCCATTCCATATATATATATGGGGAGGTACTAGCTCCAACTCGGTTTTACAGTGAAAACTGCAGGAACATCAAACCGGCACTAGGAAACAGACTGAGAAAGCAGAGAAAAAGTGTCTCCTGCAACCCGTTCCCTTGGTGCTAAATGAACGAACGTCTCTCCACTTGCTCAGTTCTGAGAGATAAGTGTGTGTGAAAGCCGTCCTTCACCTAGCTTGTTGGGAACACAAAGTTTCTTTCCAGTTGCAAACTCCATTCCATACATATATATGGGAAGGTAGAAGTTTCAACTCGGTTTTACAGTGTAAACTGCAGGAACTTCAAACCGGCACTAGGAAACAGACTGAGAAAGCCGAGAAAAAGTGTCTCCTGCAACCCGTTCCCTTGGTGCTAGATGAACGAACGTCTCTCCACTTGCTTAGTTCTGAGAGATAAGTGTGTGTGAAAGCCGTCCTTCACCTAGCTTGTTGGGAACACAAAGGTTTTTTTTCAGTTGGCAACTCCATTCCATACATATATATGGGGAGGTAGAAGTTCCAACTCGGTTTTACAGTGAAAACTGCAGGAACTTCATACCGGCACTAGGAAACAGACTGAGAAAGCCGAGAAAAAGTGTCTCCTGCAACCCGTTCCCTTGGTGCTAGATGAACGAACGTCTCTCCACTTGCTCAGTTCTGAGAGATAAGTGTGTGTGAAAGCCGTCCTTCACCTAGCTTGTTGGGAACACAAAGGTTTTTTTTCAGTTGGCAACTCCATTCCATACATATATATGGGGAGGTAGAAGTTCCAACTCGGTTTTACAATGAAAACTGCAGGAACATCACACCGGCACTAGGAAACAGACTGAGAAAGCAAAGAAAAAGTGTCTCCTGCAACCCGTTCCCTTGGTGCTAGATGAACGAACGTCTCTCCACTTGCTCAGTTCTGAGAGAAAAGTGTGTGTGAAAGCCGTCCTTCACCTAGCTTGTTGGGAACAAAAGTTTCTTTTCAGTTGCAAACTCCATTCCATACATATATATGGGGAGGTAGAAGCTCCAACACGGTTTTACAGTGAAAACTGCAGGAACTTCAAACCGGCACTAGGAAACAGTCTTAGAAAGCAGAGAAAAAGTCTCTCCTGCAACCCGTTCCCTTGGTGCTAGATGAACGAACGTCTCTCCACTTGCTCAGATCTGAGAGATAAGTGTGTGTGAAAGCCGTCCTTCACCTAGCTTGTTGGGAACACAAAGTTTCTTTTCAGTTGCAAACTCCATTCCATACATATATATGGGGAGGTACAAGCTCCAACACGGTTTTACAGTGAAAACTGCAGGAACTTCATACCGGCACTAGGAAACAGACTGAGAAAGCAGAGAAAAAGTCTCTCCTGCAACCCGTTCCCTTGGTGCTAGATGAACGAACGTCTCTGCACTTGCCCAGTTCTGAGAGATAAGTGTGTGTGAAAGCCGTCCTTCACCTAGCTTGTTGGGAACAAAAGTTTGTTTTCAGTTGCAAACTCCATTCCATACATATATATGGGGAGGTACAAGCTCCAACACGGTTTTACAGTGAAAACTGCAGGAACTTCAAACCGGCACTAGGAAACAGACTTAGAAAGCAGAGAAAAAGTCTCTCCTGCAACCCGTTCCCTTGGTGCTAGATGAACGAACGTCTCTCCACTTGCTCAGTTCTGAGAGATAAGTGTGTGTGAAAGCCGTCCTTCACCTAGCTTGTTGGGAACAAAAGTTTCTTTTCAGTTGCAAACTCCATTCCATACATATATATGGGGAGGTAGAAGCTCCAACACGGTTTTACAGTGAAAACTGCAGGAACTTCAAACCGGCACTAGGAAACAGACTTAGAAAGCAGAGAAAAAGTCTCTCCTGCAACCCGTTCCCTTGGTGCTAGATGAACGAACGTCTCTCCACTTGCTCAGTTCTGAGAGATAAGTGTGTGTGAAAGCCGTCCTTCACCTAGCTTGTTGGGAACACAAAGTTTCTTTTCAGTTGCAAACTCCATTCCATACATATATATGGGGAGGTACAAGCTCCACACGGTTTTACAGTGAAAACTGCAGGAACTTCATACCGGCACTAGGAAACAGACTGAGAAAGCAGAGAAAAAGTGTCTCCTGCAACCCGTTCCCTTGGTGCTAGATGAACGAACGTCTCTCCACTTGCTCAGTTCTGAGAGATAAGTGTGTGTGAAAGCCGTCCTTCACCTAGCTTGTTGGGAACAAAAGTTTCTTTTCAGTTGCAAACTCCATTCCATACATATATATGGGGTGGTAGAAGCTCCAACACGGTTTTACAGTGAAAACTGCAGGAACTTCATACCGGCACTAGGAAACAGACTGAGAAAGCAGAGAAAAAGTCTCTCCTGCACCCCGTTCAATTGGTGCTAGATGAACGAACGTCTCTCCACTTGCTCCGTTCTGAGAGATAAGTGTGTGTGAAAGCCGTCCTTCACCTAGCTTGTTGGGAACACAAAGTTTCTTTTCAGTTGCAAACTCCATTCCATACATATATATGGGGAGGTAGTAGCTCCAACTCGTTTTTACAGTGAAAACTGCAGGAACTTCAAACCGGCACTAGGAAACAGACTTAGAAAGCAGAGAAAAAGTGTCTCCTGCAACCCGTTCCCTTGGTGCTAGATGAACGAACGTCTCTCCACTTGCTCAGTTCTGAGAGATAAGTGTGTGTGAAAGCCGTCCTTCACCTAGCTTGTTGGGAACAAAAGTTTCTTTTCAGTTGCAAACTCCATTCCATACATATATATGGGGAGGTAGAAGCTCCAACACGGTTTTACAGTGAAAACTGCAGGAACTTCAAACCGGCAGTAGGAAACAGACTTAGAAAGCAGAGAAAAAGTCTCTCCTGCAACCCGTTCCCTTGGTGCTAGATGAACGAACGTCTCTCCACTTGCTCAGTTCTGAGAGATAAGTGTGTGTGAAAGCCGTCCTTCACCTAGCTTGTTGGGAACACAAAGTTTCTTTTCAGTTGCAAACTCCATTCCATACATATATATGGGGAGGTACAAGCTCCAACACGGTTTTACAGTGAAAACTGCAGGAACTTCATACCGGCACTAGGAAACAGACTGAGAAAGCAGAGAAAAAGTCTCTCCTGCAACCCGTTCCCTTGGTGCTAGATGAACGAACGTCTCTGCACTTGCTCAGTTCTGAGAGATAAGTGTGTGTGAAAGCCGTCCTTCACCTAGCTTGTTGGGAACAAAAGTTTCTTTTCAGTTGCAAACTCCATTCCATACATATATATGGGGAGGTACAAGCTCCAACACGGTTTTACAGTGAAAACTGCAGGAACTTCAAACCGGCACTAGGAAACAGACATAGAAAGCAGAGAAAAATTCTCTCCTGCAACCCGTTCCCTTGGTGCTAGATGAACGAACGTCTCTCCACTTGCTCAGTTCTGAGAGATAAGTGTGTGTGAAAGCCGTCCTTCACCTAGCTTGTTGGGAACAAAAGTTTCTTTTCAGTTGCAAACTCCATTCCATACATATATATGGGGAGGTAGAAGCTCCAACACGGTTTTACAGTGAAAACTGCAGGAACTTCAAACCGGCACTAGGAAACAGACTTAGAAAGCAGAGAAAAAGTCTCTCCTGCAACCCGTTCCCTTGGTGCTAGATGAACGAACGTCTCTCCACTTGCTCAGTTCTGAGAGATAAGTGTGTGTGAAAGCCGTCCTTCACCTAGCTTGTTGGGAACACAAAGTTTCTTTTCAGTTGCAAACTCCATTCCATACATATATATGGGGAGGTACAAGCTCCAACACGGTTTTACAGTGAAAACTGCAGGAACTTCATACGGGACTAGGAAACAGACTGAGAAAGCAGAGAAAAAGTGTCTCCTGCAACCCGTTCCCTTGGTGCTAGATGAACGAACGTCTCTCCACTTGCTCAGTTCTGAGAGATAAGTGTGTGTGAAAGCCGTCCTTCACCTAGCTTGTTGGGAACAAAAGTTTCTTTTCAGTTGCAAACTCCATTCCATACATATATATGGGGTGGTAGAAGCTCCAACACGGTTTTACAGTGAAAACTGCAGGAACTTCATACCGGCACTAGGAAACAGAATGAGAAAGCAGAGAAAAAGTCTCTCCTGCACCCCGTTCAATTGGTGCTAGATGAATGAACGTCTCTCCACTTGCTCCGTTCTGAGAGATAAGTGTGTGTGAAAGCCGTCCTTCACCTAGCTTGTTGGGAACACAAAGTTTCTTTTCAGTTGCAAACTCCATTCCATACATATATATGGGGAGGTAGTAGCTCCAACTCGGTTTTACAGTGAAAACTGCAGGAACTTCAAACCGGCACTAGGAAACAGACTTAGAAAGCAGAGAAAAAGTGTCTCCTGCAACCCGTTCCCTTGGTGCTAGATGAACGAACGTCTCTCCACTTGCTCAGTTCTGAGAGATAAGTGTGTGTGAAAGCCGTCCTTCACCTAGCTTGTTGGGAACAAAAGTTTCTTTTCAGTTGCAAACTCCATTCCATACATATATATGGGGTGGTACAAGCTCCAACACGGTTTTACAGTGAAAACTGCAGGAACTTCATACCGGCACTAGGAAACAGACTGAGAAAGCAGAGAAAAAGTCTCTCCTGCAACCCGTTCCCTTGGTGCTAGATGAACGAACGTCTCTGCACTTGCTCAGTTCTGAGAGATAAGTGTGTGTGAAAGCCGTCCTTCACCTAGCTTGTTGGGAACACAAAGTTTCTTTTCAGTTGCAAACTCCATTCCATACATATATATGAGGTGGTACAAGCTCCAACACGGTTTTACAGTGAAAACTTCAGGAACTTCATACCGGCACTAGGAAACAGACTGAGAAAGCAGAGAAAAAGTCTCTCCTGCAACCCGTTCCCTTGGTGCTAGATGAACGAAAGTCTCTCCACTTGCTCAGTTCTGAGAGATAAGTGTGTGTGAAAGCCGTCCTTCACCTAGCTTGTTGGGAACAAAAAGATTTTTTTTCAGTTGGCAACTCCATTCCATACATATATATGGGTAGGTAGAAGTTCCAACTGAGTTTTAAAGTGAAAACTGCAGGAACTTCAAACCGGCACTAGGAAACAGACTGAGATAGCAGAGAAAAAGTGTCTCCTGCAACCCGTTCCCTTGGTGCTAGATGAACGAACGTCTCTCCACTTGCTCAGTTCTGAGAGATAAGTGTGTGTGAAAGCCGTCCTTCACCTAGCTTGTTGGGAACACAAAGTTTCTTTTCAGTTGCAAACTCCATTCCATACATATATATGGGAAGGTAGAAGTTTCCACTCGGTTTTACAGTGTAAACTGCAGGAACTTCAAACCGGCACTAGGAAACAGACTGAGAAATCCGAGAAAAAGTGTCTCCTGCAACCCGTTCCCTTGGTGCTAGATGAACGAACGTCTCTCCACTTGCTCAGTTCTGAGAGATAAGTGTGTGTGAAAGCCGTACTTCACCTAGCTTGTTGGGAACACAAAGGTTTTTTTTCAGTTGGCAACTCCATTCCATACATATATATGGGGAGGTAGAAGTTCCAACTCGGTTTTACAGTGAAAACTGCAGGAACATCACACCGGCACTAGGAAACAGACTGAGAAAGCAGAGAAAAAGTGTCTCCTGCAACCCGTTCCCTTGGTGCTAGATGAACGAACGTCTCTCCACTTGCTCAGTTCTGAGAGATAAGTGTGTGTGAAAGCCGTCCTTCACCTAGCTTGTTGGGAACAAAAGTTTCTTTTCAGTTGCAAACTCCATTCCATACATATATATGGGGAGGTAGAAGCTCCAACACGGTTTTACAGTGAAAACTGCAGGAACTTCAAACCGGCACTAGGAAACAGACTTAGAAAGCAGAGAAAAAGTCTGTCCTGCAACCCGTTCCCTTGGTGCTAGATGAACGAACGTCTCTCCACTTGCTCAGTTCTGAGAGATAAGTGTGTGTGAAAGCCGTCCTTCACCTAGCTTGTTGGGAACACAAAGTTTCTTTTCAGTTGCAAACTCCATTCCATACATATATATGGGGTGGTACAAGCTCCAACACGGTTTTACAGTGAAAACTGCAGGAACTTCATACCGGCACTAGGAAACAGACTGAGAAAGCAGAGAAAAAGTCTCTCCTGCAACCCGTTCCCTTGGTGCTAGATGAACGAACGTCTCTGCACTTGCTCAGTTCTGAGAGATAAGTGTGTGTGAAAGCCGTCCTTCACCTAGCTTGTTGGGAACACAAAGTTTCTTTTCAGTTGCAAACTCCATTCCATACATATATATGGGGAGGTACAAGCTCCAACACGGTTTTACAGAGAAAACTGCAGGAACTTCATACCGGCACTAGGAAACAGACTGAGAAAGCAGAGAAAAAGTCTCTCCTGCAACCCGTTCCCTTGGTGCTAGATGAACGAAAGTCTCTCCACTTGCTCAGTTCTGAGAGATAAGTGTGTGTGAAAGCCGTCCTTCACCTAGCTTGTTGGGAACAAAAAGGTTTTTTTTCAGTTGGCAACTCCATTCCATACATATATATGGGGAGGTAGAAGTTCCAACTGGGTTTTAAAGTGAAAACTGCAGGAACTTCAAACCGGCACTAGGAAATAGTCTGAGAAAGCAGAGAAAAAGTGTCTCCTGCAACCCGTTCCCTTGGTGCTAGATGAACGAACGTCTCTCCACTTGCTCAGTTCTGAGAGATAAGTGTGTGTGAAAGCCGTCCTTCACCTAGCTTGTTGGGAACACAAAGTTTCTTTTCAGTTGCAAACTCCATTCCATACATATATATGGGAAGGTAGAATTTTCAATTCGGTTTTACAGTGTAAACTGCAGGAACTTCAAACCGGCACTAGGAAACAGACTGAGAATGCCGAGAAAAAGTGTCTCCTGCAACCCGTTCCCTTGGTGCTAGATGAACGAACGTCTCTCCACTTGCTCAGTTCTGAGAGATAAGTGTGTGTGAAAGCCGTCCTTCACCTAGCTTGTTGGGAACACAAAGGTTTTTTTTCAGTTGGCAACTCCATTCCATACATATATATGGGGAGGTAGAAGTTCCAACTCGGTTTTACAGTGAAAACTGCAGGAACATCAAACAGGCACTAGGAAACAGAGTGAGAAAGCAGAGAAAAAGTGTCTCCTGCAACCAGTTCCCTTGGTGCTAGATGAACGAACGTCTCTCCACTTGCTCAGTTCTGAGAGATAAGTGTGTGTGAAAGCCGTCCTTCACCTAGGTTGTTGGGAACAAAAGTTTCTTTTCAGTTGCAAACTCCATTCCATACATATATATGGGGAGGTAGAAGCTCCAACACGGTTTTACAGTGAAAACTGCAGGAACTTCAAACCGGCACTAGGAAACAGACTTAGAAAGCAGAGAAAAAGTGTCTCCTGCAACCCGTTCCCTTGGTGCTAGATGAACGAACGTCTCTCCACTTGCTCAGTTCTGAGAGATAAGTGTGTGTGAAAGCCGTCCTTCACCTAGCTTGTTGGGAACACAAAGTTTCTTTTCAGTTGCAAACTCCATTCCATACATATATATGGGAAGGTAGAAGTTTCAACTCGGTTTTACAGTGTAAACTGCAGGAACTTCAAACCGGCACTAGGAAACAGACTGAGAAAGCCGAGAAAAAGTGTCTCCTGCAACCCGTTCCCTTGGTGCTAGATGAACGAACGTCTCTCCACTTGCTCAGTTCTGAGAGATAAGTGTGTGTGAAAGCCGTACTTCACCTAGCTTGTTGGGAACACAAAGATTTTTTTTCAGTTGGTAACTCCATTCCATACATATATATGGGGAGGTAGAAGTTCCAACTCGGTTTTACTGTGAAAACTGCAGGAACATCAAACCGGCACTAGGAAACAGACTGAGAAAGCAGAGAAATAGTGTCTCCTGCAACCCGTTCCCTTGGTGCTAGATGAACGAACGTCTCTCCACTTGCTCAGTTCTGAGAGATAAGTGTGTGTGAAAGCCGTCCTTCACCTAGGTTGTTGGGAACAAATGTTTCTTTTCAGTTGCAAACTCCATTCCATACATATATATGGGGAGGTAGAAGCTCCAACACGGTTTTACAGTGAAAACTGCAGGAACTTCAAACCGGCACTAGGAAACAGACTTAGAAAGCAGAGAAAAAGTGTCTCCTGCAACCCGTTCCCTTGGTGCTAGATGAACGAACGTCTCTCCACTTGCTCAGTTCTGAGAGATAAGTGTGTGTGAAAGCCGTCCTTCACCTAGCTTGTTGGGAACACAAAGGTTTTTTTTCAGTTGGCAACTCCATTCCATACATATATATGGGTAGGTAGATGTTCCAAATCGGTTTTACAGTGAAAACTGCAGGAACATCAAACCGGCACTAGGAAACAGACTGAGAAAGCAGAGAAAAAGTGTCTCCTGCAACCCGTTCCCTTGGTGCTAGATGAACGAACGTCTCTCCACTTGCTCAGTTCTGAGAGATAAGTGTGTGTGAAAGCCGTCCTTCACCTAGCTTGTTGGGAACACAAAGGTTTTTTTTCAGTTGGCAACTCCATTCCATACATATATATGGGGAGGTAGAAGTTCCAACTCGGTTTTACAGTGAAAACTGCAGGAACATCACACCGGCACTAGGAAACAGACTGAGAAAGCAGAGAAAAAGTGTCTCCTGCAACCCGTTCCCTTGGTGCTAGATGAACGAACGTCTCTCCACTTGCTCAGTTCTGAGAGATAAGTGTGTGTGAAAGCCGTCCTTCACCTAGCTTGTTGGGAACACAAAGGTTTTTTTTCAGTTGGCAACTCCATTCCATACATATATATGGGGAGGTATAAGCTCCAACACGGTTTTACAGTGAAAACTGCAGGAACTTCAAACCGGCACTAGGAAACAGACTGAGATAGCAGAGAAAAAGTGTCTCCTGCAACCCGTTCCCTTGGTGCTAGATGAACGAACGTCTCTCCACTTGCTCAGTTCTGAGAGATAAGTGTGTGTGAAAGCCGTACTTCACCTAGCTTGTTGGGAACACAAAGATTTTTTTTCAGTTGGCAACTCCATTCCATACATATATATGGGGAGGTAGAAGTTCCAACTCGGTTTTACAGTGAAAACTGCAGGAACATCAAACCGGCACTAGGAAACAGACTGAGAAAGCAGAGAAAAAGTGTCTCCTGCAACCCGTTCCCTTGGTGCTAGATGAACGAACGTCTCTCCACTTGCTCAGTTCTGAGAGATAAGTGTGTGTGAAAGCCGTCCTTCACCTAGGTTGTTGGGAACAAATGTTTCTTTTCAGTTGCAAACTCCATTCCATACATATATATGGGGAGGTAGAAGCTCCAACACGGTTTTACAGTGAAAACTGCAAGAACTTCAAACCGGCACTAGGAAACAGACTTAGAAAGCAGAGAAAAAGTGTCTCCTGCAACCCGTTCCCTAGGTGCTAGATGAACGAACGTCTCTCCACTTGCTCAGTTCTGAGAGATAAGTGTGTGTGAAAGCCGTCCTTCACCTAGCTTGTTGGGAACACAAAGGTTTTTTTTCAGTTGGCAACTCCATTCCATACATATATATGGGGAGGTAGATGTTCCAACTAGGTTTTTCAGTGAAAACTGCAGGAACATCAAACCGGCACTAGGAAACAGACTGAGAAAGCAGAGAAAAAGTGTCTCCTGCAACCCGTTCCCTTGGTGCTAGATGAACGAACGTCTCTCCACTTGCTCAGTTCTGAGAGATAAGTGTGTGTGAAAGCCGTCCTACACCTAGGTTGTTGGGAACAAATGTTTCTTTTCAGTTGGCAACTCCATTCCATACATATATATGGGGAGGTAGAAGCTCCAACACGGTTTTACAGTGAAAACTGCAGGAACTTCAAACCGGCACTAGGAAACAGACTTAGAAAGCAGAGAAAAAGTGTCTCCTGCAACCCGTTCCCTTGGTGCTAGATGAACGAACGTCTCTCCACTTGCTCAGTTCTGAGAGATAAGTGTGTGTGAAAGCCGTCCTTCACCTAGCTTGTTGGGAACACAAAGGTTTTTTTTCAGTTGGCAACTCCATTCCATACATATATATGGGGAGGTATAAGCTCCAACAAGGTTTTACAGTGAAAACTGCAGGAACTTCAAACCGGCACTAGGAAACAGACTGAGATAGCAGAGAAAAAGTGTCTCCTGCAACCCGTTCCCTTGGTGCTAGATGAACGAACGTCTCTCCACTTGCTCAGTTCTGAGAGATAAGTGTGTGTGAAAGCCGTACTTCACCTAGCTTGTTGGGAACACAAAGTTTCTTTTCAGTTGCAAACTCCATTCCATACATATATATGGGAAGGTAGAAGTTTCAACTCGGTTTTACAGTGTAAACTGCAGGAACTTCAAACCGGCACTAGGAAACAGACTGAGAAAGCCGAGAAAAAGTGTCTCCTGCAACCCGTTCCCTTGGTGCTAGATGAACGAACGTCTCTCCACTTGCTCAGTTCTGAGAGATAAGTGTGTGTGAAAGCCGTACTTCACCTAGCTTGTTGGGAACACAAAGATTTTTTTTCAGTTGGTAACTCCATTCCATACATATATATGGGGAGGTAGAAGTTCCAACTCGGTTTTACTGTGAAAACTGCAGGAACATCAAACCGGCACTAGGAAACAGACTGAGAAAGCAGAGAAATAGTGTCTCCTGCAACCCGTTCTCTTGGTGCTAGATGAACGAACGTCTCTCCACTTGCTCAGTTCTGAGAGATAAGTGTGTGTGAAAGCCGTCCTTCACCTAGGTTGTTGGGAACAAATGTTTCTTTTCAGTTGCAAACTCCATTCCATACATATATATGGGGAGGTAGAAGCTCCAACACGGTTTTACAGTGAAAACTGCAGGAACTTCAAACCGGCACTAGGAAACAGACTTAGAAAGCAGAGAAAAAGTGTCTCCTGCAACCCGTTCCCTTGGTGCTAGATGAACGAACGTCTCTCCACTTGCTCAGTTCTGAGAGATAAGTGTGTGTGAAAGCCGTCCTTCACCTAGCTTGTTGGGAACACAAAGGTTTTTTTTCAGTTGGCAACTCCATTCCATACATATATATGGGGAGGTAGATGTTCCAAATCGGTTTTACAGTGAAAACTGCAGGAACATCAAACCGGCACTAGGAAACAGACTGAGAAAGCAGAGAAAAAGTGTCTCCTGCAACCCGTTCCCTTGGTGCTAGATGAACGAACGTCTCTCCACTTGCTCAGTTCTGAGAGATAAGTGTGTGTGAAAGCCGTCCTTCACCTAGCTTGTTGGGAACACAAAGGTTTTTTTTCAGTTGGCAACTCCATTCCATACATATATATGGGGAGGTAGAAGTTCCAACTCGCTTTTACAGTGAAAACTGCAGGAACATCACACCGGCACTAGGAAACAGACTGAGAAAGCAGAGAAAAAGTGTCTCCTGCAACCCGTTCCCTTGGTGCTAGATGAACGAACGTCTCTCCACTTGCTCAGTTCTGAGAGATAAGTGTGTGTGAAAGCCGTCCTTCACCTAGCTTGTTGGGAACACAAAGGTTTTTTTTCAGTTGGCAACTCCATTCCATACATATATATGGGGAGGTATAAGCTCCAACACGGTTTTACAGTGAAAACTGCAGGAACTTCAAACCGGCACTAGGAAACAGACTGAGATAGCAGAGAAAAAGTGTCTCCTGCAACCCGTTCCCTTGGTGCTAGATGAACGAACGTCTCTCCACTTGCTCAGTTCTGAGAGATAAGTGTGTGTGAAAGCCGTACTTCACCTAGCTTGTTGGGAACACAAAGATTTTTTTTCAGTTGGCAACTCCATTCCATACATATATATGGGGAGGTAGAAGTTCCAACTCGGTTTTACAGTGAAAACTGCAGGAACATCAAACCGGCACTAGGAAACAGACTGAGAAAGCAGAGAAAAAGTGTCTCCTGCAACCCGTTCCCTTGGTGCTAGATGAACGAACGTCTCTCCACTTGCTCAGTTCTGAGAGATAAGTGTGTGTGAAAGCCGTCCTTCACCTAGGTTGTTGGGAACAAATGTTTCTTTTCAGTTGCAAACTCCATTCCATACATATATATGGGGAGGTAGAAGCTCCAACACGGTGTTACAGTGAAAACTGCAAGAACTTCAAACCGGCACTAGGAAACAGACTTAGAAAGCAGAGAAAAAGTGTCTCCTGCAACCCGTTCCCTAGGTGCTAGATGAACGAACGTCTCTCCACTTGCTCAGTTCTGAGAGATAAGTGTGTGTGAAAGCCGTCCTTCACCTAGCTTGTTGGGAACACAAAGGTTTTTTTTCAGTTGGCAACTCCATTCCATACATATATATGGGGAGGTAGATGTTCCAACTAGGTTTTTCAGTGAAAACTGCAGGAACATCAAACCGGCACTAGGAAACAGACTGAGAAAGCAGAGAAAAAGTGTCTCCTGCAACCCGTTCCCTTGGTGCTAGATGAACGAACGTCTCTCCACTTGCTCAGTTCTGAGAGATAAGTGTGTGTGAAAGCCGTCCTACACCTAGGTTGTTGGGAACAAATGTTTCTTTTCAGTTGCAAACTCCATTCCATACATATATATGGGGAGGTAGAAGCTCCAACACGGTTTTACAGTGAAAACTGCAGGAACTTCAAACCGGCACTAGGAAACAGACTTAGAAAGCAGAGAAAAAGTGTCTCCTGCAACCCGTTCCCTTGGTGCTAGATGAACGAACGTCTCTCCACTTGCTCAGTTCTGAGAGATAAGTGTGTGTGAAAGCCGTCCTTCACCTAGCTTGTGGGGAACACAAAGGTTTTTTTTCAGTTGGCAACTCCATTCCATACATATATATGGGGAGGTAGATGTTCCAACTCGGTTTTACAGTGAAAACTGCAGGAACATCAAACCGGCACTAGGAAACAGACTGAGAAAGCAGAGAAAAAGTGTCTCCTGCAACCCGTTCCCTTGGTGCTAGATGAACGAACGTCTCTCCACTTGCTCAGTTCTGAGAGATAAGTGTGTGTGAAAGCCGTCCTTCACCTAGGTTGTTGGGAACAAAAGTTTCTTTTCAGTTGCAAACTCCATTCCATACATATATATGGGGAGGTAGAAGTTCCAACACGGTTTTACAGTGAAAACTGCAGGAACTTCAAACCGGCACTAGGAAACAGACTTAGAAAGCAGAGAAAAAGTGTCTCCTGCAACCCGTTCCCTTGGTGCTAGATGAACGAACGTCTCTCCACTTGCTCAGTTCTGAGAGATAAGTGTGTGTGAAAGCCGTCCTTCACCTAGCTTGTTGGGAACACAAAGTTTCTTTTCAGTTGCAAACTCCATTCCATACATATATATGGGAAGGTAGAAGTTTCAACTCGGTTTTACAGTGTAAACTGCAGGAACTTCAAACCGGCACTAGGAAACAGACTGAGAAAGCCGAGAAAAAGTGTCTCCTGCAACCCGTTCCCTTGGTGCTAGATGAACGAACGTCTCTCCACTTGCTCAGTTCTGAGAGATAAGTGTGTGTGAAAGCCGTCCTTCACCTAGCTTGTTGGGAACACAAAGTTTCTTTTCAGTTGCAAACTCCATTCCACACATATATATGGGGAGGTACAAGCTCCAACACGGTTTTACAGTGAAAACTGCAGGAACTTCAAACCGGAAATAGGAAACAGACAGAGAAAGCAGAGAAAAAGTGTCTCCTGCAACCCGTTCCCTTGGTGCTAGATGAACGAACGTCTCTCCACTTGCTCAGTTCTGAGAGATAAGTGTGTGTGAAAGCCGTCCTTCACCTAGCTTGTTGGGAACACAAAGTTTTTTTTCAGTTGGCAACTCCATTCCATACATATATATGGGGAGGTACAAGCTCCAACACGGTTTACAGTGAAAATTTCAGGAACTACAAACCGGCACTAGGAAACAGACTGAGAAAGCAGAGAAAAAGTCTCTCCTGCAACCCGTTCCCTTGGTGCTAGATGAATGAACGTCTCTCCACTTGCTCAGTTCTGAGAGATAAGTGTGTGTGAAAGCCGTCCTTCACCTAGCTTGTTGGGAACACAAAGTTTCTTTTCAGTTGCAAACTCAATTCCATACATATATATGGGGAGGTACTAGCTCCAACTCGGTTTTACAGTGAAAACTGCAGGAACATCAAACCGGCACTAGGAAACAGACTGAGAAAGCAGAGAAAAAGTGTCTCCTGCAACCCGTTCCCTTGGTGCTAAATGAACGAACGTCTCTCCACTTGCTCAGTTCTGAGAGATAAGTGTGTGTGAAAGCCGTCCTTCACCTAGCTTGTTGGGAACACAAAGTTACTTTCCAGTTGCAAACTCCATTCCATACATATATATGGGAAGGTAGAAGTTTCAACTCGGTTTTACAGTGAAAACTGCAGGAACTTCAAACCGGCACTAGGAAAAAGACTGAGAAAGCCGAGAAAAAGTGTCTCCTGCAACCCGTTCCCTTGGTGCTAGATGAACGAACGTCTCTCCACTTGCTTAGTTCTGAGAGATAAGTGTGTGTGAAAGCCGTCCTTCACCTAGCTTGTTTTGAACACAAAGGTTTTTTTTCAGTTGGCAACTCCATTCCATACATATATATGGGGAGGTAGAAGTTCCAACTCGGTTTTACAGTGAAAACTGCAGGAACATCACACCGGCACTAGGAAACAGACTGAGAAAGCCGAGAAAAAGTGTCTCCTGCAACCCGTTCCCTTGGTGCTAGATGAACGAACGTCTCTCCACTTGCTCAGTTCTGAGAGATAAGTGTGTGTGAAAGCCGTCCTTCACCTAGCTTGTTGGGAACACAAAGGTTTTTTTTCAGTTGGCAACTCCATTCCATACATATATATGTGGAGGTAGAAGTTCCAACTCGGTTTTACAATGAAAACTGCAGGAACATCACACCGGCACTAGGAAACAGACTGAGAAAGCAGAGAAAAAGTGTCTCCTGCAACCCGTTCCCTTGGTGCTAGATGAACGAAAGTCTCTCCACTTGATCAGTTGTGAGAGATAAGTGTGTGTGAAAGCCGTCCTTCACCTAGCTTGTTGGGAACACAAAGTTTCTTTCCAGTTGCAAACTGCATTCCATACATATATATGGGAAGGTAGAAGTTTCAACTCGGTTTTACAGTGAAAACTGCAGGAACTTCAAACCGGCACTAGGAAACAGACTGAGAAAGCCGAGAAAAAGTGTCTCCTGCAACCCGTTCCCTTGGTGCTAGATGAACGAACGTCTCTCCACTTGCTTAGTTCTGAGAGATAAGTGTGTGTGAAAGCCGTCCTTCACCTAGCTTGTTTTGAACACAAAGGTTTTTTTTCAGTTGGCAACTCCATTCCATACATATATATGGGGAGGTAGAAGTTCCAACTCGGTTTTACAGTGAAAACTGCAGGAACATCACACCGGCACTAGGAAACAGACTGAGAAAGCCGAGAAAAAGTGTCTCCTGCAACCCGTTCCCTTGGTGCTAGATGAACGAACGTCTCTCCACTTGCTCAGTTCTGAGAGATAAGTGTGTGTGAAAGCCGTCCTTCACCTAGCTTGTTGGGAACACAAAGGTTTTTTTTCAGTTGGCAACTCCATTCCATACATATATATGTGGAGGTAGAAGTTCCAACTCGGTTTTACAATGAAAACTGCAGGAACATCACACCGGCACTAGGAAACAGACTGAGAAAGCAGAGAAAAAGTGTCTCCTGCAACCCATTCCCTTGGTGCTAGATGAACGAACGTCTCTCCACTTGCTCAGTTCTGAGAGATAAGTGTGTGTGAAAGCCGTCCTTCACCTAGCTTGTTGGGAACAAAAGTTTCTTTTCAGTTGCAAACTCCATTCCATACATATATATGGGGAGGTAGAAGCTCCAACACGGTTTTACAGTGAAAACTGCAGGAACTTCAAACCGGCACTAGGAAACAGACTTAGAAAGCAGAGAAAAAGTCTCTCCTGCAACCCGTTCCCTTGGTGCTAGATGAACGAACGTCTCTCCACTTGCTCAGTTCTGAGAAATAAGTGTGTGTGAAAGCCGTCCTTCACCTAGCTTGTTGGGAACACAAAGTTTCTTTTCAGTTGCAAACTCCATTCCATACATATATATGGGGAGGTACAAGCTCCAACACGGTTTTACAGTGAAAACTGCAGGAACTTCATACCGGCACTAGGAAACAGACTGAGAAAGCAGAGAAAAAGTCTCTCCTGCAACCCGTTCCCTTGGTGCTAGATGAACGAACGTCTCTGCACTTGCTCAGTTCTGAGAGATAAGTGTGTGTGAAAGCCGTCCTTCACCTAGCTTGTTGGGAACAAAAGTTTCTTTTCAGTTGCAAACTCCATTCCATACATATATATGGGGAGGTACAAGCTCCAACACGGTTTTACAGTGAAAACTGCAGGAACTTCAAACCGGCACTAGGAAACAGACTTAGAAAGCAGAGAAAATGTCTCTCCTGCAACCCGTTCCCTTGGTGCTAGATGAACGAACGTCTCTCCACTTGCTCAGTTCTGAGAGATAAGTGTGTGTGAAAGCCGTCCTTCACCTAGCTTGTTGGGAACACAAAGTTTCTTTTCAGTTGCAAACTCCATTCCATACATATATATGGGGAGGTACAAGCTCCAACACGGTTTTACAGTGAAAACTGCAGGAACTTCATACCGGCACTAGGAAACAGACTGAGAAAGCAGAGAAAAAGTCTCTCCTGCAACCCGTTCCCTTGGTGCTAGATGAACGAACGTCTCTGCACTTGCTCAGTTCTGAGAGATAAGTGTGTGTGAAAGCCGTCCTTCACCTAGCTTGTTGGGAACAAAAGTTTCTTTTCACTTGCAAACTCCATTCCATACATATATATGGGGAGGTACAAGCTCCAACACGGTTTTACAGTGAAAACTGCAGGAACTTCATACCGGCACTAGGAAACAAACTGAGAAAGCAGAGAAAAAGTCTCTTCTGCAACCCGTTCCCTTGGTGCTAGATGAACGAACGTCTCTGCACTTGCTCAGTTCTGAGAGATAAGTGTGTGTGAAAGCCGTCCTTCACCTAGCTTGTTGGGAACACAAAGTTTCTTTTCAGTTGCAAACTCCATTCCATACATATATATGGGGAGGTACAAGCTCCAACACGGTTTTACAGTGAAAACGGCAGGAACTTCAAACCGGCACTAGGAAACAGACTTAGAAAGCAGAGAAAAAGTCTCTCCTGCAACCCGTTCCCTTGGTGCTAGATGAACGAACGTCTCTCCACTTGCTCAGTTCTGAGAGATAAGTGTGTGTGAAAGCCGTCCTTCACCTAGCTTGTTGGGAACACAAAGTTTCTTTTCAGTTGCAAACTCCATTCCATACATATATATGGGGAGGTACAAGCTCCAACACGGTTTTACAGTGAAAACTGCAGGAACTTCAAACCGGCACTAGGAAACAGACTTAGAAAGCAGAGAAAAAGTCTCTCCTGCCACCCGTTCCCTTGGTGCTAGATGAACGAACGTCTCTCCACTTGCTCAGTTCTGAGAGATAAGTGTGTGTGAAAGCCGTCCTTCACCTAGCTTGTTGGGAACACAAAGTTTCTTTTCAGTTGCAAACTCCATTCCATACATATATATGGGGAGGTACAAGCTCCAACACGGTTTTACAGTGAAAACTGCAGGAACTTCATACCGGCACTAGGAAACAAACTGAGAAAGCAGAGAAAAAGTCTCTCCTGCAACCCGTTCCCTTGGTGCTAGATGAACGAACGTCTCTGCACTTGCTCAGTTCTGAGAGATAAGTGTGTGTGAAAGCCGTCCTTCACCTAGCTTGTTGGGAACACAAAGTTTCTTTTCAGTTGCAAACTCCATTCCATACATATATATGGGGAGGTACAAGCTCCAACACGGTTTTACAGTGATAACTGCAGGAACTTCAAACCGGCACTAGGAAACAGACTTAGAAAGCAGAGAAAAAGTCTCTCCTGCAACCCGTTCCCTTGGTGCTAGATGAACGAACGTCTCTCCACTTGCTCAGTTCTGAGAGATAAGTGTGTGTGAAAGCCGTCCTTCACATAGCTTGTTGGGAACACAAAGTTTCTTTTCAGTTGCAAACTCCATTCCATACATATATATGGGGAGGTACAAGCTCCAACACGGTTTTACAGTAAAAACTGCAGGAACTTCATACCGGCACTAGGAAACAGACTGAGAAAGCAGAGAAAAAGTCTCTCCTGCAACCCGTTCCCTTGGTGCTAGATGAACGAACGTCTCTGCACTTGCTCAGTTCTGAGAGATAAGTGTGTGTGAAAGCCGTCCTTCACCTAGCTTGTTGGGAACAAAAGTTTCTTTTCAGTTGCAAACTCCATTCCATACATATATATGGGGAGGTACAAGCTCCAACACGGTTTTACAGTGAAAACTGCAGGAACTTCAAACCGGCACTAGGAAACAGACTGAGAAAGCAGAGAAAAAGTGTCTCCTGCAACCCGTTCCCTTGGTGCTAAATGAACGAACGTCTCTCCACTTGCTCAGTTCTGAGAGATGAGTGTGTGTGAAAGCCGTCCTTCACCTAGCTTGTTGGGAACACAAAGTTTCTTTCCAGTTGCAAACTCCATTCCATACATATATATGGGAAGGTAGAAGTTTCAACTCGGTTTTACAGTGTAAACTGCAGGAACTTCAAACCGGCACTAGGAAACAGACTGAGAAAGCCGAGAAAAAGTGTCTCCTGCAACCCGTTCCCTTGGTGCTAGATGAACGAACGTCTCTCCACTTGCTCAGTTCTGAGAGATGAGTGTGTGTGAAAGCCGTCCTTCACCTAGCTTGTTGGGAACACAAAGTTTCTTTTCAGTTGCAAACTCCATTCCAGACATATATATGGGGAGGTACAAGCTCCAACACGGTTTTACAGTGAAAACTGCAGGAACTTCAAACCGGAAATAGGAAACAGACAGAGAAAGCAGAGAAAAAGTGTCTCCTGCAACCCGTTCCCTTGGTGCTAGATGAACGAACGTCTCTCCACTTGCTCAGTTCTGAGAGATAAGTGTGTGTGAAAGCCGTCCTTCACCTAGCTTGTTGGGAACACAAAGTTTCTTTCCAGTTGCAAACTCCATTCCATACATATATATGGGGAGGTAGAAGTTCCAACTCGGTTTTACAGTGAAAACTGCAGGAACATCACACCGCCACTAGGAAACAGACTGAGAAAGCAGAGAAAAAGTGTCTCCTGCAACCCGTTCCCTTGGTGCTAGATGAACGAACGTCTCTCCACTTGCTCAGTTCTGAGAGATAAGTGTGTGTGAAAGCCGTCCTTCACCTAGCTTGTTGGGAACACAAAGGTTTTTTTTCAGTTGGCAACTCCATTCCATACATATATATGGGGAGGTATAAGCTCCAACAAGGTTTTACAGTGAAAACTGCAGGAACTTCAAACCGGCACTAGGAAACAGACTGAGATAGCAGAGAAAAAGTGTCTCCTGCAACCCGTTCCCTTGGTGCTAGATGAACGAACGTCTCTCCACTTGCTCAGTTCTGAGAGATAAGTGTGTGTGAAAGCCGTACTTCACCTAGCTTGTTGGGAACACAAAGTTTCTTTTCAGTTTCAAACTCCATTCCATACATATATATGGGAAGGTAGAAGTTTCAACTCGGTTTTACAGTGTAAACTGCAGGAACTTCAAACCGGCACTAGGAAACAGACTGAGAAAGCCGAGAAAAAGTGTCTCCTGCAACCCGTTCCCTTGGTGCTAGATGAACGAACGTCTCTCCACTTGCTCAGTTCTGAGAGATAAGTGTGTGTGAAAGCCGTCCTTCACCTAGCTTGTTGGGAACACAAAGATTTTTTTTCAGTTGGCAACTCCATTCCATACATATATATGGGGAGGTAGAAGTTCCAACTCTGTTTTACTGTGAAAACTGCAGGAACATCAAACCGGCACTAGGAAACAGACTGAGAAAGCAGAGAAATAGTGTCTCCTGCAACCCGTTCCCTTGGTGCTAGATGAACGAACGTCTCTCCACTTGCTCAGTTCTGAGAGATAAGTGTGTGTGAAAGCCGTCCTTCAACTAGGTTGTTTGTTAACAAATGTTTCTTTTCAGTTGCAAACTCCATTCCATACATATATATGGGGAGGTACTAGCTCCAACTCGGTTTTACAGTGAAAACTGCAGGAACATCAAACCGGCACTAGGAAACAGACTGAGAAAGCAGAGAAAAAGTGTCTCCTGCAACCCGTTCCCTTGGTGCTAAATGAACGAACGTCTCTCCACTTGCTCAGTTCTGAGAGATAAGTGTGTGTGAAAGCCGTCCTTCACCTAGCTTGTTGGGAACACAAAGTTTCTTTCCAGTTGCAAACTCCATTCCATACATATATATGGGAAGGTAGAAGTTTCAACTCGGTTTTACAGTGAAAACTGCAGGAACTTCAAACCGGCACTAGGAAACAGACTGAGAAAGCCGAGAAAAAGTGTCTCCTGCAACCCGTTCCCTTGGTGCTAGATGAACGAACGTCTCTCCACTTGCTTAGTTCTGAGAGATAAGTGTGTGTGAAAGCCGTCCTTCACCTAGCTTGTTTTGAACACAAAGGTTTTTTTTCAGTTGGCAACTCCATTCCATACATATATATGGGGAGGTAGAAGTTCCAACTCGGTTTTACAGTGAAAACTGCAGGAACATCACACCGGCACTAGGAAACAGACTGAGAAAGCCGAGAAAAAGTGTCTCCTGCAACCCGTTCCCTTGGTGCTAGATGAACGAACGTCTCTCCACTTGCTCAGTTCTGAGAGATAAGTGTGTGTGAAAGCCGTCCTTCACCTAGTTTGTTGGGAACACAAAGGTTTTTTTTCAGTTGGCAACTCCATTCCATACATATATATGTGGAGGTAGAAGTTCCAACTCGGTTTTACAATGAAAACTGCAGGAACATCACACCGGCACTAGGAAACAGACTGAGAAAGCAGAGAAAAAGTGTCTCCTGCAACCCGTTCCCTTGGTGCTAGATGAACGAAAGTCTCTCCACTTGATCAGTTGTGAGAGATAAGTGTGTGTGAAAGCCGTCCTTCACCTAGCTTGTTGGGAACACAAAGTTTCTTTCCAGTTGCAAACTCCATTCCATACATATATATGGGAAGGTAGAAGTTTCAACTCGGTTTTACAGTGAAAACTGCAGGAACTTCAAACCGGCACTAGGAAACAGACTGAGAAAGCCGAGAAAAAGTGTCTCCTGCAACCCGTTCCCTTGGTGCTAGATGAACGAACGTCTCTCCACTTGCTTAGTTCTGAGAGATAAGTGTGTGTGAAAGCCGTCCTTCACCTAGCTTGTTTTGAACACAAAGGTTTTTTTTCAGTTGGCAACTCCATTCCATACATATATATGGGGAGGTAGAAGTTCCAACTCGGTTTTACAGTGAAAACTGCAGGAACATCACACCGGCACTAGGAAACAGACTGAGAAAGCCGAGAAAAAGTGTCTCCTGCAACCCGTTCCCTTGGTGCTAGATGAACGAACGTCTCTCCACTTGCTCAGTTCTGAGAGATAAGTGTGTGTGAAAGCCGTCCTTCACCTAGCTTGTTGGGAACACAAAGGTTTTGTTTCAGTTGGCAACTCCATTCCATACATATATATGTGGAGGTAGAAGTTCCAACTCGGTTTTACAATGAAAACTGCAGGAACATCACACCGGCACTAGGAAACAGACTGAGAAAGCAGAGAAAAAGTGTCTCCTGCAACCCGTTCCCTTGGTGCTAGATGAACGAACGTCTCTCCACTTGCTCAGTTCTGAGAGATAAGTGTGTGTGAAAGCCGTCCTTCACCTAGCTTGTTGGGAACAAAAGTTTCTTTTCAGTTGCAAACTCCATTCCATACATATATATGGGGAGGTAGAAGCTCCAACACGGTTTTACAGTGAAAACTGCAGGAACTTCAAACCGGCACTAGGAAACAGACTTAGAAAGCAGAGAAAAAGTCTCTCCTGCAACCCGTTCCCTTGGTGCTAGATGAACGAACGTCTCTCCACTTGCTCAGTTCTGAGAAATAAGTGTGTGTGAAAGCCGTCCTTCACCTAGCTTGTTGGGAACACAAAGTTTCTTTTCAGTTGCAAACTCCATTCCATACATATATATGGGGAGGTACAAGCTCCAACACGGTTTTACAGTGAAAACTGCAGGAACTTCATACCGGCACTAGGAAACAGACTGAGAAAGCAGAGAAAAAGTCTCTCCTGCAACCCGTTCCCTTGGTGCTAGATGAACGAACGTCTCTGCACTTGCTCAGTTCTGAGAGATAAGTGTGTGTGAAAGCCGTCCTTCACCTAGCTTGTTGGGAACAAAAGTTTCTTTTCAGTTGCAAACTCCATTCCATACATATATATGGGGAGGTACAAGCTCCAACACGGTTTTACAGTGAAAACTGCAGGAACTTCAAACCGGCACTAGGAAACAGACTTAGAAAGCAGAGAAAAAGTCTCTCCTGCAACCCGTTCCCTTGGTGCTAGATGAACGAACGTCTCTCCACTTGCTCAGTTCTGAGAGATAAGTGTGTGTGAAAGCCGTCCTTCACCTAGCTTGTTGGGAACAAAAGTTTCTTTTCAGTTGCAAACTCCATTCCATACATATATATGGGGAGGTAGAAGCTCCAACACGGTTTTACAGTGAAAACTGCAGGAACTTCAAACCGGCACTAGGAAACAGACTTAGAAAGCAAAGAAAAAGTGTCTCCTGCAACCCGTTCCCTTGGTGCTAGATGAACGAACGTCTCTCCACTTGCTCAGTTCTGAGAGATAAGTGTGTGTGAAAGCCGTCCTTCACCTAGCTTGTTGGGAACACAAAGTTTCTTTTCAGTTGCAAACTCCATTCCATACATATATATGGGGAGGTACAAGCTCCAACACGGTTTTACAGTGAAAACTGCAGGAACTTCATACCGGCACTAGGAAACAGACTGAGAAAGCAGAGAAAAAGTCTCTCCTGCAACCCGTTCCCTTGGTGCTAGATGAACGAACGTCTCTGCACTTGCTCAGTTCTGAGAGATAAGTGTGTGTGAAAGCCGTCCTTCACCTAGCTTGTTGGGAACAAAAGTTTCTTTTCACTTGCAAACTCCATTCCATACATATATATGGGGAGGTACAAGCTCCAACACGGTTTTACAGTGAAAACTGCAGGAACTTCATACCGGCACTAGGAAACAAACTGAGAAAGCAGAGAAAAAGTCTCTCCTGCAACCCGTTCCCTTGGTGCTAGATGAACGAACGTCTCTCCACTTGCTCAGTTCTGAGAGATAAGTGTGTGTGAAAGCCGTCCTTCACCTAGCTTGTTGGGAACACAAAGTTTCTTTTCAGTTGCAAACTCCATTCCATACATATATATGGGGAGGTACAAGCTCCAACACGGTTTTACAGTGAAAACTGCAGGAACTTCAAACCGGCACTAGGAAACAGACTTAGAAAGCAGAGAAAAAGTCTCTCCTGCAACCCGTTCCCTTGGTGCTAGATGAACGAACGTCTCTCCACTTGCTCAGTTCTGAGAGATAAGTGTGTGTGAAAGCCGTCCTTCACCTAGCTTGTTGGGAACACAAAGTTTCTTTTCAGTTGCAAACTCCATTCCATACATATATATGGGGAGGTACAAGCTCCAACACGGTTTTACAGTGAAAACTGCAGGAACTTCAAACCGGCACTAGGAAACAGACTTAGAAAGCAGAGAAAAACTCTCTCCTGCCACCCGTTCCCTTGGTGCTAGATGAACGAACGTCTCTCCACTTGCTCAGTTCTGAGAGATAAGTGTGTGTGAAAGCCGTCCTTCACCTAGCTTGTTGGGAACACAAAGTTTCTTTTCAGTTGCAAACTCCATTCCATACATATATATGGGGAGGTACAAGCTCCAACACGGTTTTACAGTGAAAACTGCAGGAACTTCATACCGGCACTAGGAAACAAACTGAGAAAGCAGAGAAAAAGTCTCTCCTGCAACCCGTTCCCTTGGTGCTAGATGAACGAACGTCTCTGCACTTGCTCAGTTCTGAGAGATAAGTGTGTGTGAAAGCCGTCCTTCACCTAGCTTGTTGGGAACACAAAGTTTCTTTTCAGTTGCAAACTCCATTCCATACATATATATGGGGAGGTACAAGCTCCAACACGGTTTTACAGTGATAACTGCAGGAACTTCAAACCGGCACTAGGAAACAGACTTAGAAAGCAGAGAAAAAGTCTCTCCTGCAACCCGTTCCCTTGGTGCTAGATGAACGAACGTCTCTCCACTTGCTCAGTTCTGAGAGATAAGTGTGTGTGAAAGCCGTCCTTCACATAGCTTGTTGGGAACACAAAGTTTCTTTTCAGTTGCAAACTCCATTCCATACATATATATGGGGAGGTACAAGCTCCAACACGGTTTTACAGTGAAAACTGCAGGAACTTCATACCGGCACTAGGAAACATACGGAGAAAGCAGAGAAAAAGTCTCTCCTGCAACCCGTTCCCTTGGTGCTAGATGAACGAACGTCTCTGCACTTGCTCAGTTCTGAGAGATAAGTGTGTGTGAAAGCCGTCCTTCACCTAGCTTGTTGGGAACAAAAGTTTCTTTTCAGTTGCAAACTCCATTCCATACATATATATGGGGAGGTACAAGCTCCAACACGGTTTTACAGTGAAAACTGCAGGAACTTCAAACCGGCACTAGGAAACAGACTTAGAAAGCAGAGAAAAAGTCTCTCCTGCAACCCGTTCCCTTGGTGCTAGATGAACGAACGTCTCTCCACTTGCTCAGTTCTGAGAGATAAGTGTGTGTGAAAGCCGTCCTTCACCTAGCTTGTTGGGAACACAAAGTTTCTTTTCAGTTGCAAACTCCATTCCATACATATATATGGGGAGGTACAAGCTCCAACACGGTTTTACAGTGAAAACTGCAGGAACTTCATACCGGCACTAGGAAACAGACTGAGAAAGCAGAGAAAAAGTCTCTCCTGCAACCCGTTCCCTTGGTGCTAGATGAACGAACGTCTCTGCACTTGCTCAGTTCTGAGAGATAAGTGTGTGTGAAAGCCGTCCTTCACCTAGCTTGTTGGGAACAAAAGTTTCTTTTTAGTTGCAAACTCCATTCCATACATATATATGGGGAGGTACAAGCTCCAACACGGTTTTACAGTGAAAACTGCAGGAACTTCAAACCGGCACTAGGAAACAGACTGAGAAAGCAGAGAAAAAGTGTCTCCTGCAACCCGTTCCCTTGGTGCTAAATGAACGAACGTCTCTCCACTTGCTCAGTTCTGAGAGATGAGTGTGTGTGAAAGCCGTCCTTCACCTAGCTTGTTGGGAACACAAAGTTTCTTTCCAGTTGCAAACTCCATTCCATACATATATATGGGAAGGTAGAAGTTTCAACTCGGTTTTACAGTGTAAACTGCAGGAACTTCAAACCGGCACTAGGAAACAGACTGAGAAAGCCGAGAAAAAGTGTCTCCTGCAACCCGTTCCCTTGGTGCTAGATGAACGAACGTCTCTCCACTTGCTCAGTTCTGAGAGATGAGTGTGTGTGAAAGCCGTCCTTCACCTAGCTTGTTGGGAACACAAAGTTTCTTTTCAGTTGCAAACTCCATTCCACACATATATATGGGGAGGTACAAGCTCCAACACGGTTTTACAGTGAAAACTGCAGGAACTTCAAACCGGAAATAGGAAACAGACAGAGAAAGCAGAGAAAAAGTGTCTCCTGCAACCCGTTCCCTTGGTGCTAGATGAACGAACGTCTCTCCACTTGCTCAGTTCTGAGAGATAAGTGTGTGTGAAAGCCGTCCTTCACCTAGCTTGTTGGGAACACAAAGTTTCTTTCCAGTTGCAAACTCCATTCCATACATATATATGGGAAAGTAGAAGTTTCAACTCGGTTTTACAGTGAAAACTGCAGGAACATCACACCGGCACTAGGAAACAGACTGAGAAAGCAGAGAAAAAGTGTCTCCTGCAACCCGTTCCCTTGGTGCTAGATGAACGAACGTCTCTCCACTTGCTCAGTTCTGAGAGATAAGTGTGTGTGAAAGCCGTCCTTCACCTAGCTTGTTGGGAACACAAAGGTTTTTTTTCAGTTGGCAACTCCATTCCATACATATATATGGGGAGGTAGAAGTTCCAACTCGGTTTTACAGTGAAAACTGCAGGAACATCACACCGCCACTAGGAAACAGACTGAGAAAGCAGAGAAAAAGTGTCTCCTGCAACCCGTTCCCTTGGTGCTAGATGAACGAACGTCTCTCCACTTGCTCAGTTCTGAGAGATAAGTGTGTGTGAAAGCCGTCCTTCACCTAGCTTGTTGGGAACACAAAGGTTTTTTTTCAGTTGGCAACTCCATTCCATACATATATATGGGGAGGTATAAGCTCCAACAAGGTTTTACAGTGAAAACTGCAGGAACTTCAAACCGGCACTAGGAAACAGACTGAGATAGCAGAGAAAAAGTGTCTCCTGCAACCCGTTCCCTTGGTGCTAGATGAACGAACGTCTCTCCACTTGCTCAGTTCTGAGAGATAAGTGTGTGTGAAAGCCGTACTTCACCTAGCTTGTTGGGAACACAAAGTTTCTTTTCAGTTGCAAACTCCATTCCATACATATATATGGGAAGGTAGAAGTTTCAACTCGGTTTTACAGTGTAAACTGCAGGAACTTCAAACCGGCACTAGGAAACAGACTGAGAAAGCCGAGAAAAAGTGTCTCCTGCAACCCGTTCCCTTGGTGCTAGATGAACGAACGTCTCTCCACTTGCTCAGTTCTGAGAGATAAGTGTGTGTGAAAGCCGTCCTTCACCTAGCTTGTTGGGAACAAATGTTTCTTTTCAGTTGCAAACTCCATTCCATACATATATATGGGGAGGTAGAAGCTCCAACACGGTTTTACAGTGAAAACTGCAAGAACTTCAAACCGGCACTAGGAAACAGACTTAGAAAGCAGAGAAAAAGTGTCTCCTGCAACCCGTTCCCTTGGTGCTAGATGAACGAACGTCTCTCCACTTGCTCAGTTCTGAGAGATAAGTGTGTGTGAAAGCCGTCCTTCACCTAGCTTGTTGGGAACACAAAGGTTTTTTTTCAGTTGGCAACTCCATTCCATACATATATATGGGGAGGTAGATGTTCCAACTCGGTTTTACAGTGAAAACTGCAGGAACATCAAACCGGCACTAGGAAACAGACTGAGAAAGCAGAGAAAAAGTGTCTCCTGCAACCCGTTCCCTTGGTGCTAGATGAACGAACGTCTCTCCACTTGCTCAGTTCTGAGAGATAAGTGTGTGTGAAAGCCGTCCTTCACCTAGCTTGTTGGGAACAAATGTTTCTTTTCAGTTGCAAACTCCATTCCATACATATATATGGGGAGGTAGAAGCTCCAACACGGTTTTACAGTGAAAACTGCAAGAACTTCAAACCGGCACTAGGAAACAGACTTAGAAAGCAGAGAAAAAGTGTCTCCTGCAACCCGTTCCCTTGGTGCTAGATGAACGAACGTCTCTCCACTTGCTCAGTTCTGAGAGATAAGTGTGTGTGAAAGCCGTCCTTCACCTAGCTTGTTGGGAACACAAAGGTTTTTTTTCAGTTGGCAACTCCATTCCATACATATATATGGGGAGGTAGATGTTCCAACTCGGTTTTACAGTGAAAACTGCAGGAACATCAAACCGGCACTAGGAAACAGACTGAGAAAGCAGAGAAAAAGTGTCTCCTGCAACCCGTTCCCTTGGTGCTAGATGAACGAACGTCTCTCCACTTGCTCAGTTCTGAGAGATAAGTGTGTGTGAAAGCCGTCCTTCACCTAGGTTGTTGGGAACAAATGTTTCTTTTCAGTTGCAAACTCCATTCCATACATATATATGGGGAGGTAGAAGCTCCAACACGGTTTTACAGTGAAAACTGCAGGAACTTCAAACCGGCACTAGGAAACAGACTTAGAAAGCAGAGAAAAAGTGTCTCCTGCAACCCGTTCCCTTGGTGCTAGATGAACGAACGTCTCTCCACTTGCTCAGTTCTGAGAGATAAGTGTGTGTGAAAGCCGTCCTTCACCTAGCTTGTTGGGAACACAAAGGTTTTTTTTCAGTTGGCAACTCCATTCCATACATATATATGGGGAGGTAGATGTTCCAACTCGGTTTTACAGTGAAAACTGCAGGAACATCAAACCGGCACTAGGAAACAGACTGAGAAAGCAGAGAAAAAGTGTCTCCTGCAACCCGTTCCCTTGGTGCTAGATGAACGAACGTCTCTCCACTTGCTCAGTTCTGAGAGATAAGTGTGTGTGAAAGCCGTCCTTCACCTAGGTTGTTGGGAACAAAAGTTTCTTTTCAGTTGCAAACTCCATTCCATACATATATATGGGGAGGTACAAGCTCCAACACGGTTTTACAGTGAAAACTGCAGGAACTTCAAACCGGCACTAGGAAACAGACTTAGAAAGCAGAGAAAAAGTGTCTCCTGCAACCCGTTCCCTTGGAGCTAGATGAACGAACGTCTTTCCACTTGCTCAGTTCTGAGAGATAAGTGTGTGTGAAAGCCGTCCTTCACCTAGCTTGTTGGGAACACAAAGTTTCTTTTCAGTTGCAAACTCCATTCCATACATATATATGGGAAGGTAGAAGTTTCAACTCGGTTTTACAGTGTAAACTGCAGGAACTTCAAACCGGCACTAGGAAACAGACTGAGAAAGCCGAGAAAAAGTGTCTCCTGCAACCCGTTCCCTTGGTGCTAGATGAACGAACGTCTCTCCACTTGCTCAGTTCTGAGAGATAAGTGTGTGTGAAAGCCGTCCTTCACCTAGCTTGTTGGGAACACAAAGTTTCTTTTCAGTTGCAAACTCCATTCCACACATATATATGGGGAGGTACAAGCTCCAACACGGTTTTACAGTGAAAACTGCAGGAACTTCAAACCGGAAATAGGAAACAGACAGAGAATGCAGAGAAAAAGTGTCTCCTGCAACCCGTTCCCTTGGTGCTAGATGAACGAACGTCTCTCCACTTGCTGAGTTCTGAGAGATAAGTGTGTGTGAAAGCCGTCCTTCACCTAGCTTGTTGGGAACACAAAGTTTTTTTTCAGTTGGCAACTCCATTCCATACATATATATGGGGAGGTACAAGCTCCAACACGGTTTTACAGTGAAAATTTCAGGAACTACAAACCGGCACTAGGAAACAGACTGAGAAAGCAGAGAAAAAGTCTCTCCTGCAACCCGTTCCCTTGGTGCTAGATGAATGAACGTCTCTCCACTTGCTCAGTTCTGAGAGATAAGTGTGTGTGAAAGCCGTCCTTCACCTAGCTTGTTGGGAACACAAAGTTTCTTTTCAGTTGCAAACTCCATTCCATACATATATATGGGGAGGTACTAGCTCCAACTCGGTTTTACAGTGAAAACTGCAGGAACATCAAACCGGCACTAGGAAACAGACTGAGAAAGCAGAGAAAAAGTGTCTCCTGCAACCCGTTCCCTTGGTGCTAAATGAACGAACGTCTCTCCACTTGCTCAGTTCTGAGAGATAAGTGTGTGTGAAAGCCGTCCTTCACCTAGCTTGTTGGGAACACAAAGTTTCTTTCCAGTTGCAAACTCCATTCCATACATATATATGGGAAGGTAGAAGTTTCAACTCGGTTTTACAGTGTAAACTGCAGGAACTTCAAACCGGCACTAGGAAACAGACTGAGAAAGCCGAGAAAAAGTGTCTCCTGCAACCCGTTCCCTTGGTGCTAGATGAACGAACGTCTCTCCACTTGCTTAGTTCTGAGAGATAAGTGTGTGTGAAAGCCGTCCTTCACCTAGCTTGTTGGGAACACAAAGGTTTTTTTTCAGTTGGCAACTCCATTCCATACATATATATGGGGAGGTAGAAGTTCCAACTCGGTTTTACAGTGAAAACTGCAGGAACATCACACCGGCACTAGGAAACAGACTGAGAAAGCAGAGAAAAAGTGTCTCCTGCAACCCGTTCCCTTGGTGCTAGATGAACGAACGTCTCTCCACTTGCTCAGTTCTGAGAGATAAGTGTGTGTGAAAGCCGTCCTTCACCTAGGTTGTTGGGAACACAAAGGTTTTTTTTCAGTTGGCAACTCCATTCCACACATATATATGGGGAGGTACAAGCTCCAACACGGTTTTACAGTGAAAACTGCAGGAACTTCAAACCGGAAATAGGAAACAGACAGAGAATGCAGAGAAAAAGTGTTTCCTGCAACCCGTTCCCTTGGTGCTAGATGAACGAACGTCTCTCCACTTGCTGAGTTCTGAGAGATAAGTGTGTGTGAAAGCCGTCCTTCACCTAGCTTGTTGGGAACACAAAGTTTTTTTTCAGTTGGCAACTCCATTCCATACATATATATGGGGAGGTACAAGCTCCAACACGGTTTTACAGTGAAAATTTCAGGAACTACAAACCGGCACTAGGAAACAGACTGAGAAAGCAGAGAAAAAGTCTCTCCTGCAACCCGTTCCCTTGGTGCTAGATGAATGAACGTCTCTCCACTTGCTCAGTTCTGAGAGATAAGTGTGTGTGAAAGCCGTCCTTCACCTAGCTTGTTGGGAACACAAAGTTTCTTTTCAGTTGCAAACTCCATTCCATACATATATATGGGGAGGTACTAGCTCCAACTCGGTTTTACAGTGAAAACTGCAGGAACATCAAACCGGCACTAGGAAACAGACTGAGAAAGCAGAGAAAAAGTGTCTCCTGCAACCCGTTCCCTTGGTGCTAAATGAACGAACGTCTCTCCACTTGCTCAGTTCTGAGAGATAAGTGTGTGTGAAAGCCGTCCTTCACCTAGCTTGTTGGGAACACAAAGTTTCTTTCCAGTTGCAAACTCCATTCCATACATATATATGGGAAGGTAGAAGTTTCAACACGGTTTTACAGTGTAAACTGCAGGAACTTCAAACCGGCACTAGGAAACAGACTGAGAAAGCCGAGAAAAAGTGTCTCCTGCAACCCGTTCCCTTGGTGCTAGATGAACGAACGTCTCTCCACTTGCTTAGTTCTGAGAGATAAGTGTGTGTGAAAGCCGTCCTTCACCTAGCTTGTTGGGAACACAAAGGTTTTTTTTCAGTTGGCAACTCCATTCCATACATATATATGGGGAGGTAGAAGTTCCAACTCGGTTTTACAGTGAAAACTGCAGGAACATCACACCGGCACTAGGAAACAGACTGAGAAAGCCGAGAAAAAGTGTCTCCTGCAACCCGTTCCCTTGGTGCTAGATGAACGAACGTCTCTCCACTTGCTCAGTTCTGAGAGATAAGTGTGTGTGAAAGCCGTCCTTCACCTAGGTTGTTGGGAACACAAAGGTTTTTTTTCAGTTGGCAACTCCATTCCATACATATATATGTGGAGGTAGAAGTTCCAACTCGGTTTTACAATGAAAACTGCAGGAACATCACACCGGCACTAGGAAACAGACTGAGAAAGCAGAGAAAAAGTGTCTCCTGCAACCCGTTCCCTTGGTGCTAGATGAACGAACGTCTCTCCACTTGCTCAGTTCTGAGAGATAAGTGTGTGTGAAAGCCGTCCTTCACCTAGCTTGTTGGGAACAAAAGTTTCTTTTCAGTTGCAAACTCCATTCCATACATATATATGGGGAGGTACAAGCTCCAACACGGTTTTACAGTGAAAACTGCAGGAACTTCAAACCGGCACTAGGAAACAGACTTAGAAAGCAGAGAAAAAGTCTCTCCTGCAACCCGTTCCCTTGGTGCTAGATGAACGAACGTCTCTCCACTTGCTCAGTTCTGAGAGATAAGTGTGTGTGAAAGCCGTCCTTCACCTAGCTTGTTGGGAACAAAAGTTTCTTTTCAGTTGCAAACTCCATTCCATACATATATATGGGGAGGTAGAAGCTCCAACACGGTTTTACAGTGAAAACTGCAGGAACTTCAAACCGGCACTAGGAAACAGACTTAGAAAGCAGAGAAAAAGTGTCTCCTGCAACCCGTTCCCTTGGTGCTAGATGAACGAACGTCTCTCCACTTGCTCAGTTCTGAGAGATAAGTGTGTGTGAAAGCCGTCCTTCACCTAGCTTGTTGGGAACACAAAGATTCTTTTCAGTTGCAAACTCCATTCCATACATATATATGGGGAGGTACAAGCTCCAACACGGTTTTACAGTGAAAACTGCAGGAACTTCATACCGGCACTAGGAAACAGACTGAGAAAGCAGAGAAAAAGTCTCTCCTGCAACCCGTTCCCTTGGTGCTAGATGAACGAACGTCTCTGCACTTGCTCAGTTCTGAGAGATAAGTGTGTGTGAAAGCCGTCCTTCACCTAGCTTGTTGGGAACAAAAGTTTCTTTTCAGTTGCAAACTCCATTCCATACATATATATGGGGAGGTACAAGCTCCAACACGGTTTTACAGTGAAAACTGCAGGAACTTCATACCGGCACTGGGAAACAAACTGAGAAAGCAGAGAAAAAGTCTCTCCTGCAACCCGTTCCCTTGGTGCTAGATGACGAACGTCTCTGCACTTGCTCAGTTCTGAGAGATAAGTGTGTGTGAAAGCCGTCCTTCACCTAGCTTGTTGGGAACAAAAGTTTCTTTTCAGTTGCAAACTCCATTCCATACATATATATGGGGAGGTACAAGCTCCAACACGGTTTTACAGTGAAAACTGCAGGAACTTCAAACCGGCACTAGGAAACAGATTTAGAAAGCAGAGAAAAAGTCTCTCCTGCAACCCGTTCCCTTGGTGCTAGATGAACGAACGTCTCTCCACTTGCTCAGTTCTGAGAGATAAGTGTGTGTGAAAGCCGTCCTTCACCTAGCTTGTTGGGAACAAAAGTTTCTTTTCAGTTGCAAACTCCATTCCATACATATATATGGGGAGGTAGAAGCTCCAACACGGTTTTACAGTGAAAACTGCAGGAACTTCAAACCGGCACTAGGAAACAGACTTAGAAAGCAGAGAAAAAGTCTCTCCTGCAACCCGTTCCCTTGGTGCTAGATGAACGAACGTCTCTCCACTTGCTCAGTTCTGAGAGATAAGTGTGTGTGAAAGCCGTCCTTCACATAGCTTGTTGGGAACACAAAGTTTCTTTTCAGTTGCAAACTCCATTCCATACATATATATGGGGAGGTACAAGCTCCAACACGGTTTTACAGTGAAAACTGCAGGAACTTCATACCGGCACTAGGAAACAGACTGAGAAAGCAGAGAAAAAGTCTCTCCTGCAACCCGTTCCCTTGGTGCTAGATGAACGAACGTCTCTGCACTTGCTCAGTTCTGAGAGATAAGTGTGTGTGAAAGCCGTCCTTCACCTAGCTTGTTGGGAACAAAAGTTTCTTTTCAGTTGCAAACTCCATTCCATACATATATATGGGGAGGTACAAGCTCCAACACGGTTTTACAGTGAAAACTGCAGGAACTTCAAACCGGCACTAGGAAACAGACTGAGAATGCAGAGAAAAAGTGTCTCCTGCAACCCGTTCCCTTGGTGCTAAATGAACGAAGGTCTCTCCACTTGCTCAGTTCTGAGAGATGAGTGTGTGTGAAAGCCGTCCTTCACCTAGCTTGTTGGGAACACAAAGTTTCTTTCCAGTTGCAAACTCCATTCCATACATATATATGGGAAGGTAGAAGTTTCAACTCGGTTTTACAGTGTAAACTGCAGGAACTTCAAACCGGCACTAGGAAACAGACTGAGAAAGCCGAGAAAAAGTGTCTCCTGCAACCCGTTTCCTTGGTGCTAGATGAACGAACGTCTCTCCACTTGCTCAGTTCTGAGAGATAAATGTGTGTGAAAGCCGTCCTTCACCTAGCTTGTTGGGAACACAAAGTTTCTTTTCAGTTGCAAACTCCATTCCATACATATATATGGGGAGGTACAAGCTCCAACACGGTTTTACAGTGAAAACTGCAGGAACTTCATACCGGCACTAGGAAACAGACTGAGAAAGCAGAGAAAAAGTCTCTCCTGCAACCCGTTCCCTTGGTGCTAGATGAACGAACGTCTCTGCACTTGCTCAGTTCTGAGAGATAAGTGTGTGTGAAAGCCGTCCTTCACCTAGCTTGTTGGGAACAAAAGTTTCTTTTCAGTTGCAAACTCCATTCCATACATATATATGGGGAGGTACAAGCTCCAACACGGTTTTACAGTGAAAACTGCAGGAACTTCAAACCGGCACTAGGAAACAGACTTAGAAATCAGAGAAAAAGTCTCTCCTGCAACCCGTTCCCTTGGTGCTAGATGAACGAACGTCTCTCCACTTGCTCAGTTCTGAGAGATAAGTGTGTGTGAAAGCCGTCCTTCACCTAGCTTGTTGGGAACACAAAGTTTCTTTTCAGTTGCAAACTCCATTCCATACATATATATGGGGAGGTACAAGCTCCAAAACGGTTTTACAGTGAAAACTGCAGGAACTTCATACCGGCACTAGGAAACAGACTGAGAAAGCAGAGAAAAAGTCTCTCCTGCAACCCGTTCCCTTGGTGCTAGATGAACGAACGTCTCTGCACTTGCTCAGTTCTGAGAGATAAGTGTGTGTGAAAGCCGTCCTTCACCTAGCTTGTTGGGAACAAAAGTTTCTTTTCAGTTGCAAACTCCATTCCATACATATATATGGGGAGGTACAAGCTCCAACACGGTTTTACAGTGAAAACTGCAGGAACTTCAAACCGGCACTAGGAAACAGACTTAGAAAGCAGAGAAAAAGTCTCTCCTGCAACCCGTTCCCTTGGTGCTAGATGAACGAACGTCTCTCCACTTGCTCAGTTCTGAGAGATGAGTGTGTGTGAAAGCCGTCCTTCACCTAGCTTGTTGGGAACAAAAGTTTCTTTTCAGTTGCAAACTCCATTCCATACATATATATGGGGAGGTAGAAGCTCCAACACGGTTTTACAGTGAAAACTGCAGGAACTTCAAACCGGCACTAGGAAACAGACTTAGAAAGCAGAGAAAAAGTCTCTCCTGCAACCCGTTCCCTTGGTGCTAGATGAACGAACGTCTCTGCACTTGCTCAGTTCTGAGAGATAAGTGTGTGTGAAAGCCGTCCTTCACCTAGCTTGTTGGGAACACAAAGTTTCTTTTCAGTTGCAAACTCCATTCCATACATATATATGGGGAGGTACAAGCTCCAACACGGTTTTACAGTGAAAACTGCAGGAACTTCATACCGGCACTAGGAAACAGACTGAGAAAGCAGAGAAAAAGTCTCTCCTGCAACCCGTTCCCTTGGTGCTAGATGAACGAACGTCTCTGCACTTGCTCAGTTCTGAGAGATAAGTGTGTGTGAAAGCCGTCCTTCACCTAGCTTGTTGGGAACAAAAGTTTCTTTTCAGTTGCAAACTCCATTCCATACATATATATGGGGAGGTACAAGCTCCAACACGGTTTTACAGTGAAAACTGCAGGAACTTCAAACCGGCACTAGGAAACAGACTTAGAAAGCAGAGAAAAAGTCTCTCCTGCAACCCGTTCCCTTGGTGCTAGATGAACGAACGTCTCTCCACTTGCTCAGTTCTGAGAGATAAGTGTGTGTGAAAGCCGTCCTTCACCTAGCTTGTTGGGAACACAAAGTTTCTTTTCAGTTGCAAACTCCATTCCATACATATATATGGGGAGGTACAAGCTCCAACACGGTTTTACAGTGAAAACTGCAGGAACTTCATACCGGCACTAGGAAACAGACTGAGAAAGCAGAGAAAAAGTCTCTCCTGCAACCCGTTCCCTTGGTGCTAGATGAACGAACGTCTCTGCACTTGCTCAGTTCTGAGAGATAAGTGTGTGTGAAAGCCGTCCTTCACCTAGCTTGTTGGGAACAAAAGTTTCTTTTCAGTTGCAAACTCCATTCCATACATATATATGGGGAGGTACAAGCTCCAACACGGTTTTACAGTGAAAACTGCAGGAACTTCAAACCGGCACTAGGAAACAGACTTAGAAAGCAGAGAAAAAGTCTCTCCTGCAACCCGTTCCCTTGGTGCTAGATGAACGAACGTCTCTCCACTTGCTCAGTTCTGAGAGATAAGTGTGTGTGAAAGCCGTCCTTCACCTAGCTTGTTGGGAACAAAAGTTTCTTTTCAGTTGCAAACTCCATTCCATACATATATATGGGGAGGTAGAAGCTCCAACACGGTTTTACAGTGAAAACTGCAGGAACTTCAAACCGGCACTAGGAAACAGACTTAGAAAGCAGAGAAAAAGTCTCTCCTGCAACCCGTTCCCTTGGTGCTAGATGAACGAACGTCTCTGCACTTGCTCAGTTCTGAGAGATAAGTGTGTGTGAAAGCCGTCCTTCACCTAGCTTGTTGGGAACACAAAGTTTCTTTTCAGTTGCAAACTCCATTCCATACATATATATGGGGAGGTACAAGCTCCAACACGGTTTTACAGTGAAAACTGCAGGAACTTCATACCGGCACTAGGAAACAGACTGAGAAAGCAGAGAAAAAGTCTCTCCTGCAACCCGTTCCCTTGGTGCTAGATGAACGAACGTCTCTGCACTTGCTCAGTTCTGAGAGATAAGTGTGTGTGAAAGCCGTCCTTCACCTAGCTTGTTGGGAACAAAAGTTTCTTTTCAGTTGCAAACTCCATTCCATACATATATATGGGGAGGTACAAGCTCCAACACGGTTTTACAGTGAAAACTGCAGGAACTTCAAACCGGCACTAGGAAACAGACTTAGAAAGCAGAGAAAAAGTCTCTCCTGCAACCCGTTCCCTTGGTGCTAGATGAACGAACGTCTCTCCACTTGCTCAGTTCTGAGAGATAAGTGTGTGTGAAAGCCGTCCTTCACCTAGCTTGTTGGGAACACAAAGTTTCTTTTCAGTTGCAAACTCCATTCCATACATATATATGGGGAGGTACAAGCTCCAACACGGTTTTACAGTGAAAACTGCAGGAACTTCATACCGGCACTAGGAAACAGACTGAGAAAGCAGAGAAAAAGTCTCTCCTGCAACCCGTTCCCTTGGTGCTAGATGAACGAACGTCTCTGCACTTGCTCAGTTCTGAGAGATAAGTGTGTGTGAAAGCCGTCCTTCACCTAGCTTGTTGGGAACAAAAGTTTCTTTTCAGTTGCAAACTCCATTCCATACATATATATGGGGAGGTACAAGCTCCAACACGGTTTTACAGTGAAAACTGCAGGAACTTCATACCGGCACTAGGAAACAGACTGAGAAAGCAGAGAAAAAGTGTCTCCTGCAACCCGTTCCCTTGGTGCTAAATGAACGAACGTCTCTGCACTTGCTCAGTTCTGAGAGATAAGTGTGTGTGAAAGCCGTCCTTCACCTAGCTTGTTGGGAACAAAAGTTTCTTTTCAGTTGCAAACTCCATTCCATACATATATATGGGGAGGTACAAGCTCCAACACGGTTTTACAGTGAAAACTGCAGGAACTTCAAACCGGCACTAGGAAACAGACTGAGAAAGCAGAGAAAAAGTGTCTCCTGCAACCCGTTCCCTTGGTGCTAAATGAACGAAGGTCTCTCCACTTGCTCAGTTCTGAGAGATGAGTGTGTGTGAAAGCCGTCCTTCACCTAGCTTGTTGGGAACACAAAGTTTCTTTCCAGTTGCAAACTCCATTCCATACATATATATGGGAAGGTAGAAGTTTCAACTCGGTTTTACAGTGTAAACTGCAGGAACTTCAAACCGGCACTAGGAAACAGACTGAGAAAGCCGAGAAAAAGTGTCACCTGCAACCCGTTTCCTTGGTGCTAGATGAACGAACGTCTCTCCACTTGCTCAGTTCTGAGAGATAAATGTGTGTGAAAGCCGTCCTTCACCTAGCTTGTTGGGAACACAAAGTTTCTTTTCAGTTGCAAACTCCATTCCATACATATATATGGGGAGGTACAAGCTCCAACACGGTTTTACAGTGAAAACTGCAGGAACTTCATACCGGCACTAGGAAACAGACTGAGAAAGCAGAGAAAAAGTCTCTCCTGCAACCCGTTCCCTTGGTGCTAGATGAACGAACGTCTCTGCACTTGCTCAGTTCTGAGAGATAAGTGTGTGTGAAAGCCGTCCTTCACCTAGCTTGTTGGGAACAAAAGTTTCTTTTCAGTTGCAAACTCCATTCCATACATATATATGGGGAGGTAGAAGCTCCAACACGGTTTTACAGTGAAAACTGCAGGAACTTCAAACCGGCACTAGGAAACAGACTTAGAAAGCAGAGAAAAAGTCTCTCCTGCAACCCGTTCCCTTGGTGCTAGATGAACGAACGTCTCTCCACTTGCTCAGTTCTGAGAGATAAGTGTGTGTGAAAGCCGTCCTTCACCTAGCTTGTTGGGAACACAAAGTTTCTTTTCAGTTGCAAACTCCATTCCATAGATATATATGGGGAGGTACAAGCTCCAACACGGTTTTACAGTGAAAACTGCAGGAACTTCATACCGGCACTAGGAAACAGACTGAGAAAGCAGAGAAAAAGTCTCTCCTGCAACCCGTTCCCTTGGTGCTAGATGAACGAACGTCTCTGCACTTGCTCAGTTCTGAGAGATAAGTGTGTGTGAAAGCCGTCCTTCACCTAGCTTGTTGGGAACAAAAGTTTCTTTTCAGTTGCAAACTCCATTCCATACATATATATGGGGAGGTACAAGCTCCAACACGGTTTTACAGTGAAAACTGCAGGAACTTCAAACCGGCACTAGGAAACAGATTTAGAAAGCAGAGAAAAAGTCTCTCCTGCAACCCGTTCCCTTGGTGCTAGATGAACGAACGTCTCTCCACTTGCTCAGTTCTGAGAGATAAGTGTGTGTGAAAGCCGTCCTTCACCTAGCTTGTTGGGAACAAAAGTTTCTTTTCAGTTGCAAACTCCATTCCATACATATATAAGGGGAGGTAGAAGCTCCAACACGGTTTTACAGTGAAAACTGCAGGAACTTCAAACCGGCACTAGGAAACAGACTTAGAAAGCAGAGAAAAAGTCTCTCCTGCAACCCGTTCCCTTGGTGCTAGATGAACGAACGTCTCTCCACTTGCTCAGTTCTGAGAGATAAGTGTGTGTGAAAGCCGTCCTTCACCTAGCTTGTTGGGAACACAAAGTTTCTTTTCAGTTGCAAACTCCATTCCATACATATATATGGGGAGGTACAAGCTCCAACACGGTTTTACAGTGAAAACTGCAGGAACTTCATACCGGCACTAGGAAACAGACTGAGAAAGCAGAGAAAAAGTCTCTCCTGCAACCCGTTCCCTTGGTGCTAGATGAACGAACGTCTCTGCACTTGCTCAGTTCTGAGAGATAAGTGTGTGTGAAAGCCGTCCTTCACCTAGCTTGTTGGGAACAAAAGTTTCTTTTCAGTTGCAAACTCCATTCCATACATATATATGGGGAGGTAGAAGCTCCAAAACGGTTTTACAGTGAAAACTGCAGGAACTTCAAACCGGCACTAGGAAACAGACTTAGAAAGCAGAGAAAAAGTCTCTCCTGCAACCCGTTCCCTTGGTGCTAGATGAACGAACGTCTCTCCACTTGCTCAGTTCTGAGAGATAAGTGTGTGTGAAAGCCGTCCTTCACCTAGCTTGTTGGGAACACAAAGTTTCTTTTCAGTTGCAAACTCCATTCCATACATATATATGGGGAGGTACAAGCTCCAACACGGTTTTACAGTGAAAACTGCAGGAACTTCATACCGGCACTAGGAAACAGACTGAGAAAGCAGAGAAAAAGTCTCTCCTGCAACCCGTTCCCTTGGTGCTAGATGAACGAACGTCTCTGCACTTGCTCAGTTCTGAGAGATAAGTGTGTGTGAAAGCCGTCCTTCACCTAGCTTGTTGGGAACAAAAGTTTCTTTTCAGTTGCAAACTCCATTCCATACATATATATGGGGAGGTACTAGCTCCAACTCGGTTTTACAGTGAAAACTGCAGGAACTTCAAACCGGCACTAGGAAACAGACTGAGAAAGCAGAGAAAAAGTGTCTCCTGCAACCCGTTCCCTTGGTGCTAAATGAACGAACGTCTCTCCACTTGCTCAGTTCTGAGAGATAAGTGTGTGTGAAAGCCGTCCTTCACCTAGCTTGTTGGGAACACAAAGTTTCTTTCCAGTTGCAAACTCCATTCCATACATATATATGGGAAGGTAGAAGTTTCAACTCGGTTTTACAGTGTAAACTGCAGGAACTTCAAACCGGCACTAGGAAACAGACTTAGATAGCAGAGAAAAAGTCTCTCCTGCAACCCGTTCCCTTGGTGCTAGATGAACGAACGTCTCTCCACTTGCTCAGTTCTGAGAGATAAGTGTGTGTGAAAGCCGTCCTTCACCTAGCTTGTTGGGAACACAAAGTTTCTTTTCAGTTGCAAACTCCATTCCATACATATATATGGGGAGGTACAAGCTCCAACACGGTTTTACAGTGAAAACTGCAGGAACTTCATACCGGCACTAGGAAACAGACTGAGAAAGCAGAGAAAAAGTCTCTCCTGCAACCCGTTCCCTTGGTGCTAGATGAACGAACGTCTCTGCACTTGCTCAGTTCTGAGAGATAAGTGTGTGTGAAAGCTGTCCTTCACCTAGCTTGTTGGGAACAAAAGTTTCTTTTCAGTTGCAAACTCCATTCCATACATATATATGGGGAGGTAGAAGCTCCAACACGGTTTTACAGTGAAAACTGCAGGAACTTCAAACCGGCACTAGGAAACAGACTTAGAAAGCAGAGAAAAAGTCTCTCCTGCAACCCGTTCCCTTGGTGCTAGATGAACGAACGTCTCTCCACTTGCTCAGTTCTGAGAGATAAGTGTGTGTGAAAGCCGTCCTTCACCTAGCTTGTTGGGAACACAAAGTTTCTTTTCAGTTGCAAACTCCATTCCATACATATATATGGGGAGGTACAAGCTCCAACACGGTTTTACAGTGAAAACTGCAGGAACTTCATACCGGCACTTGGAAACAGACTGAGAAAGCAGAGAAAAAGTCTCTCCTGCAACCCGTTCCCTTGGTGCTAGATGAACGAACGTCTCTGCACTTGCTCAGTTCTGAGAGATAAGTGTGTGTGAAAGCCGTCCTTCACCTAGCTTGTTGGGAACAAAAGTTTCTTTTCAGTTGCAAACTACATTCCATACATATATATGGGGAGGTACAAGCTCCAACACGGTTTTACAGTGAAAACTGCAGGAACTTCAAACCGGCACTAGGAAACAGACTGAGAAAGCAGAGAAAAAGTCTCTCCTGTAACCCGTTCCCTTGGTGCTAGATGAACGAACGTCTCTCCACTTGCTCAGTTCTGAGAGATAAGTGTGTGTGAAAGCCGTCCTTCACCTAGCTTGTTGGGAACAAAAGTTTCTTTTCAGTTGCAAACTCCATTCCATACATATATATGGGGAGGTAGAAGCTCCAACACGGTTTTACAGTGAAAACTGCAGGAACTTCAAACCGGCACTAGGAAACAGACTTAGAAAGCAGAGAAAAAGTCTCTCCTGCAACCCGTTCCCTTGGTGCTAGATGAACGAACGTCTCTCCACTTGCTCAGTTCTGAGAGATAAGTGTGTGTGAAAGCCGTCCTTCACCTAGCTTGTTGGGAACACAAAGTTTCTTTTCAGTTGCAAACTCCATTCCATACATATATATGGGGAGGTACTAGCTCCAACTCCGTTTTACAGAGAAAACTGCAGGAACTTCAAACCGGCACTAGGAAACAGACTGAGAAAGCAGAGAAAAAGTGTCTCCTGCAACCCGTTCCTTTGGTGCTAAATGAACGAACGTCTCTGCACTTGCTCAGTTCTGAGAGATATGTGTGTGTGAAAGCCGTCCTTCACCTAGCTTGTTGGGAACAAAAGTTTCTTTTCAGTTGCAAACTCCATTCCATACATATATATGGGGAGGTACAAGCTCCAACACGGTTTTACAGTGAAAATTTCAGGAACTACAAACCGGCACTAGGAAACAGACTTAGAAAGCAGAGAAAAAGTCTCTCCTGCAACCCGTTCCCTTGGTGCTAGATGAATGAACGTCTCTCCACTTGCTCAGTTCTGAGAGATAAGTGTGTGTGAAAGCCGTCCTTCACCTAGCTTGTTGGGAACACAAAGTTTCTTTTCAGTTGCAAACTCCATTCCATACATATATATGGGGAGGTACTAGCTCCAACTCGGTTTTACAGTGAAAACTGCAGGAACTTCAAACCGGCACTAGGAAACAGACTGAGAAAGCAGAGAAAAAGTGTCTCCTGCAACCCGTTCCCTTGGTGCTAGATGAACGAACGTCTCTCCACTTGCTCAGTTCTGAGAGATAAGTGTGTGTGAAAGCCGTCCTTCACCTAGCTTGTTGGGAACACAAAGTTTCTTTCCATTTGCAAACTCCATTCCATACATATATATGGGGAGGTACTAGCTCCAACTCGGTTTTACAGTGAAAACTGCAGGAACTTCAAACCGGCACTAGGAAACAGACTGAGAAAGCAGAGAAAAAGTGTCTCCTGCATCCCGTTCCCTTGGTGCTAGATGAACGAACGTCTCTCCACTTGCTCAGTTCTGAGAGATAAGTGTGTGTGAAAGCCGTCCTTCACCTAGCTTGTTGGGAACACAAAGTTTCTTTCCAGATGCAAACTCCATTCCATACATATATATGGGAAGGTAGAAGTTTCAACTCGGTTTTACAGTGTAAACTGCAGGAACTTCAAACCGGCACTAGGAAACAGACTGAGAAAGCCGAGAAAAAGTGTCTCCTGCAACCCGTTCCCTTGGTGCTAGATGAACGAACGTCTCTCCACTTGCTCAATTCTGAGAGATAAGTGTGTGTGAAAGCCGTCCTTCACCTAGCTTGTTGGGAACACAAAGGTTTTTTTTCAGTTGGCAACTCCATTCCATACATATATATGGGGAGGTAGAAGTTCCAACTCGGTTTTACAGTGAAAACTGCAGGAACATCACACCGGCACTAGGAAACAGACTGAGAAAGCAGAGAAAAAGTGTCTCCTGCAACCCGTTCCCTTGGTGCTAGATGAACGAACGTCTCTCCACTTGCTCAGTTCTGAGAGATAAGTGTGAGTGAAAGCCGTCCTTCACCTAGCTTGTTGGGAACAAAAGTTTCTTTTCAGTTGCAAACTCCATTCCATACATATATATGGGGAGGTAGAAGCTCCAACACGGTTTTACAGTGAAAACTGCAGGAACTTCAAACCGGCACTAGGAAACAGACTTAGAAAGCAGAGAAAAAGTCTCTCCTGCAACCCGTTCCCTTGGTGCTAGATGAACGAACGTCTCTCCACTTGCTCAGTTCTGAGAGATAAGTGTGTGTGAAAGCCGTCCTTCACCTAGCTTGTTGGGAACACAAAGTTTCTTTTCAGTTGCAAACTCCATTCCATACATATATATGGGAAGGTAGAAGTTTCAACTCGGTTTTACAGTGTAAACTGCAGGAACTTCAAACCGGCACTAGGAAACAGACTGAGAAAGCAGAGAAAAAGTGTCTCCTGCACCCCGTTCCCTTGGTGCTACATGAACGAACGTCTCTCCACTTGCTCAGTTCTGAGAGATAAGTGTGTGTGAAAGCCGTCCTTCACCTAGCTTGTTGGGAACACAAAGTTTTTTTTCAGTTGGCAACTCCATTCCATACATATATATGGGGAGGTACAAGCTCCAACACGGTTTTACAGTGAAAATTTCAGGAACTACAAACCGGCACTAGGAAACAGACTGAGAAAGCAGAGAAAAAGTCTCTCCTGCAACCCGTTCCCTTGGTGCTAGATGAATGAACGTCTCTCCACTTGCTCAGTTCTGAGAGATAAGTGTGTGTGAAAGCCGTCCTTCACCTAGCTTGTTGGGAACACAAAGTTTCTTTTCAGTTGCAAACTCCATTCCATACATATATATGTGGAGGTACAAGCTCCAACTCGGTTTTACAGTGAAAACTGCAGGAACTTCATACCGGCACTAGGAAACAGACTGAGAAAGCAGAGAAAAAGTGTCTCCTGCAACCCGTTCCCTTGGTGCTAGATGAACGAACGTCTCTCCACTTGCTCAGTTCTGAGAGATAAGTGTGTGTGAAAGCCGTCCTTCAACTAGCTTGTTGGGAACACAAAGTTTCTTTCCAGTTGCAAACTCCATTCCATACATATATATGGGAAGGTAGAAGTTTCAACTCGGTTTTACAGTGTAAACTGCAGGAACTTCAAACCGGCACTAGGAAACAGACTGAGAAAGCCGAGAAAAAGTGTCTCCTGCAACCCGTTCCCTTTGTGCTAGATGCACGAACGTCTCTCCACTTGCTCAATTCTGAGAGATAAGTGTGTGTGAAAGCCGTCCTTCACCTAGCTTGTTGGGAACACAAAGGTTTTTTTTCAGTTGGCAACTCCATTCCATACATATATATGGGGAGGTAGAAGTTCCAACTCGGTTTTACAGTGAAAACTGCAGGAACATCACACCGGCACTAGGAAACAGACTGAGAAAGCAGAGAAAAAGTGTCTCCTGCAACCCGTTCCCTTGGTGCTAGATGAACGAACGTCTCTCCACTTGCTCAGTTCTGAGAGATAAGTGTGTGTGAAAGCCGTCCTTCACCTAGCTTGTTGGGAACACAAAGGTATTTTTTCAGTTGGCAACTCCATTCCATACATATATATGGGGAGGTAGAAGTTCCAACTCGGTTTTACAGTGAAAACTGCAGGAACATCACACCGGCACTAGGAAACTGACTGAGAAAGCAGAGAAAAAGTGTCTCCTGCAACCCGTTCCCTTGGTGCTAGATGAACGAACGTCTCTCCACTTGCTCAGTTCTGAGAAATAAGTGTGTGTGAAAGCCGTCCTTCACCTAGCTTGTTGGGAACAAAAGTTTCTTTTCAGTTGCAAACTCCATTCCATACATATATAAGGGGAGGTAGAAGCTCCAACACGGTTTTACAGTGAAAACTGCAGGAACTTCAAACCGGCAGTAGGAAACAGACTTAGATAGCAGAGAAAAAGTCTCTCCTGCAACCCGTTCCCTTGGTGCTAGATGAACGAACGTCTCTGCACTTGCTCAGTTCTGAGAGATAAGTGTGTGTGAAAGCCGTCCTTCACCTAGCTTGTTGGGAACACAAAGTTTCTTTTCAGTTGCAAACTCCATTCCATACATATATATGGGGAGGTACAAGCTCCAACACGGTTTTACAGTGAAAACTGCAGGAACTTCATACCGGCACTAGGAAACAGACTGAGAAAGCCGAGAAAAAGTCTCTCCTGCAACCCGTTCCCTTGGTGCTAGATGAACGAACGTCTCTCCACTTGCTCAGTTCTGAGAGATAAGTGTGTGTGAAAGCCGTCCTTCACCTAGCTTGTTGGGAACAATAAGTTTTTTTTCAGTTGGCAACTCCATTCCATACATATATATGGGGAGGTAGAAGTTCCAACTCGGTTTTACAGTGAAAACTGCAGGAACTTCAAACCGGCACTAGGAAACAGACTGAGAAAGCAGAGAAAAAGTGTCTCCTGCAACCCGTTCCCTTGGTGCTAGATGAACGAACGTCTCTCCACTTGCTAAGTTCTGAGAGATCAGTGTGTGTGAAAGCCGTCCTTCACCTAGCTTGTTGGGAACACAAAGGTATTTTTTCAGTTGGCAACTCCATTCCATACATATATATGGGGAGGTAGAAGTTCCAACTCGGTTTTACAGTGAAAACTGCAGGAACATCACACCGGCACTAGGAAACTGACTGAGAAAGCAGAGAAAAAGTGTCTCCTGCAACCCGTTCCCTTGGTGCTAGATGAACGAACGTCTCTCCACTTGCTCAGTTCTGAGAGATAAGTGTGTGTGAAAGCCGTCCTTCACCTAGCTTGTTGGGAACAAAAGTTTCTTTTCAGTTGCAAACTCCATTCCATACATATATAAGGGGAGGTAGAAGCTCCAACACGGTTTTACAGTGAAAACTGCAGGAACTTCAAACCGGCACTAGGAAACAGACTTAGATAGCAGAGAAAAAGTCTCTCCTGGAACCCGTTCCCTTGGTGCTAGATGAACGAACGTCTCTGCACTTGCTCAGTTCTGAGAGATAAGTGTGTGTGAAAGCCGTCCTTCACCTAGCTTGTTGGGAACACAAAGTTTCTTTTCAGTTGCAAACTCCATTCCATACATATATATGGGGAGGTACAAGCTCCAACACGGTTTTACAGTGAAAACTGCAGGAACTTCATACCGGCACTAGGAAACAGACTGAGAAAGACGAGAAAAAGTCTCTCCTGCAACCCGTTCCCTTGGTGCTAGATGAACGAACGTCTCTCCACTTGCTCAGTTCTGAGAGATAAGTGTGTGTGAAAGCCGTCCTTCACCTAGCTTGTTGGGAACAATAAGTTTTTTTTCAGTTGGCAACTCCATTCCATACATATATATGGGGAGGTAGAAGTTCCAACTGGGTTTTAAAGTGAAAACTGCAGGAACTTCAAACCGGCACTAGGAAACAGACTGAGAAAGCAGAGAAAAAGTGTCTCCTGCAACCCGTTCCCTTGGTGCTAGATGAACGAACGTCTCTCCACTTGCTAAGTTCTGAGAGATCAGTGTGTGTGAAAGCCGTCCTTCACCTAGCTTGTTGGGAACACAAAGTTTCTTTTCAGTTGCAAACTCCATTCCATACATATATATGGGAAGGTAGAAGTTTCAACTCGGTTTTACAGTGTAAACTGCAGGAACTTCAAACCGGCACTAGGAAACAGACTGAGAAAGCCGAGAAAAAGTGTCTCCTGCAACCCGTTCCCTTGGTGCTAGATGAACGAACGTCTCTCCACTTGCTCAGTTCTGAGAGATAAGTGTGTGTGAAAGCCGTCCTTCACCTAGCTTGTTGGGAACACAAAGGTATTTTTTCAGTTGGCAACTCCATTCCATACATATATATGGGGAGGTAGAAGTTCCAACTCGGTTTTACAGTGAAAACTGCAGGAACATCACACCGGCACTAAGAAACTGACTGAGAAAGCAGAGAAAAAGTGTCTCCTGCAACCCGTTCCCTTGGTGCTAGATGAACGAACGTCTCTCCACTTGCTCAGTTCTGAGAGATAAGTGTGTGTGAAAGCCGTCCTTCACCTAGCTTGTTGGGAACAAAAGTTTCTTTTCAGTTGCAAACTCCATTCCATACATATATAAGGGGAGGTAGAAGCTCCAACACGGTTTTACAGTGAAAACTGCAGGAACTTCAAACCGGCACTAGGAAACAGACTTAGATAGCAGAGAAAAAGTCTCTCCTGCAACCCGTTCCCTTGGTGCTAGATGAACGAACGTCTCTGCACTTGCTCAGTTCTGAGAGATAAGTGTGTGTGAAAGCCGTCCTTCACCTAGCTTGTTGGGAACACAAAGTTTCTTTTCAGTTGCAAACTCCATTCCATACATATATATTGGGAGGTACAAGCTCCAACACGGTTTTACAGTGAAAACTGCAGGAACTTCATACCGGCACTAGGAAACAGACTGAGAAAGCCGAGAAAAAGTCTCTCCTGCAACCCGTTCCCTTGGTGCTAGATGAACGAACGTCTCTCCACTTGCTCAGTTCTGAGAGATAAGTGTGTGTGAAAGCCGTCCTTCACCTAGCTTGTTGGGAACAATAAGTTTTTTTTCAGTTGGCAACTCCATTCCATACATATATATGGGGAGGTAGAAGTTCGAACTGGGTTTTAAAGTGAAAACTGCAGGAACTTCAAACCGGCACTAGGAAACAGACTGAGAAAGCAGAGAAAAAGTGTCTCCTGCAACCCTTTAACTTGGTGCTAGATGAACGAACGTCTCTCCACTTGCTAAGTTCTGAGAGATCAGTGTGTGTGAAAGCCGTCCTTCACCTAGCTTGTTGGGAACACAAAGTTTCTTTTCATTTGCAAACTCCATTCCATACATATATATGGGGAGGTACAAGCTCCAACACTGTTTTACAGTGAAAACTGCAGGAACTTCAAACCGGCACTAGGAAACAGACTGAGATAGCATAGAAAAAGTGTCTCCTGCATCCCGTTCCCTTGGTGCTAGATGAACGAACGTCTCTCCACTTGCTCAGTTCTGAGAGATAAGTGTGTGTGAAAGCCGTCCTTCACCTAGCTTGTTGGGAACACAAAGTTTCTTTTCAGTTGCAAACTCCATTCCATACATATATATGGGAAGGTAGAAGTTTCAACTCGGTTTGACAGTGTAAACTGCAGGAACTTCAAACCGGCACTAGGAAACAGACTGAGAAAGCTGAGAAAAAGTGTCTCCTGCAACCCGTTCCCTTGGTGCTAGATGAACGAACGTCTCTCCACTTGCTCAGTTCTGAGAGATAAGTGTGTGTGAAAGCCGTACTTCACCTAGCTTGTTGGGAACACAAAGGTTTTTTTTCAGTTGGCAACTCCATTCCATACATATATATGGGGAGGTAGAAGTTCCAACTCGGTTTTACTGTGAAAACTGCAGGAACATCAAACCGGCACTAGGAAACAGACTGAGAAATCAGAGAAAAAGTGTCTCCTGCAACCCGTTCCCTTGGTGCTAGATGAACGAACGTCTCTCCACTTGCTCAGTTCTGAGAGATAAGTGTGTGTGAAAGCCGTCCTTCACCTAGCTTGTTGGGAACACAAAGGTTTTTTTTCAGTTGGCAACTCCATTCCATACATATATATGGGGAGGTAGAAGTTCCAACTCGGTTTTACTGAGAAAACTGCAGGAACATCAAACCGGCACTAGGAAACAGACTGAGAAAGCAGAGAAAAAGTGTCTCCTGCAACCCGTTCCCTTGGTGCTAGATGAACGAACGTCTCTCCACTTGCTCAGTTCTGAGAGATAAGTGTGTGTGAAAGCCGTCCTTCACCTAGCTTGTTGGGAACAAAAGTTTCTTTTCAGTTGCAAACTCCATTCCATACATATATATGGGGAGGTAGAAGCTCCAACACGGTTTTACAGTGAAAACTGCAGGAACTTCAAACCGGCACTAGGAAATAGACTTAGAAAGCAGAGAAAAAGTCTCTCCTGCAACCCGTTCCCTTGGTGCTTGATGAACGAACGTCTCTCCACTTGCTCAGTTCTGAGAGATAAGTGTGTGTGAAAGCCGTCCTTCACCTAGTTTGTTGGGAACACAAAGTTTCTTTTCAGTTGCAAACTCCATTCCATACATATATATGGGAAGGTAGAAGTTTCAACTCGGTTTTACAGTGTAAACTGCAGGAACTTCAAACCGGCACTAGGAAACAGACTGAGAAAGCCGAGAAAAAGTGTCTCCTGCAACCCGTTCCCTTGGTGCTAGATGAACGAACGTCTCTCCACTTGCTCAGTTCTGAGAGATAAGTGTGTGTGAAAGCCGTCCTTCACCTAGCTTGTTGGGAACACAAAGTTTCTTTTCAGTTGCAAACTCCATTCCACACATATATATGGGGAGGTACAAGCTCCAACACGGTTTTACAGTGAAAACTGCAGGAACTTCAAACCGGAACTAGGAAAAAGACTGAAAAAACAGAGAAAAAGTGTCTCCTGCAACCATTTCCCTTGGTGCTAGATGAACGAACGTCTCTCCACTTGCTCAGTTCTGAGAGATAAGTGTGTGTGAAAGCCGTCCTTCACCTAGCTTGTTGGGAACACAAAGGTATTTTTTCAGTTGGCAACTCCATTCCATACATATATATGGGGAGGTACAAGCTCCAACACGGTTTTACAGTGAAAATTTCAGGAACTACAAACCGGCACTAGGAAACAGACTGAGAAAGCAGAGAAAAAGTCTCTCCTGCAACCCGTTCCCTTGGTGCTAGATGAATGAACGTCTCTCCACTTGCTAAGTTCTGAGAGATAAGTGTGTGTGAAAGCCGTCCTTCATCTAGCTTGTTGGGAACACAAAGTTTCTTTTCAGTTGCAAACTCCATTCCATACATATATATGGGGAGGTACTAGCTCCAACTCGGTTTTACAGTGAAAACTGCAGGAACTTCAAACCGGCACTAGGAAACAGACTGAGAAAGCAGAGAAAAAGTGTCTCCTTCAACCCATTCCCTTGGTGCTAGATGAACGAACGTCTCTCCACTTGCTCAGTTCTGAGAGATAAGTGTGTGTGAAAGCCGTCCTTCACCTAGCTTGTTGGGAACACAAAGTTTCTTTCCAGTTGCAAACTCCATTCCATACATATATACGAGAAGGTAGAAGTTTCAACTCGGTTTTACAGTGTAAACTGCAGGAACTTCAAACCGGCACTAGGAAACAGAGTGAGAAAGCCGAGAAAAAGTTTCTCCTGCAACCCGTTCCCTTGGTGCTAGATGAACGAACGTCTCTCCACTTGCTCAGTTCTGAGAGATAAGTGTGTGTGAAAGCCGTCCTTCACCTAGCTTGTTGGGAACACAAAGGTTTTTTTTCAGTTGGCAACTCCATTCCATACATATATATGGGGAGGTAGAAGTTCCAACTCGGTTTTTCAGTGAAAACTGCAGGAACATCACACCGGCACTAGGAAACAGACTGAGAAAGCAGAGAAAAAGTGTCTCCTGCAACCCGTTCCCGTGGTGCTAGATGAACGAACGTCTCTCCACTTGCTCAGTTCTGAGAGATAAGTGTGTGTGAAAGCCGTCCTTCACCTAGCTTGTTGGGAACAAAAGTTTCTTTTCAGTTGCAAACTCCATTCCATACATATATATGGGGAGGTAGAAGCTCCAACACGGTTTTACAGTGTAAACTGCAGGAACTTCAAACCGGCACTAGGAAACAGACTTAGAAAGCAGAGAAAAAGTCTCTCCTGCAACCCGTTCCCTTGGTGCTAGATGAACGAACGTCTCTCCACTTGCTCAGTTCTGAGAGATAAGTGTGTGTGAAAGCCGTCCTTCACCTAGCTTGTTGGGAACACAAAGTTTCTTTTCATTTGCAAACTCCATTCCATACATATATATGGGGAGGTACAAGCTCCAACACGGTTTTACAGTGAAAACTGCAGGAAATTCATACCGGCACTAGGAAACAGACTGAGAAAGCAGAGAAAAAGTCTCTCCTGCAACCCGTTCCCTTGGTGCTAGATGAACGAACGTCTCTGCACTTGCTCAGTTCTGAGAGATAAGTGTGTTTGAAAGCCGTCCTTCACCTAGCTTGTTGGGAACACAAAGTTTCTTTTCAGTTGCAAACTCCATTCCATACATATATATGGGGAGGTACAAGCTCCAACACTGTTTTACAGTGAAAACTGCAGGAACTTCATACCGGCACTAGGAAACAGACTGACAAAGCAGAGAAAAAGTCTCTCCTGCAACCCGTTCCCTTGGTGCTAGATGAACGAACGTCTCTCCACTTGCTCAGTTCTGAGAGATAAGTGTGTGTGAAAGCAGTCCTTCACCTAGCTTTTTGGGAACAAAAAGGTTTTTTTTCAGTTGGCAACTCCATTCCATACATATATATGGGGAGGTAGAAGTTCCAACTGGGTTTTAAAGTGAAAACTGCAGGTACTTCAAACCGGCACTAGGAAACAGACTGAGAAAGCAGAGAAAAATTATCTCCTGCAACCCGTTCCCTTGGTGCTAGATGAACGAACGTCTCTCCACTTGCTAAGTTCTGAGAGATCAGTGTGTGTGAAAGCCGTCCTTCACCTAGCTTGTTGGGAACACAAAGTTTCTTTTCATTTGCAAACTCCATTCCATACATATATATGGGGAGGTACAAGCTCCAACACGGTTTTACAGTGAAAACTGCAGGAACTTCAAACCGGCACTAGGAAACAGACTGAGATAGCATAGAAAAAGTGTCTCCTGCATCCCGTTCCCTTGGTGCTAGATGAACGAACGTCTCTCCACTTGCTCAGTTCTGAGAGATAAGTGTGTGTGAAAGCCGTCCTTCACCTAGCTTGTTGGGAACACAAAGTTTCTTTTCAGTTGCAAACTCCATTCCATACATATATATGGGAAGGTAGAAGTTTCAACTCGGTTTTACAGTGTAAACTGCAGGAACTTCAAACCGGCACTAGGAAACAGACTGAGAAAGCTGAGAAAAAGTGTCTCCTGCAACCCGTTCCCTTGGTGCTAGATGAACGAACGTCTCTCCACTTGCTCAGTTCTGAGAGATATGTGTGTGTGAAAGCCGTACTTCACCTAGCTTGTTGGGAACACAAAGGTTTTTTTTCAGTTGGCAACTCCATTCCATACATATATATGGGGAGGTAGAAGTTCCAACTCGGTTTTACTGTGAAAACTGCAGGAACATCAAACCGGCACTAGGAAACAGACTGAGAAATCAGAGAAAAAGTGTCTCCTGCAACCCGTTCCCTTGGTGCTAGATGAACGAACGTCTCTCCACTTGCTCAGTTCTGAGAGATAAGTGTGTGTGAAAGCCGTCCTTCACCTAGCTTGTTGGGAACAAAAGTTTCTTTTCAGTTGCAAACTCCATTCCATACATATATATGGGGAGGTAGAAGCTCCAACACGGTTTTACAGTGAAAACTGCAGGAACTTCAAACCGGCACTAAGAAACAGACTTAGAAAGCAGAGAAAAAGTCTCTCCTGCAACCCGTTCCCTTGGTGCTAGATGAACGAACGTCTATCCACTTGCTCAGTTCTGAGAGATAAGTGTGTGTGAAAGCCGTCCTTCACCTAGCTTGTTGGGAACACAAAGTTTCTTTTCAGTTGCAAACTCCATTCCATACATATATATGGGGAGGTACAAGCTCCAACACGGTTTTACAGTGAAAACTGCAGGAAATTCATACCGGCACTAGGAAACAGACTGAGAAAGCAGAGAAAAAGTCTCTCCTGCAACCCGTTCCCTTGGTGCTAGATGAACGAACGTCTCTGCACTTGCTCAGTTCTGAGAGATAAGTGTGTGTGAAAGCCGTCCTTCACCTAGCTTGTTGGGAACAATAAGTTTTTTTTCAGTTGGCAACTCCATTCCATACATATATATGGGGAGGTAGAAGTTCCAACTGGGTTTTAAAGTGAAAACTGCAGGAACTTCAAACCGGCACTAGGAAACAGACTGAGAAAGCAGAGAAAAAGTGGCTCCTGCAACCCGTTCCCTTGGTGCTAGATGAACGAACGTCTCTCCACTTGCTAAGTTCTGAGAGATCAGTGTGTGTGAAAGCCGTCCTTCACCTAGCTTGTTGGGAACACAAAGTTTCTTTTCATTTGCAAACTCCATTCCATACATATATATGGGGAGGTACAAGCTCCAACACGGTTTTACAGTGAAAACTGCAGGAACTTCAAACCGGCACTAGGAAACAGACTGAGATAGCATAGAAAAAGTGTCTCCTGCAACCCGTTCCCTTGGTGCTAGATGAACGAACGTCTCTCCACTTGCTCAGTTCTGAGAGATAAGTGTGTGTGAAAGCCGTCCTTCACCTAGCTTGTTGGGAACACAAAGTTTCTTTTCAGTTGCAAACTCCATTCCATACATATATATGGGAAGGTAGAAGTTTCAACTCGGTTTTACAGTGTAAACTGCAGGAACTTCAAACCGGCACTAGGAAACAGACTGAGAAAGCCGAGAAAAAGTGTCTCCTGCAACCCATTCCCTTGGTGCTAGATGAACGAACGTCTCTCCACTTGCTCAGTTCTGAGAGATAAGTGTGTGTGAAAGCCGTACTTCACCTAGCTTGTTGGGAACACAAAGGTTTTTTTTCAGTTGGCAACTCCATTCCATACATATATATGGGGAGGTAGAAGTTCCAACTCGGTTTTACTGAGAAAACTGCAGGAACATTAAACCGGCACTAGGAAACAGACTGAGAAAGCAGAGAAAAAGTGTCTCCTGCAACCCGTTCCCTTGGTGCTAGATGAACGAACGTCTCTCCACTTGCTCAGTTCTGAGAGATAAGTGTGTGTGAAAGCCGTCCTTCACCTAGCTTGTTGGGAACAAAAGTTTCTTTTCAGTTGCAAACTCCATTCCATACATATATATGGGGAGGTAGAAGCTCCAACACGGTTTTACAGTGAAAACTGCAGGAACTTCAAACCGGCACTAGGAAATAGACTTAGAAAGCAGAGAAAAAGTCTCTCCTGCAACCCGTTCCCTTGGTGCTAGATGAACGAACGTCTCTCCACTTGCTCAGTTCTGAGAGATAAGTGTGTGTGAAAGCCGTCCTTCACCTAGTTTGTTGGGAACACAAAGTTTCTTTTCAGTTGCAAACTCCATTCCATACATATATATGGGAAGGTAGAAGTTTCAACTCGGTTTTACAGTGTAAACTGCAGGAACTTCAAACCGGCACTAGGAAACAGACTGAGAAAGCCGAGAAAAAGTGTCTCCTGCAACCCGTTCCCTTCGTGCTAGATGAACGAACGTCTCTCCACTTGCTCAGTTCTGAGAGATAAGTGTGTGTGAAAGCCGTCCTTCACCTAGCTTGTTGGGAACACAAAGTTTCTTTTCAGTTGCAAACTCCATTCCACACATATATATGGGGAGGTACAAGCTCCAACACGGTTTTACAGTGAAAACTGCAGGAACTTCAAACCGGAACTAGGAAAAAGACTGAGAAAACAGAGAAAAAGTGTCTCCTGCAACCATTTCCCTTGGTGCTAGATGAACGAACGTCTCTCCACTTGCTCAGTTCTGAGAGATAAGTGTGTGTGAAAGCCGTCCTTCACCTAGCTTGTTGGGAACACAAAGGTATTTTTTCAGTTGGCAACTCCATTCCATACATATATATGGGGAGGTACAAGCTCCAACACGGTTTTACAGTGAAAATTTCAGGAACTACAAACCGGCACTAGGAAACAGACTGAGAAAGCAGAGAAAAAGTCTCTCCTGCAACCCGTTCCCTTGGTGCTAGATGAATGAACGTCTCTCCACTTGCTAAGTTCTGAGAGATAAGTGTGTGTGAAAGCCGTCCTTCACCTAGCTTGTTGGGAACACAAAGTTTCTTTTCAGTTGCAAACTCCATTCCATACATATATATGGGGAGGTACTAGCTCCAACTCGGTTTTACAGTGAAAACTGCAGGAACTTCAAAGCGGCACTAGGAAACAGACTGAGAAAGCAGAGAAAAAGTGTCTCCTGCAACCCATTCCCTTGGTGCTAGATGAACGAACGTCTCTCCACTTGCTCAGTTCTGAGAGATAAGTGTGTGTGAAAGCCGTCCTTCACCTAGCTTGTTGGGAACACAAAGTTTCTTTCCAGTTGCAAACTCCATTCCATACATATATATGAGAAGGTAGAAGTTTCAACTCGGTTTTACAGTGTAAACTGCAGGAACTTCAAACCGGCACTAGGAAACAGACTGAGAAAGCCGAGAAAAAGTGACTCCTGCAACCCGTTCCCTTGGTGCTAGATGAACGAACGTCTCTCCACTTGCTCAGTTCTGAGAGATAAGTGTGTGTGAAAGCCGTCCTTCACCTAGCTTGTTGGGAACACAAAGGTTTTTTTTCAGTTGGCAACTCCATTCCATACATATATATGGGGAGGTAGAAGTTCCAACTCGGTTTTTCAGTGAAAACTGCAGGAACATCACACCGGCACTAGGAAACAGAATGAGAAAGCAGAGAAAAAGTGTCTCCTGCAACCCGTTCCCGTGGTGCTAGATGAACGAACGTCTCTCCACTTGCTCAGTTCTGAGAGATAAGTGTGTGTGAAAGCCGTCCTTCACCTAGCTTGTTGGGAACAAAAGTTTCTTTTCAGTTGCAAACTCCATTCCATACATATATATGGGGAGGTAGAAGCTCCAACACGGTTTTACAGTGTAAACTGCAGGAACTTCAAACCGGCACTATTAAACAGACTTAGAAAGCAGAGAAAAAGTCTCTCCTGCAACCCGTTCCCTTGGTGCTAGATGAACGAACGTCTCTCCACTTGCTCAGTTCTGAGAGATAAGTGTGTGTGAAAGCCGTCCTTCACCTACCTTGTTGGGAACACAAAGTTTCTTTTCAGTTGCAAACTCCATTCCATACATATATATGGGGAGGTACAAGCTCCAACACGGTTTTACAGTGAAAACTGCAGGAACTTCATACCGGCACTAGGAAACAGACTGAGAAAGCAGAGAAAAAGTCTCTCCTGCAACCCGTTCCCTTGGTGCTAGATGAACGAACGTCTCTGCACTTGCTCAGTTCTGAGAGATAAGTGTGTGTGAAAGCCGTCCTTCACCTAGCTTGTTGGGAACACAAAGTTTCTTTTCAGTTGCAAACTCCATTCCATACATATATATGGGGAGGTACAAGCTCCAACACTGTTTTACAGTGAAAACTGCAGGAACTTCATACCGGCACTAGGAAACAGACTGAGAAAGCAGAGAAAAAGTCTCTCCTGCAACCCGTTCCCTTGGTGCTAGATGAACGAACGTCTCTCCACTGCTCAGTTCTGAGAGATAAGTGTGTGTGAAAGCAGTCCTTCACCTAGCTTTTTGGGAACAAAAAGGTTTTTTTTCAGTTGGCAACTCCATTCCATACATATATATGGGGAGGTAGAAGTTCCAACTGGGTTTTAAAGTGAAAACTGCAGGTACTTCAAAACGGTACTAGGAAACAGACTGAGAAAGCAGAGAAAAATTGTCTCCTGCAACCCGTTCCCTTGGTGCTAGATGAACGAACGTCTCTCCACTTGCTAAGTTCTGAGAGATAAGTGTGTGTGAAAGCCGTCCTTCACCTAGCTTGTTGGGAACACAAAGTTTCTTTTCATTTGCAAACTCCATTCCATACATATATATGGGGAGGTACAAGCTCCAACACGGTTTTACAGTGAAAACTGCAGGAACTTCCAACCAGCACTAGGAAACAGACTGAGATAGCAGAGAAAAAGTGTCTCCTGCAAACCGTTCCCTTGGTGCTAGATGAACGAACGTCTCTCCACTTGCTCAGTTCTGAGAGATAAGTGTGTGTGAAAGCCGTCCTTCACCTAGCTTGTAGGGAACACATAGTTTCTTTTCAGTTGCAAACTCCATTCCATACATATATATGGGAAGGTAGAAGTTTCAACTCGGTTTTACAGTGTAAACTGCAGGAACTTCAAACCGGCACTAGGAAACAGACTGAGAAAGCCGAGAAAAAGTGTCTCCTGCAACCCGTTCCCTTGGTGCTAGATGAACGAACGTCTCTCCACTTGCTCAGTTCTGAGAGATAAGTGTGTGGGAAAGCCGTACTTCACCCAGCTTGTTGGGAACACAAAGGTTTTTTTTCAGTTGGCAACTCCATTCCATACATATATATGGGGAGGTAGAAGTTCCAACTCGGTTTTACAGTGAAAACTGCAGGAACATCAAACCTGCACTAGGAAACAGACTGAGAAAGCAGAGAAAAAGTGTCTCCTGCAACCCGTTCCCTTGGTGCTAGATGAACGAACGTCTCTCCACTTGCTCAGTTCTGAGAGATAAGTGTGTGTGAAAGCAGTCCTTCACCTAGCTTGTTGGGAACAAAAGTTTCTTTTCAGTTGCAAACTCCATTCCATACATATATATGGGGAGGTAGAAGCTCCAACACGATTTTACAGTGAAAACTGCAGGAACTTCAAACCGGCACTAGGAAACAGACTTAGAAAGCAGAGAAAAAGTCTCTCCTGCAACCCGTTCCCTTGGTGCTAGATGAACGAACGTCTCTCCACTTGCTCAGTTCTGAGAGATAAGTGTGTGTGAAAGCCGTCCTTCACCTAGCTTGTTTGGAACACAAAGTTTCTTTTCAGTTGCAAACTCCATTCAATACATATATATGGGAAGGTAGAAGTTTCAACTCGGTTTTACAGTGAAAACTGCAGGAACATCAAACCGGCACTAGGAAACAGACTGAGAAAGCCGAGAAAAAGTGTCTCCTGCAACCCGTTCCCTTGGTGCTAGATGAACGAACGTCTCTCCACTTGCTCAGTTCTGAGAGATAAGTGTGTGTGAAAGCCGTCCTTCACCTAGCTTGTTGGGAACAAAAGTTTCTTTTCAGTTGCAAACTCCATTCCATACATATATATGGGGAGGTAGAAGCTCCAACACGGTTTTACAGTGAAAACTGCAGGAACTTCAAACAGGCACTAGGAAACAGACTTAGAATGCAGAGAAAAAGTCTCTCCTGCAACCCGTTCCCTTGGTGCTAGATGAACGAACGTCTCTCCACTTGCTCAGTTCTGAGAGATAAGTGTGTGTGAAAGCCGTCCTTCACCTAGATTGTTGGGAACAAAAGTTTCTTTTCAGTTGCAAACTGCATTCCATACATATATATGGGGAGGTAGAAGCTCTTACACGGTTTTACAGTGAAAACTGCAGGAACTTCAAACCGGCACTAGGAAACAGACTTAGAAAGCAGAGAAAAAGTCTCTCCTGCAACCCGTTCCCTTGGTGCTAGATGAACGAACGTCTCTCCACTTGCTCAGTTCTGAGAGATAAGTGTGTGTGAAAGCCGTCCTTCACCTAGCTTGTTTGGAACACAAAGTTTCTTTTCAGTTGCAAACTCCATTCCATACATATATATGGGAAGGTAGAAGTTTCAACTCGGTTTTACAGTGTAAACTGCAGGAACTTCAAACCGGCACTAGGAAACAGACTGAGAAAGCCGAGAAAAAGTGTCTCCTGCAACCCGTTCCCTTGGTGCTAGATGAACGAACGTCTCTCCACTTGCTCAGTTCTGAGAGATAAGTGTGTGTGAAAGCCGTACTTCACCTAGCTTGTTGGGAACACAAAGGTTTTTTTTCAGTTGGCAACTCCATTCCATACATATATATGGGGAGGTAGAAGTTCCAACTCGGTTTTACAGTGAAAACTGCAGGAACATCAAACCGGCACTAGGAAACAGACTGAGAAAGCAGAGAAAAAGTGTCTCCTGCAACCCGTTCCCTTGGTGCTAGATGAACGAACGTCTCTCCACTTGCTCAGTTCTGAGAGATAAGTGTGTGTGAAAGCCGTCCTTCACCTAGCTTGTTGGGAACAAAAATTTCTTTTCAGTTGCAAACTCCAGTCCATACATATATATGGGGAGGTAGAAGCTCCAACACGGTTTTACAGTGAAAACTGCAGGAACTTCAAACAGGCACTAGGAAACAGACTTAGAATGCAGAGAAAAAGTCTCTCCTGCAACCCGTTCCCTTGGTGCTAGATGAACGAACGTCTCTCCACTTGCTCAGTTCTGAGAGATAAGTGTGTGTGAAAGCCGTCCTTCACCTAGATTGTTGGGAACAAAAGTTTCTTTTCAGTTGCAAACTCCATTCCATACATATATATGGGGAGGTAGACGCTCTTACACGGTTTTACAGTGAAAACTGCAGGAACTTCAAACAGGCACTAGAAAACAAACTTAGAAAGCAGAGAAAAAGTCTCTCCTGCAACCCGTTCCCTTGGTGCTAGATGAACGAACGTCTCTCCACTTGCTCAGTTATGAGAGATAAGAGTGTGTGAAAGCCGTTCTTCACTTGCTTGTTGGGAACACAAAGTTTCTTTTCAGTTGCAAACTCCATTCCATACATATATATGGGAAGGTAGAAGTTCCAACTCGGTTTTACAGTGAAAACTGCAGGAACTTCAAACCGGCACTAGGAAACAGACTGAGAAAGCAGAGAAAAAGTGTCTCCTGCAACCCGTTCCCTTGGTGCTAGATGAACGAAAGTCTCTCCACTTGCTCAGTTCTGAGAGATAAGTGTGTGTGAAAGCCGTACTTCACCTAGCTTGTTGGGAACACAAAGGTTTTTTTTCAGTTGGCAACTCCATTCCATACATATATATGGGGAGGTAGAAGTTCCAACTCGGTTTTACAGTGAAAACTGCAGGAACATCAAACCGGCACTAGGAAACAGACTGAGAAAGCAGAGAAAAAGTGTCTCCTGCAACCCGTTCCCTTGGTGCTAGATGAACGAACGTCTCTCCACTTGCTCAGTTCTGAGAGATAAGTGTGTGTGAAAGCCGTCCTTCACCTAGCTTGTTGGGAACAAAAGTTTCTTTTCAGTTGCAAACTCCATTCCATACATATATATGGGGAGGTAGAAGCTCCAACACGGTTTTACAGTGAAAACTGCAGGAACTTCAAACAGGCACTAGGAAACAGACTTAGAATGCAGAGAAAAAGTCTCTCCTGCAAACCGTTCCCTTGGTGCTAGATGAACGAACGTCTCTCCACTTGCTCAGTTCTGAGAGATAAGTGTGTGTGAAAGCCGTCCTTCACCTAGATTGTTGGGAACAAAAGTTTCTTTTCAGTTGCAAACTCCATTCCATACATATATATGGGGAGGTAGAAGCTCTTACATGGTTTTACAGTGAAAACTGCAGGAACTTCAAACAGGCACTAGAAAACAAACTTAGAAAGCAGAGAAAAAGTCTCTCCTGCAACCCGTTCCCTTGGTGCTAGATGAACGAACGTCTCTCCACTTGCTCAGTTATGAGAGATAAGAGTGTGTGAAAGCCGTTCTTCACTTGCTTGTTGGGAACACAAAGTTTCTTTTCAGATGCAAACTCCATTCCATACATATATATGGGAAGGTAGAAGTTCCAACTCGGTTTTACAGTGAAAACTGCAGGAACTTCCAACCGGCACTAGGAAACAGACTGAGATAGCAGAGAAAAAGTGTCTCCTGCAACCCGTTCCCTTGGTGCTAGATGAACGAACGTCTCTCCACTTGCTCAGTTCTGAGAGATAAGTGTGTGTGAAAGCCGTCCTTCACCTAGCTTGTTGGGAACACAAAGTTTCTTTTCAGTTGCAAACTCCATTCCATACATATATATGGGAAGGTAGAAGTTTCAACTCGGTTTTACAGTGTAAACTGCAGGAACTTCAAACCGGCTCTAGGAAACAGACTGAGAAAGCCGAGAAAAAGTGTCTCCTGCAACCCGTTCCCTTGGTGCTAGATGAACGAACGTCTCTCCACTTGCTCAGTTCTGAGAGATAAGTGTGTGGGAAAGCCGTACTTCACCTAGCTTGTTGGGAACACAAAGGTTTTTTTTCAGTGGGCAACTCCATTCCATACATATATATGGGGAGGTAGAAGTTCCAACTCGGTTTTACAGTGAAAACTGCAGGAACATCAAACCGGCACTAGGAAACAGACTGAGAAAGCAGAGAAAAAGTGTCTCCTGCAACCCGTTCCCTTGGTGCTAGATGAACGAACGTCTCTCCACTTGCTCAGTTCTGAGAGATAAGTGTGTGTGAAAGCCGTCCTTCACCTAGCTTGTTGGGAACAAAAGTTTCTTTTCAGTTGCAAACTCCATTCCATACATATATATGGGGAGGTAGAAGCTCCAACACGGTTTTACAGTGAAAACTGCAGGAATTTCAAACCGGCACTAGGAAACAGACTTAGAATGCAGAGAAAAAGTCTCTCCTGCAACCCGTTCCCTTGGTGCTAGATGAACGAACGTCTCTCCACTTGCTCAGTTTTGAGAGATAAGAGTGTGTGAAAGCCGTTCTTCACTTGCTTGTTGGGAACACAAAGTTTCTTTTCAGTTGCAAACTCCATTCCATACATATATATGGGAAGGTAGAAGTTCCAACTCGGTTTTACAGTGAAAACTGCAGGAAATTCAAACCGGCACTAGGAAACAGACTGAGAAAGCAGAGAAAAAGTGTCTCCGGCTACCCGTTCCCTTGGTGCTAGATGAACGAAAGTCTCTCCACTTGCTCAGTTCTGAGAGATAAGTGTGTGTGAAAGCCGTACTTCACCTAGCTTGTTGGGAACACAAAGGTTTTTTTTCAGTTGGCAACTCCATTCCATACATATATATGGGGAGGTACAAGCTCCAACACGGTTTTACAGTGAAAAGTGCAGGAACTTCAAAACGGCACTAGGAAACAGAATGAGAAAGCAGAGAAAAAGTGTCTCCTGCAACCCGTTCCCTTGGTGCTAGATGAACGAACGTCTCTCCACTTGCTCAGTTCTGAGAGATAAGAGTGTGTGAAAGCCGTTCTTCACCTAGCTTGTTGGGAACACAAAGTTCCTTTTCAGTTGCAAACTCCATTCCATACATATATATGGGGAGGTACTAGCTTCAACTCGGTTTTACAGTGAAAACTGCAGGAACTTCAAACCGGCACTAGGAAACAGACTGAGAAAGCAGAGAAAAAGTGTCTCCTGCAACCCGTTCCCTTGGTGCTAAATGAACGAACGTCTCTCCACTTGCTCAGTTCTGAGAGATAAGTGTGTGTGAAAGCCGTACTTCACCTAGCTTGTTGGGAACACAAAGTTTCTTTTCAGTTGCAAACTCCATTCCATACATACATATGGGGAGGTACAAGCTCCAACACGGTTTTACAGTGAAAACTGCAGGAACTTCAAACCGGCACTAGGAAACAGACTGAGAAAGCAGAGAAAAAGTGTCTCCTGCAACCCGTTCCCTTGGTGCTAGATGAACGAACGTCTCTCCACATGATCAGTTGTGAGAGTTAAGTGTGTGTGAAAGCCGTCCTTCACCTAGCTTGTTGGGAACACAAAGTTTCTTTTCAGTTGCAAACTCCATTCCATACATATATATGGGGAGGTAGAAGCTCCAACACGGTTTCACAGTGAAAACTGCAGGAACTTCAAACCGGCACTAGGAAACAGACTGAGAAAGCAGAGAAAAAGTGTCTCCTGCAACCCGTTTCCTTGGTGCTAGATGAACGAACGTCTCTCCACATGATCAGTTGTGAGAGTTAAGTGTGTGTGAAAGCCGTCCTTCACCTAGCTTGTTGGGAACACAAAGTTTCTTTTCAGTTGCAAACTCCATTCCATACATATATATGGGGAGGTAGAAGCTCCAACACGGTTTCACAGTGAAAACTGCAGGAACTTCAAACCGGCACTAGGAAACAGACTGAGAAAGCAGAGAAAAAGTGTCTCCTGCAACCCGTTCCCTTGGTGCTAGATGAACGAACGTCTCTCCACTTGCTCAGTTCTGAGAGATAAGAGTGTGTGAAAGCCGTTCTTCACCTAGCTTGTTGGGAACACAAAGTTCCTTTTCAGTTGCAAACTCCATTCCATACATATATATGGGGAGGTACTAGCTTCAACTCGGTTTTACAGTGAAAACTGCAGGAACTTCAAACCGGCACTAGGAAACAGACTGAGAAAGCAGAGAAAAAGTGTCTCCTGCAACCCGTTCCCTTGGTGCTAAATGAACGAACGTCTCTCCACTTGCTCAGTTCTGAGAGATAAGTGTGTGTGAAAGCCGTACTTCACCTAGCTTGTTGGGAACACAAAGTTTCTTTTCAGTTGCAAACTCCATTCCATACATACATATGGGGAGGTACAAGCTCCAACACGGTTTTACAGTGAAAACTGCAGGAACTTCAAACCGGCACTAGGAAACAGACTGAGAAAGCAGAGTAAAAGTGTCTCCTGCAACCCGTTCCCTTGGTGCTAGATGAACGAACGTCTCTCCACATGATCAGTTGTGAGAGTTAAGTGTGTGTGAAAGCCGTCCTTCACCTAGCTTGTTGGGAACACAAAGTTTCTTTTCAGTTGCAAACTCCATTCCATACATATATATGGGGAGGTAGAAGCTCCAACACGGTTTCACAGTGAAAACTGCAGGAACTTCAAACCGGCACTAGGAAACAGACTGAGAAAGCAGAGAAAAAGTGTCTCCTGCAACCCGTTCCCTTGGTGCTAAATGAACGAACGTCTCTCCACTTGCTCAGTTCTGAGAGATAAGTGTGTGTGAAAGCCGTCCTTCACCTAGCTTGTTGGGAACAAAAGTTTCTTTTCAGTTGCAAACTCCATTCCATACATATATATGGGGAGGTAGAAGCTCCAACACGGTTTTACAGTGAAAACTGCAGGAACTTCAAACAGGCACTAGGAAACAGACTTAGAATGCAGAGAAAAAGTCTCCCCTGCTACCCGTTCCCTTGGTGCTAGATGAACGAACGTCTCTCCACTTGCTCAGTTCTGAGAGATAAGTGTGTGTGAAAGCCGTCCTTCACCTAGATTGTTGGGAACAAAAGTTTCTTTTCAGTTGCAAACTCCATTCCATACATATATATGGGGAGGTAGAAGCTCCAACACGGTTTTACAGTGAAAACTGCAGGAACTTCAAACAGGCACTAGAAAACAAACTTAGAAAGCAGAGAAATAGTCTCTCCTGCAACCCGCTCCCTTGGTGCTAGATGAACGAACGTCTCTCCACTTGCTCAGTTATGAGAGATAAGAGTGTGTGAAAGCCGTTCTTCACTTGCTTGTAGGGAACACAAAGTTTCTTTTCAGTTGCAAACTCCATTCCATACATATATATGGGAAGGTAGAAGTTCCAACTCGGTTTTACAGTGAAAACTGCAGGAACTTCAAACCGGCACTAGGAAACAGACTGAGAAAGCAGAGAAAAAGTGTCTCCTGCAACCCGTTCCCTTGGTGCTAGATGAACGAACGTCTCTCCACTTGCTCAGTTCTGAGAGATAAGTGTGTGTGAAAGCCGTACTTCACCTAGCTTGTTGGGAACACAAAGGTTTTTTTTCAGTTGGCAACTCCATTCCATACATATATATGGGGAGGTACAAGCTCCAACACGGTTTTACAGTGAAAACTGCAGGAACTTCTAAACGGCACTAGGAAACAGACTTAGATAGCAGAGAAATAGTGTCTCCTGCAACCCGTTCCCTTGGTGCTAAATGAACGAACGTCTCTCCACTTGCTCAGTTCTGAGAGATAAGAGTGTGTGAAAGCCGTTCTTCAAGTAGCTTGTTGGGAACACAAAGTTTCTTTTCAGTTGCAAACTCCATTCCATACATATATATGGGGAGGTACTAGCTTCAACTCGGTTTTACAGTGAAAACTGCAGGAACTTCAAAACGGCACTAGGAAACAGACTGAGAAAGCAGAGAAAAAGTGTCTCCTGCAACCCGTTCCCTTGGTGCTAGATGAACGAACGTCTCTCCACTTGCTCAGTTCTGAGAGATAATTGTGTGTGAAAGCCGTACTTCACCTAGCTTGTTGGGAACACAAAGTTTCTTTTCAGTTGCAAACTCCATTCCATACATACATATGGGGAGGTACAAGCTCCAACACGGTTTTACAGTGAAAACTGCAGGAACTTCAAACCGGCACTAGGAAACAGACTGAGAGCGCAGAGAAAAAGTGTCACCTGCAACCCGTTCCCTTGGTGCTAGATGAACGAACGTCTCTCCACATGATCAGTTGTGAGAGTTAAGTGTGTGTGAAAGCCGTCCTTCACCTAGCTTTTTGGGAACACAAAGTTTCTTTTCAGTTGCAAACTCCATTCCATACATATATATGGGGAGGTAGAAGCTCCAACACGGTTTCACAGTGAAAACTGCAGGAACTTCAAACCGGCACTAGGAAACAAATGGAGAAAGCAGAGAAAAAGTCTCTCCTGCAACCCGTTCCCTTGGTGCTAGATGAACGAACGTCTCTCCACTTGCTCATTTCTGAGAGATAAGTGTGTGTGAATGCCGTCCTTCACCTAGCTTGTTGGGAACACAAAGTTTCTTTTCAGTTGCAAACTCCATTCCATACATATATATGGGGAGGTACTAGCTCCAACTCGGTTTTACAGTGAAAACTGCAGGAAATTCAAACCGGCACTAGGAAACAGACTGAGAAAGCAGAGAAAAAGTGTCTCCTGCGACCCGTTCCCTTGGTGCTAGATGAACGAACGTCTCTCCAATTGCTCAGTTCTGAGAGATAAGTGTGTGTGAAAGCCGTCCTTCACCTAGCTTGTTTTGAACACAAAGTTTTTTTTCAGTTGGCAACTCCATTCCATACATATATATGGGGAGGTAGAAGTTCCAACTCGGTTTTACAGTGAAAACTGCAGGAACTTCAAACAGGCACTAGGAAACAGACTGAGAAAGCAGAGAAAAAGTGTCTCCTGCAACCCGTTCCCTTGGTGCTAGATGAACGAACGTCTCTCCACTTGCTCAGTTCTGAGAGATCAGTGTTTGTGAAAGCCGTCCTTCACCTAGCTTGTTGGGAACACAAAGTTTCTTTTCAGTTGCAAACTCCATTCCATACATATATATGGGGAGGTACAAGCTCCAACACGGTTTTACAGTGTGAACTGCAGGAACTTCAAACCGGCACTAGGAAACAGACAGAGATAGCAGAGAAAAAGTGTCTCCTGCAACCCGTTCCCTTGGTGCTAGATGAACGAACGTCTCTCCACTTGCTCAGTTCTGAGAGATAAGTGTGTGTGAAAGCCGTCCTTCACCTAGCTTGTTGGGAACAAAAGTTTCTTTTCAGTTGCAAACTCCATTCCATACATATATATGGGGAGGTTGAAGCTCCAACACGGTTTTACAGTGAAAACTGCAGGAACTTCAAACCGGCACTAGGAAACAGACTTAGAAAGCAGAGAAAAAGTCTCTCCTGCAACCCGTTCCCTTGGTGCTAGATGAACGAACGTCTCTCCACTTGCTCAGTTCTGAGAGATAAGAGTGTATGAAAGCCGTTCTTCACCTAGCTTGTTGGGAAGACAAAGTTTCTTTTCAGTTGCAAACTCCATTCCATACATATACATGGGAAGGTAGAAGTTCCAACTCGGTTTTACAGTGAAAACTGCAGGAACTTCAAACCGGCACTAGGAAACAGACTGAGAAATCAGAGAAAAAGTGTCTCCTGCATCCCGTTCCCTTGGTGCTAGATGAACGAACGTCTCTCCACTTGCTCAGTTCTGAGAGATAAGTGTGTGTGAAAGCCGTACTTCACCTAGCTTGTTGGGAACACAAAGGTTTTTTTTCAGTTGGCAACTCCATTCCATACATATATATGGGGAGGTACAAGCTCCAACACTGTTTTACAGTGAAAACTGCAGGAACTTCAAACCGGCACTAGGAAACAGACTGAGAAAGCAGAGAAAAAGTGTCTCCTGCAACCCGTTCCCTTGGTGCTAGATGAACGAACGTCTCTCCACTTGCTCAGTTCTGAGAGATAAGAGTGTGTGAAAGCCGTTCTTCACCTAGCTTGTTGGGAATACAAAGTTTCTTTTCAGTTGCAAACTCCATTCCATACATATATATGGGGAGGTAGAAGCTCCAACACGGTTTTACAGTGAAAACTGCAGGAACTTCAAACCGGCACTAGGAAACAGACTGAGAAAGCAGAGAAAAAGTCTCTCCTGCAACCCGTTCCCTTGGTGCTAGATGAACGAACGTCTCTCCACTTGCTCAGTTCTGAGAGATAAGTGTGTGTGAAAGCCGTCCTTCACCTAGCTTGTTGGGAACACAAAGTTTCTTTTCAGTTGCAAACTCCATTCCATACATATATATGGTGAGGTACTAGCTCCAACTCTGTTTTACAGTGAAAACTGCAGGAAATTCAAACCGGCACTAGGAAACAGACTGAGAAAGCAGAGAAAAAGTGTCTCCTGCAACCCGTTCCCTTGGTGCTAGATGAACGAACGTCTCTCCACTTGCTCAGTTCTGAGAGATAAGTGTGTGTGAAAGCCGTCCTTCACCTAGCTTGTTTTGAACACAAAGTTTTTTTTCAGTTGGCAACTCCATTCCATACATATATATGGGGAGGTAGAAGTTCCAACTCGGTTTTACAGTGAAAACTGCAGGAACATGAAACCGGCACTAGGAAACAGACTGAGAAAGCAGAGAAAAAGTGTCTCCTGCAACCCGTTCCCTTGGTGCTAGATGAACGAACGTCTCTCCACTTGCTCAGTTCTGAGAGATAAGTGTGTGTGAAAGCCATTCTTCACCTAGCTTGTTGGGAAGACAAAGTTTCTTTTCAGTTGCAAACTCCATTCCATACATATATATGGGAAGGTAGAAGTTCCAACTCGGTTTTACAGTGAAAACTGCAGGAACTTCAAACCGGCACTAGGAAACAGACTGAGAAATCAGAGAAAAAGTGTCTCCTGCATCCCGTTCCCTTGGTGCTAGATGAACGAACGTCTCTCCACTTGCTCAGTTCTGAGAGATAAGTGTGTGTGAAAGCCGTACTTCACCTAGCTTGTTGGGAACACAAAGGTTTTTTTTCAGTTGGCAACTCCATTCCATACATATATATGGGGAGGTACAAGCTCCAACACGGTTTTACAGTGAAAACTGCAGGAACTTCAAACCGGCACTAGGAAACAGACGGAGAAAGCAGAGAAAAAGTCTCTCCTGCAACCCGTTCCCTTGGTGCTAGATGAACGAACGTCTCTCCACTTGCTCAGTTCTGAGAGATAAGTGTGTGTGAAAGCCGACCTTCACCTAGCTTGTTGGGAACACAAAGTTTCTTTTCAGTTGCAAACTCCATTCCATACATATATATGGTGAGGTACTAGCTCCAACTCGGTTTTACAGTGAAAACTGCAGGAAATTCAAACCGGCACTAGGAAACAGACTGAGAAAGCAGAGAAAAAGTGTCCCCTGCGACCCGTTCCCTTGGTGCTAGATGAACGAACGTCTCTCCACTTGCTCAGTTCTGAGAGATAAGTGTGTGTGAAAGCCGTCCTTCACCTAGCTTGTTGGGAACACAAAGTTTCTTTTCAGTTGCAAACTCCATTCCATACATATATATGGGGAGGTAGAAGCTCCAACACGGTTTTACAGTGAAAACTGCAGGAACTTCAAACCGGCACTAGGAAACAGACTGAGAAAGCAGAGAAAAAGTGTCTCCTGCAACCCGTTCCCTTGGTGCTAGATGAACGAACGACTCTCCACTTGCTCAGTTCTGAGAGATAAGAGTGTGTGAAAGCCGTTCTTCACCTAGCTTGTTGGGAATACAAAGTTTCTTTTCAGTTGCAAACTCCATTCCATACATATATATGGGGAGGTACTAGCTTCAACTCGGTTTTACAGTGAAAACTGCAGGAACTTCAAAACGGCACTAGGAAACAGACTGAGAAAGCAGAGAAAAAGTGTCTCCTGCAACCCGTTCCCTTGGTGCTAGATGAACGAACGTCTCTCCACTTGCTCAGTTCTGAGAGATAAGTGTGTGTGAAAGCCGTCCTTCACCTAGCTTGTTGGGAACAAAAGTTTCTTTTCAGTTGCAAACTCCATTCCATACATATATATGGGGAGGTAGAAGCTCCAACACGGTTTTACAGTGAAAACTGCAGGAACTTCAAACAGGCACTAGGAAACAGACTTAGAAAGCAGAGAAAAAGTCTCTCCTGCAACCCGTTCCCTTGGTGCTAGATGAACGAACGTCTCTCCACTTGCTCAGTTCTGAGAGATAAGAGTGTATGAAAGCCGTTCTTCACCTAGCTTGTTGGGAACACAAAGTTTCTTTTCAGTTGCAAACTCCATTCCATACATATACATGGGAAGGTAGAAGTTCCAACTCGGTTTTACAGTGAAAACTGCAGGAACTTCAAACCGGCACTAGGAAACAGACTGAGAAAGCAGAGAAAAAGTGTCTCCTGCAACCCGTTCCCTTGGTGCTAGATGAACGAACGTCTCTCCACTTGCTCAGTTCTGAGAGATAAGAGTGTGTGAAAGCCGTTCTTCACCTAGCTTGTTGGGAATACAAAGTTTCTTTTCAGTTGCAAACTCCATTCCATACATATATATGGGGAGGTAGAAGCTCCAACACGGTTTTACAGTGAAAACTGCAGGAACTTCAAACCGGCACTAGGAAACAGACTGAGAAAGCAGAGAAAAAGTCTCTCCTGCAACCCGTTCCCTTGGTGCTAGATGAACGAACGTCTCTCCACTTGCTCAGTTCTGAGAGATAAGTGTGTGTGAAAGCCGTCCTTCACCTAGCTTGTTGGGAACACAAAGTTTCTTTTCAGTTGCAAACTCCATTCCATACATATATATGGGGAGGTACTAGCTCCAACTCTGTTTTACAGTGAAAACTGCAGGAAATTCAAACCGGCACTAGGAAACAGACTGAGAAAGCAGAGAAAAAGTGTCTCCTGCAACCCGTTCCCTTGGTGCTAGATGAACGAACGTCTCTCCACTTGCTCAGTTCTGAGAGATAAGTGTGTGTGAAAGCCGTCCTTCACCTAGCTTGTTTTGAACACAAAGTTTTTTTTCAGTTGGCAACTCCATTCCATACATATATATGGGGAGGTAGAAGTTCCAACTCGGTTTTACAGTGAAAACTGCAGGAACATGAAACCGGCACTAGGAAACAGACTGAGAAAGCAGAGAAAAAGTGTCTCCTGCAACCCGTTCCCTTGGTGCTAGATGAACGAACGTCTCTCCACTTGCTCAGTTCTGAGAGATAAGTGTGTGTGAAAGCCGTTCTTCACCTAGCTTGTTGGGAAGACAAAGTTTCTTTTCAGTTGCAAACTCCATTCCATACATATATATGGGAAGGTAGAAGTTCCAACTCGGTTTTACAGTGAAAACTGCAGGAAATTCAAACCGGCACTAGGAAACAGACTGAGAAATCAGAGAAAAAGTGTCTCCTGCATCCCGTTCCCTTGGTGCTAGATGAACGAACGTCTCTCCACTTGCTCAGTTCTGAGAGATAAGTGTGTGTGAAAGCCGTACTTCACCTAGCTTGTTGGGAACACAAAGGTTTTTTTTCAGTTGGCAACTCCATTCCATACATATATATGGGGAGGTACAAGCTCCAACACGGTTTTACAGTGAAAACTGCAGGAACTTCAAACCGGCACTAGGAAACAGACGGAGAAAGCAGAGAAAAAGTCTCTCCTGCAACCCGTTCCCTTGGTGCTAGATGAACGAACGTCTCTCCACTTGCTCAGTTCTGAGAGATAAGTGTGTGTGAAAGCCGACCTTCACCTAGCTTGTTGGGAACACAAAGTTTCTTTTCAGTTGCAAACTCCATTCCATACATATATATGGTGAGGTACTAGCTCCAACTCGGTTTTACAGTGAAAACTGCAGGAAATTCAAACCGGCACTAGGAAACAGACTGAGAAAGCAGAGAAAAAGTGTCCCCTGCGACCCGTTCCCTTGGTGCTAGATGAACGAACGTCTCTCCACTTGCTCAGTTCTGAGAGATAAGTGTGTGTGAAAGCCGTCCTTCACCTAGCTTGTTGGGAACACAAAGTTTCTTTTCAGTTGCAAACTCCATTCCATACATATATATGGGGAGGTAGAAGCTCCAACACGGTTTTACAGTGAAAACTGCAGGAACTTCAAACCGGCACTAGGAAACAGACTGAGAAAGCAGAGAAAAAGTGTCTCCTGCAACCCGTTCCCTTGGTGCTAGATGAACGAACGACTCTCCACTTGCTCAGTTCTGAGAGATAAGAGTGTGTGAAAGCCGTTCTTCACCTAGCTTGTTGGGAATACAAAGTTTCTTTTCAGTTGCAAACTCCATTCCATACATATATATGGGGAGGTACTAGCTTCAACTCGGTTTTACAGTGAAAACTGCAGGAACTTCAAAACGGCACTAGGAAACAGACTGAGAAAGCAGAGAAAAAGTGTCTCCTGCAACCCGTTCCCTTGGTGCTAGATGAACGAACGTCTCTCCACTTGCTCAGTTCTGAGAGATAAGTGTGTGTGAAAGCCGTACTTCACCTAGCTTGTTGGGAACACAAAGTTTCTTTTCAGTTGCAAACTCCATTCCATACATGCATATGGGGAGGTACAAGCTCCAACACGGTTTTACAGTGAAAACTGCAGGAACTTCAAACCGGCACTAGGAAACAGACTGAGAGCGCAGAGAAAAAGTGTCACCTGCAACCCGTTCCCTTGGTGCTAGATGAACGAACGTCTCTCCACATGATCAGTTGTGAGAGTTAAGTGTGTGTGAAAGCCGTCCTTCACCTAGCTTGTTGGGAACACAAAGTTTCTTTTCAGTTGCAAACTCCATTCCATACATATATATGGGGAGGTAGAAGCTCCAACACGGTTTCACAGTGAAAACTGCAGGAACTTCAAACCGGCACTAGGAAACAAATGGAGAAAGCAGAGAAAAAGTCTCCCCTGCAACCCGTTCCCTTGGTGCTAGATGAACGAACGTCTCTCCACTTGCTCATTTCTGAGAGATAAGTGTGTGTGAATGCCGTCCTTCACCTAGCTTGTTGGGAACACAAAGTTTCTTTTCAGTTGCAAACTCCATTCCATACATATATATGGGTAGGTACTAGCTCCAACTCGGTTTTACAGTGAAAACTGCAGGAAATTCAAACCGGCACTAGGAAACAGACTGAGAAAGCAGAGAAAAAGTGTCTCCTGCGACCCGTTCCCTTGGTGCTAGATGAACGAACGTCTCTCCACTTGCTCAGTTCTGAGAGATAAGTGTGTGTGAAAGCCGTCCTTCACCTAGCTTGTTTGAACACAAAGTTTTTTTTCAGTTGGCAACTCCATTCCATACATATATATGGGGAGGTAGAAGTTCCAACTCGGTTTTACAGTGAAAACTGCAGGAACTTCAAACAGGCACTAGGAAACAGACTGAGAAAGCAGAGAAAAAGTGTCTCCTGCAACCCGTTCCCTTGGTGCTAGATGAACGAACGTCTCTCCACTTGCTCAGTTCTGAGAGATCAGTGTTTGTGAAAGCCGTCCTTCACCTAGCTTGTTGGGAACACAAAGTTTCTTTTCAGTTGCAAACTCCATTCCATACATATATATGGGGAGGTACAAGCTCCAACACGGTTTTACAGTGTGAACTGCAGGAACTTCAAACCGGCACTAGGAAACAGACAGAGATAGCAGAGAAAAAGTGTCTCCTGCAACCCGTTCCCTTGGTGCTAGATGAACGAACGTCTCTCCACTTGCTCAGTTCTGAGAGATAAGTGTGTGTGAAAGCCGTCCTTCACCTAGCTTGTTGGGAACAAAAGTTTCTTTTCAGTTGCAAACTCCATTCCATACATATATATGGGAAGGTAGAAGTTCCAACTCGGTTTTACAGTGAAAACTGCAGGAACTTCAAACCGGCACTAGGAAACAGACTGAGAAATCAGAGAAAAAGTGTCTCCTGCATCCCGTTCCCTTGGTGCTAGATGAACGAACGTCTCTCCACTTGCTCAGTTCTGAGAGATAAGTGTGTGTGAAAGCCGTACTTCACCTAGCTTGTTGGGAACACAAAGGTTTTTTTTCAGTTGGCAACTCCATTCCATACATATATATGGGGAGGTACAAGCTCCAACACGGTTTTACAGTGAAAACTGCAGGAACTTCAAACCGGCACTAGGAAACAGACGGAGAAAGCAGAGAAAAAGTCTCTCCTGCAACCCGTTCCCTTGGTGCTAGATGAACGAACGTCTCTCCACTTGCTCAGTTCTGAGAGATAAGTGTGTGTGAAAGCCGACCTTCACCTAGCTTGTTGGGAACACAAAGTTTCTTTTCAGTTGCAAACTCCATTCCATACATATATATGGTGAGGTACTAGCTCCAACTCGGTTTTACAGTGAAAACTGCAGGAAATTCAAACCGGCACTAGGAAACAGACTGAGAAAGCAGAGAAAAAGTGTCCCCTGCGACCCGTTCCCTTGGTGCTAGATGAACGAACGTCTCTCCACTTGCTCAGTTCTGAGAGATAAGTGTGTGTGAAAGCCGTCCTTCACCTAGCTTGTTGGGAACACAAAGTTTCTTTTCAGTTGCAAACTCCATTCCATACATATATATGGGGAGGTAGAAGCTCCAACACGGTTTTACAGTGAAAACTGCAGGAACTTCAAACCGGCACTAGGAAACAGACTGAGAGCGCAGAGAAAAAGTGTCACCTGCAACCCGTTCCCTTGGTGCTAGATGAACGAACGTCTCTCCACATGATCAGTTGTGAGAGTTAAGTGTGTGTGAAAGCCGTCCTTCACCTAGCTTTTTGGGAACACAAAGTTTCTTTTCAGTTGCAAACTCCATTCCATACATATATATGGGGAGGTAGAAGCTCCAACACGGTTTCACAGTGAAAACTGCAGGAACTTCAAACCGGCACTAGGAAACAAATGGAGAAAGCAGAGAAAAAGTCTCTCCTGCAACCCGTTCCCTTGGTGCTAGATGAACGAACGTCTCTCCACTTGCTCATTTCTGAGAGATAAGTGTGTGTGAATGCCGTCCTTCACCTAGCTTGTTGGGAACACAAAGTTTCTTTTCAGTTGCAAACTCCATTCCATACATATATATGGGGAGGTACTAGCTCCAACTCGGTTTTACAGTGAAAACTGCAGGAAATTCAAACCGGCACTAGGAAACAGACTGAGAAAGCAGAGAAAAAGTGTCTCCTGCGACCCGTTCCCTTGGTGCTAGATGAACGAACGTCTCTCCACTTGCTCAGTTCTGAGAGATAAGTGTGTGTGAAAGCCGTCCTTCACCTAGCTTGTTTTGAACACAAAGTTTTTTTTCAGTTGGCAACTCCATTCCATACATATATATGGGGAGGTAGAAGTTCCAACTCGGTTTTACAGTGAAAACTGCAGGAACTTCAAACAGGCACTAGGAAACAGACTGAGAAAGCAGAGAAAAAGTGTCTCCTGCAACCCGTTCCCTTGGTGCTAGATGAACGAACGTCTCTCCACTTGCTCAGTTCTGAGAGATCAGTGTTTGTGAAAGCCGTCCTTCACCTAGCTTGTTGGGAACACAAAGTTTCTTTTCAGTTGCAAACTCCATTCCATACATATATATGGGGAGGTACAAGCTCCAACACGGTTTTACAGTGTGAACTGCAGGAACTTCAAACCGGCACTAGGAAACAGACAGAGATAGCAGAGAAAAAGTGTCTCCTGCAACCCGTTCCCTTGGTGCTAGATGAACGAACGTCTCTCCACTTGCTCAGTTCTGAGAGATAAGTGTGTGTGAAAGCCGTCCTTCACCTAGCTTGTTGGGAACAAAAGTTTCTTTTCAGTTGCAAACTCCATTCCATACATATATATGGGGAGGTTGAAGCTCCAACACGGTTTTACAGTGAAAACTGCAGGAACTTCAAACCGGCACTAGGAAACAGACTTAGAAAGCAGAGAAAAAGTCTCTCCTGCAACCCGTTCCCTTGGTGCTAGATGAACGAACGTCTCTCCACTTGCTCAGTTCTGAGAGATAAGAGTGTATGAAAGCCGTTCTTCACCTAGCTTGTTGGGAAGACAAAGTTTCTTTTCAGTTGCAAACTCCATTCCATACATATACATGGGAAGGTAGAAGTTCCAACTCGGTTTTACAGTGAAAACTGCAGGAACTTCAAACCGGCACTAGGAAACAGACTGAGAAATCAGAGAAAAAGTGTCTCCTGCATCCCGTTCCCTTGGTGCTAGATGAACGAACGTCTCTCCACTTGCTCAGTTCTGAGAGATAAGTGTGTGTGAAAGCCGTACTTCACCTAGCTTGTTGGGAACACAAAGGTTTTTTTTCAGTTGGCAACTCCATTCCATACATATATATGGGGAGGTACAAGCTCCAACACTGTTTTACAGTGAAAACTGCAGGAACTTCAAACCGGCACTAGGAAACAGACTGAGAAAGCAGAGAAAAAGTGTCTCCTGCAACCCGTTCCCTTGGTGCTAGATGAACGAACGTCTCTCCACTTGCTCAGTTCTGAGAGATAAGAGTGTGTGAAAGCCGTTCTTCACCTAGCTTGTTGGGAATACAAAGTTTCTTTTCAGTTGCAAACTCCATTCCATACATATATATGGGGAGGTAGAAGCTCCAACACGGTTTTACAGTGAAAACTGCAGGAACTTCAAACCGGCACTAGGAAACAGACTGAGAAAGCAGAGAAAAAGTCTCTCCTGCAACCCGTTCCCTTGGTGCTAGATGAACGAACGTCTCTCCACTTGCTCAGTTCTGAGAGATAAGTGTGTGTGAAAGCCGTCCTTCACCTAGCTTGTTGGGAACACAAAGTTTCTTTTCAGTTGCAAACTCCATTCCATACATATATATGGTGAGGTACTAGCTCCAACTCTGTTTTACAGTGAAAACTGCAGGAAATTCAAACCGGCACTAGGAAACAGACTGAGAAAGCAGAGAAAAAGTGTCTCCTGCAACCCGTTCCCTTGGTGCTAGATGAACGAACGTCTCTCCACTTGCTCAGTTCTGAGAGATAAGTGTGTGTGAAAGCCGTCCTTCACCTAGCTTGTTTTGAACACAAAGTTTTTTTTCAGTTGGCAACTCCATTCCATACATATATATGGGGAGGTAGAAGTTCCAACTCGGTTTTACAGTGAAAACTGCAGGAACATGAAACCGGCACTAGGAAACAGACTGAGAAAGCAGAGAAAAAGTGTCTCCTGCAACCCGTTCCCTTGGTGCTAGATGAACGAACGTCTCTCCACTTGCTCAGTTCTGAGAGATAAGTGTGTGTGAAAGCCATTCTTCACCTAGCTTGTTGGGAAGACAAAGTTTCTTTTCAGTTGCAAACTCCATTCCATACATATATATGGGAAGGTAGAAGTTCCAACTCGGTTTTACAGTGAAAACTGCAGGAACTTCAAACCGGCACTAGGAAACAGACTGAGAAATCAGAGAAAAAGTGTCTCCTGCATCCCGTTCCCTTGGTGCTAGATGAACGAACGTCTCTCCACTTGCTCAGTTCTGAGAGATAAGTGTGTGTGAAAGCCGTACTTCACCTAGCTTGTTGGGAACACAAAGGTTTTTTTTCAGTTGGCAACTCCATTCCATACATATATATGGGGAGGTACAAGCTCCAACACGGTTTTACAGTGAAAACTGCAGGAACTTCAAACCGGCACTAGGAAACAGACGGAGAAAGCAGAGAAAAAGTCTCTCCTGCAACCCGTTCCCTTGGTGCTAGATGAACGAACGTCTCTCCACTTGCTCAGTTCTGAGAGATAAGTGTGTGTGAAAGCCGACCTTCACCTAGCTTGTTGGGAACACAAAGTTTCTTTTCAGTTGCAAACTCCATTCCATACATATATATGGTGAGGTACTAGCTCCAACTCGGTTTTACAGTGAAAACTGCAGGAAATTCAAACCGGCACTAGGAAACAGACTGAGAAAGCAGAGAAAAAGTGTCCCCTGCGACCCGTTCCCTTGGTGCTAGATGAACGAACGTCTCTCCACTTGCTCAGTTCTGAGAGATAAGTGTGTGTGAAAGCCGTCCTTCACCTAGCTTGTTGGGAACACAAAGTTTCTTTTCAGTTGCAAACTCCATTCCATACATATATATGGGGAGGTAGAAGCTCCAACACGGTTTTACAGTGAAAACTGCAGGAACTTCAAACCGGCACTAGGAAACAGACTGAGAAAGCAGAGAAAAAGTGTCTCCTGCAACCCGTTCCCTTGGTGCTAGATGAACGAACGACTCTCCACTTGCTCAGTTCTGAGAGATAAGAGTGTGTGAAAGCCGTTCTTCACCTAGCTTGTTGGGAATACAAAGTTTCTTTTCAGTTGCAAACTCCATTCCATACATATATATGGGGAGGTACTAGCTTCAACTCGGTTTTACAGTGAAAACTGCAGGAACTTCAAAACGGCACTAGGAAACAGACTGAGAAAGCAGAGAAAAAGTGTCTCCTGCAACCCGTTCCCTTGGTGCTAGATGAACGAACGTCTCTCCACTTGCTCAGTTCTGAGAGATAAGTGTGTGTGAAAGCCGTCCTTCACCTAGCTTGTTGGGAACAAAAGTTTCTTTTCAGTTGCAAACTCCATTCCATACATATATATGGGGAGGTAGAAGCTCCAACACGGTTTTACAGTGAAAACTGCAGGAACTTCAAACAGGCACTAGGAAACAGACTTAGAAAGCAGAGAAAAAGTCTCTCCTGCAACCCGTTCCCTTGGTGCTAGATGAACGAACGTCTCTCCACTTGCTCAGTTCTGAGAGATAAGAGTGTATGAAAGCCGTTCTTCACCTAGCTTGTTGGGAACACAAAGTTTCTTTTCAGTTGCAAACTCCATTCCATACATATACATGGGAAGGTAGAAGTTCCAACTCGGTTTTACAGTGAAAACTGCAGGAACTTCAAACCGGCACTAGGAAACAGACTGAGAAATCAGAGAAAAAGTGTCTCCTGCATCCCGTTCCCTTGGTGCTAGATGAACGAACGTCTCTCCACTTGCTCAGTTCTGAGAGATAAGTGTGTGTGAAAGCCGTACTTCACCTAGCTTGTTGGGAACACAAAGGTTTTTTTTCAGTTGGCAACTCCATTCCATACATATATATGGGGAGGTACAAGCTCCAACACGGTTTTACAGTGAAAACTGCAGGAACTTCAAACCGGCACTAGGAAACAGACTGAGAAAGCAGAGAAAAAGTGTCTCCTGCAACCCGTTCCCTTGGTGCTAGATGAACGAACGTCTCTCCACTTGCTCAGTTCTGAGAGATAAGAGTGTGTGAAAGCCGTTCTTCACCTAGCTTGTTGGGAATACAAAGTTTCTTTTCAGTTGCAAACTCCATTCCATACATATATATGGGGAGGTAGAAGCTCCAACACGGTTTTACAGTGAAAACTGCAGGAACTTCAAACCGGCACTAGGAAACAGACTGAGAAAGCAGAGAAAAAGTCTCTCCTGCAACCCGTTCCCTTGGTGCTAGATGAACGAACGTCTCTCCACTTGCTCAGTTCTGAGAGATAAGTGTGTGTGAAAGCCGTCCTTCACCTAGCTTGTTGGGAACACAAAGTTTCTTTTCAGTTGCAAACTCCATTCCATACATATATATGGTGAGGTACTAGCTCCAACTCTGTTTTACAGTGAAAACTGCAGGAAATTCAAACCGGCACTAGGAAACAGACTGAGAAAGCAGAGAAAAAGTGTCTCCTGCAACCCGTTCCCTTGGTGCTAGATGAACGAACGTCTCTCCACTTGCTCAGTTCTGAGAGATAAGTGTGTGTGAAAGCCGTCCTTCACCTAGCTTGTTTTGAACACAAAGTTTTTTTTCAGTTGGCAACTCCATTCCATACATATATATGGGGAGGTAGAAGTTCCAACTCGGTTTTACAGTGAAAACTGCAGGAACATGAAACCGGCACTAGGAAACAGACTGAGAAAGCAGAGAAAAAGTGTCTCCTGCAACCCGTTCCCTTGGTGCTAGATGAACGAACGTCTCTCCACTTGCTCAGTTCTGAGAGATAAGTGTGTGTGAAAGCCGTTCTTCACCTAGCTTGTTGGGAAGACAAAGTTTCTTTTCAGTTGCAAACTCCATTCCATACATATATATGGGAAGGTAGAAGTTCCAACTCGGTTTTACAGTGAAAACTGCAGGAACTTCAAACCGGCACTAGGAAACAGACTGAGAAATCAGAGAAAAAGTGTCTCCTGCATCCCGTTCCCTTGGTGCTAGATGAACGAACGTCTCTCCACTTGCTCAGTTCTGAGAGATAAGTGTGTGTGAAAGCCGTACTTCACCTAGCTTGTTGGGAACACAAAGGTTTTTTTTCAGTTGGCAACTCCATTCCATACATATATATGGGGAGGTACAAGCTCCAACACGGTTTTACAGTGAAAACTGCAGGAACTTCAAACCGGCACTAGGAAACAGACGGAGAAAGCAGAGAAAAAGTCTCTCCTGCAACCCGTTCCCTTGGTGCTAGATGAACGAACGTCTCTCCACTTGCTCAGTTCTGAGAGATAAGTGTGTGTGAAAGCCGACCTTCACCTAGCTTGTTGGGAACACAAAGTTTCTTTTCAGTTGCAAACTCCATTCCATACATATATATGGTGAGGTACTAGCTCCAACTCGGTTTTACAGTGAAAACTGCAGGAAATTCAAACCGGCACTAGGAAACAGACTGAGAAAGCAGAGAAAAAGTGTCCCCTGCGACCCGTTCCCTTGGTGCTAGATGAACGAACGTCTCTCCACTTGCTCAGTTCTGAGAGATAAGTGTGTGTGAAAGCCGTCCTTCACCTAGCTTGTTGGGAACACAAAGTTTCTTTTCAGTTGCAAACTCCATTCCATACATATATATGGGGAGGTAGAAGCTCCAACACGGTTTTACAGTGAAAACTGCAGGAACTTCAAACCGGCACTAGGAAACAGACTGAGAAAGCAGAGAAAAAGTGTCTCCTGCAACCCGTTCCCTTGGTGCTAGATGAACGAACGACTCTCCACTTGCTCAGTTCTGAGAGATAAGAGTGTGTGAAAGCCGTTCTTCACCTAGCTTGTTGGGAATACAAAGTTTCTTTTCAGTTGCAAACTCCATTCCATACATATATATGGGGAGGTACTAGCTTCAACTCGGTTTTACAGTGAAAACTGCAGGAACTTCAAAACGGCACTAGGAAACAGACTGAGAAAGCAGAGAAAAAGTGTCTCCTGCAACCCGTTCCCTTGGTGCTAGATGAACGAACGTCTCTCCACTTGCTCAGTTCTGAGAGATAAGTGTGTGTGAAAGCCGTACTTCACCTAGCTTGTTGGGAACACAAAGTTTCTTTTCAGTTGCAAACTCCATTCCATACATGCATATGGGGAGGTACAAGCTCCAACACGGTTTTACAGTGAAAACTGCAGGAACTTCAAACCGGCACTAGGAAACAGACTGAGAGCGCAGAGAAAAAGTGTCACCTGCAACCCGTTCCCTTGGTGCTAGATGAACGAACGTCTCTCCACATGATCAGTTGTGAGAGTTAAGTGTGTGTGAAAGCCGTCCTTCACCTAGCTTGTTGGGAACACAAAGTTTCTTTTCAGTTGCAAACTCCATTCCATACATATATATGGGGAGGTAGAAGCTCCAACACGGTTTCACAGTGAAAACTGCAGGAACTTCAAACCGGCACTAGGAAACAAATGGAGAAAGCAGAGAAAAAGTCTCTCCTGCAACCCGTTCCCTTGGTGCTAGATGAACGAACGTCTCTCCACTTGCTCATTTCTGAGAGATAAGTGTGTGTGAATGCCGTCCTTCACCTAGCTTGTTGGGAACACAAAGTTTCTTTTCAGTTGCAAACTCCATTCCATACATATATATGGGTAGGTACTAGCTCCAACTCGGTTTTACAGTGAAAACTGCAGGAAATTCAAACCGGCACTAGGAAACAGACTGAGAAAGCAGAGAAAAAGTGTCTCCTGCGACCCGTTCCCTTGGTGCTAGATGAACGAACGTCTCTCCACTTGCTCAGTTCTGAGAGATAAGTGTGTGTGAAAGCCGTCCTTCACCTAGCTTGTTTGAACACAAAGTTTTTTTTCAGTTGGCAACTCCATTCCATACATATATATGGGGAGGTAGAAGTTCCAACTCGGTTTTACAGTGAAAACTGCAGGAACTTCAAACAGGCACTAGGAAACAGACTGAGAAAGCAGAGAAAAAGTGTCTCCTGCAACCCGTTCCCTTGGTGCTAGATGAACGAACGTCTCTCCACTTGCTCAGTTCTGAGAGATCAGTGTTTGTGAAAGCCGTCCTTCACCTAGCTTGTTGGGAACACAAAGTTTCTTTTCAGTTGCAAACTCCATTCCATACATATATATGGGGAGGTACAAGCTCCAACACGGTTTTACAGTGTGAACTGCAGGAACTTCAAACCGGCACTAGGAAACAGACAGAGATAGCAGAGAAAAAGTGTCTCCTGCAACCCGTTCCCTTGGTGCTAGATGAACGAACGTCTCTCCACTTGCTCAGTTCTGAGAGATAAGTGTGTGTGAAAGCCGTCCTTCACCTAGCTTGTTGGGAACAAAAGTTTCTTTTCAGTTGCAAACTCCATTCCATACATATATATGGGAAGGTAGAAGTTCCAACTCGGTTTTACAGTGAAAACTGCAGGAACTTCAAACCGGCACTAGGAAACAGACTGAGAAATCAGAGAAAAAGTGTCTCCTGCATCCCGTTCCCTTGGTGCTAGATGAACGAACGTCTCTCCACTTGCTCAGTTCTGAGAGATAAGTGTGTGTGAAAGCCGTACTTCACCTAGCTTGTTGGGAACACAAAGGTTTTTTTTCAGTTGGCAACTCCATTCCATACATATATATGGGGAGGTACAAGCTCCAACACGGTTTTACAGTGAAAACTGCAGGAACTTCAAACCGGCACTAGGAAACAGACGGAGAAAGCAGAGAAAAAGTCTCTCCTGCAACCCGTTCCCTTGGTGCTAGATGAACGAACGTCTCTCCACTTGCTCAGTTCTGAGAGATAAGTGTGTGTGAAAGCCGTCCTTCACCTAGCTTGTTGGGAACACAAAGTTTCTTTTCAGTTGCAAACTCCATTCCATACATATATATGGTGAGGTACTAGCTCCAACTCGGTTTTACAGTGAAAACTGCAGGAAATTCAAACCGGCACTAGGAAACAGACTGAGAAAGCAGAGAAAAAGTGTCCCCTGCGACCCGTTCCCTTTGTGCTAGATGAACGAACGTCTCTCCACTTGCTCAGTTCTGAGAGATAAGTGTGTGTGAAAGCCGTCCTTCACCTAGCTTGTTGGGAACACAAAGTTTCTTTTCAGTTGCAAACTCCATTCCATACATATATATGGGGAGGTACAAGCTCCAACACGGTTTTACAGTGAAAACTGCAGGAACTTCAAACCGGCACTAGGAAACAGACTGAGAAAGCAGAGAAAAAGTGTCTCCTGCAACCCGTTCCCTTGGTGCTAGATGAACGAACGACTCTCCACTTGCTCAGTTCTGAGAGATAAGAGTGTGTGAAAGCCGTTCTTCACCTAGCTTGTTGGGAATACAAAGTTTCTTTTCAGTTGCAAACTCCATTCCATACATATATATGGGGAGGTACTAGCTTCAACTCGGTTTTACAGTGCAAACTGCAGGAACTTCAAACCGGCACTAGGAAACAGACTGAGAAAGCAGAGAAAAAGTGTCTCCTGCAACCCGTTCCCTTGGTGCTAGATGAACGAACGTCTCTCCACTTGCTCAGTTCTGAGAGATAAGTGTGTGTGAAAGCCGTCCTTCACCTAGATTGTTGGGAACAAAAGTTTCTTTTCAGTTGCAAACTCCATTCCATACATATATATGGGGAGGTAGAAGCTCCAACACGGTTTTACAGTGAAAACTGCAGGAACTTCAAACAGGCACTAGAAAACAAACTTAGAAAGCAGAGAAAAAGTCTCTCCTGCAACCCGTTCCCTTGGTGCTAGATGAACGAACGTCTCTCCACTTGCTCAGTTATGAGAGATAAGAGTGTGTGAAAGCCGTTCTTCACTTGCTTGTTGGGAACACAAAGTTTCTTTTCAGTTGCAAACTCCATTCCATACATATATATGGGAAGGTAGAAGTTCCAACTCGGTTTTACAGTGAAAACTGCAGGAAATTCAAACCGGCACTAGGAAACAGACTGAGAAAGCAGAGAAAAAGTGTCTCCGGCTACCCGTTCCCTTGGTGCTAGATGAACGAAAGTCTCTCCACTTGCTCAGTTCTGAGAGATAAGTGTGTGTGAAAGCCGTACTTCACCTAGCTTGTTGGGAACACAAAGGTTTTTTTTCAGTTGGCAACTCCATTCCATACATATATATGGGGAGGTACAAGCTCCAACACGGTTTTACAGTGAAAAGTGCAGGAACTTCAAAACGGCACTAGGAAACAGACTGAGAAAGCAGAGAAAAAGTGTCTCCTGCAACCCGTTCCCTTGGTGCTAGATGAACGAACGTCTCTCCACTTGCTCAGTTCTGAGAGATAAGAGTGTGTGAAAGCCGTTCTTCACCTAGCTTGTTGGGAACACAAAGTTCCTTTTCAGTTGCAAACTCCATTCCATACATATATATGGGGAGGTACTAGCTTCAACTCGGTTTTACAGTGAAAACTGCAGGAACTTCAAACCGGCACTAGGAAACAGACTGAGAAAGCAGAGAAAAAGTGTCTCCTGCAACCCGTTCCCTTGGTGCTAAATGAACGAACGTCTCTCCACTTGCTCAGTTCTGAGAGATAAGTGTGTGTGAAAGCCGTACTTCACCTAGCTTGTTGGGAACACAAAGTTTCTTTTCAGTTGCAAACTCCATTCCATACATACATATGGGGAGGTACAAGCTCCAACACGGTTTTACAGTGAAAACTGCAGGAACTTCAAACCGGCACTAGGAAACAGACTGAGAAAGCAGAGAAAAAGTGTCTCCTGCAACCCGTTCCCTTGGTGCTAGATGAACGAACGTCTCTCCACATTATCAGTTGTGAGAGTTAAGTGTGTGTGAAAGCCGTCCTTCACCTAGCTTGTTGGGAACACAAAGTTTCTTTTCAGTTGCAAACTCCATTCCATACATATATATGGGGAGGTAGAAGCTCCAACACGGTTTCACAGTGAAAACTGCAGGAACTTCAAACCGGCACTAGGAAACAGACTGAGAAAGCAGAGAAAAAGTGTCTCCTGCAACCCGTTCCCTTGGTGCTAAATGAACGAACGTCTCTCCACTTGCTCAGTTCTGAGAGATAAGTGTGTGTGAAAGCCGTCCTTCACCTAGCTTGTTGGGAACAAAAGTTTCTTTTCAGTTGCAAACTCCATTCCATACATATATATGGGGAGGTAGAAGCTCCAACACGGTTTTACAGTGAAAACTGCAGGAACTTCAAACAGGCACTAGGAAACAGACTTAGAATGCAGAGAAAAAGTCTCTCCTGCTACCCGTTCCCTTGGTGCTAGATGAACGAACGTCTCTCCACTTGCTCAGTTCTGAGAGATAAGTGTGTGTGAAAGCCGTCCTTCACCTAGATTGTTGGGAACAAAAGTTTCTTTTCAGTTGCAAACTCCATTCCATACATATATATGGGGAGGTAGAAGCTCCAACACGGTTTTACAGTGAAAACTGCAGGAACTTCAAACAGGCACTAGAAAACAAACTTAGAAAGCAGAGAAAAAGTCTCTCATGCAACCCGCTCCCTTGGTGCTAGATGAACGAACGTCTCTCCACTTGCTCAGTTATGAGAGATAAGAGTGTGTGAAAGCCGTTCTTCACTTGCTTGTAGGGAACACAAAGTTTCTTTTCAGTTGCAAACTCCATTCCATACATATATATGGGAAGGTAGAAGTTCCAACTCGGTTTTACAGTGAAAACTGCAGGAACTTCAAACCGGCACTAGGAAACAGACTGAGAAAGCAGAGAAAAAGTGTCTCCTGCAACCCGTTCCCTTGGTGCTAGATGAACGAACGTCTCTCCACTTGCTCAGTTCTGAGAGATAAGTGTGTGTGAAAGCCGTACTTCACCTAGCTTGTTGGGAACACAAAGTTTCTTTTCAGTTGCAAACTCCATTCCATACATACATATGGGGAGGTACAAGCTCCAACACGGTTTTACAGTGAAAACTGCAGGAACTTCAAACCGGCACTAGGAAACAGACTGAGAAAGCAGAGAAAAAGTGTCACCTGCAACCCGTTCCCTTGGTGCTAGATGAACGAACGTCTCTCCACATGATCAGTTGTGAGAGTTAAGTGTGTGTGAAAGCCGTCCTTCACCTAGCTTGTTGGGAACACAAAGTTTCTTTTCAGTTGCAAACTCCATTCCATACATATATATGGGGAGGTAGAAGCTCCAACACGGTTTCACAGTGAAAACTGCAGGAACTTCAAACCGGCACTAGGAAACAAATGGAGAAAGCAGAGAAAAAGTCTCTCCTGCAACCCGTTCCCTTGGTGCTAGATGAACGAACGTCTCTCCACTTGCTCATTTCTGAGAGATAAGTGTGTGTGAATGCCGTCCTTCACCTAGCTTGTTGGGAACACAAAGTTTCTTTTCAGTTGCAAACTCCATTCCATACATATATATGGGGAGGTAGAAGCTCCAACACGGTTTTACAGTGAAAACTGCAGGAACTTCAAACAGGCACTAGAAAACATACTTAGAAAGCAGAGAAAAAGTCTCTCCTGCAACCCGCTCCCTTGGTGCTAGATGAACGAACGTCTCTCCACTTGCTCAGTTATGAGAGATAAGAGTGTGTGAAAGCCGTTCTTCACTTGCTTGTAGGGAACACAAAGTTTCTTTTCAGTTGCAAACTCCATTCCATACATATATATGGGAAGGTAGAAGTTCCAACTCGGTTTTACAGTGAAAACTGCAGGAAATTCAAACCGGCACTAGGAAACAGACTGAGAAAGCAGAGAAAAAGTGTCTCCTGCAACCCGTTCCCTTGGTGCTAGATGAACGAACGTCTCTCCACTTGCTCAGTTCTGAGAGATAAGTGTGTGTGAAAGCCGTACTTCACCTAGCTTGTTGGGAACACAAAGGTTTTTTTTCAGTTGGCAACTCCATTCCATACATATATATGGGGAGGTACAAGCTCCAACACGGTTTTACAGTGAAAACTGCAGGAACTTCAAACCGGCACTAGGAAACAGACTTAGATAGCAGAGAAATAGTGTCTCCTGCAACCCGTTCCCTTGGTGCTATATGAACGTACGTCTCTCCACTTGTTCAGTTCTGAGAGATAAGAGTGTGTGAAAGCCGTTCTTCAAGTAGCTTGTTGGGAACACAAAGTTTCTTTTCAGTTGCAAACTCCATTCCATACATATATATGGGGAGGTACTAGCTTCAACTCGGTTTTACAGTGAAAACTGCAGGAACTTCAAAACGGCACTAGGAAACAGACTGAGAAAGCAGAGAAAAAGTGTCTCCTGCAACCCGTTCCCTTGGTGCTAGATGAACGAACGTCTCTCCACTTGCTCAGTTCTGAGAGATAAGTGTGTGTGAAAGCCGTACTTCACCTAGCTTGTTGGGAACACAAAGTTTCTTTTCAGTTGCAAACTCCATTCCATACATACATATGGGGAGGTACAAGCTCCAACACGGTTTTACAGTGAAAACTGCAGGAACTTCAAACCGGCACTAGGAAACAGACTGAGAAAGCAGAGAAAAAGTGTCACCTGCAACCCGTTCCCTTGGTGCTAGATGAACGAACGTCTCTCCACATGATCAGTTGTGAGAGTTAAGTGTGTGTGAAAGCCGTCCTTCACCTAGCTTGTTGGGAACACAAAGTTTCTTTTCAGTTGCAAACTCCATTCCATACATATATATGGGGAGGTAGAAGCTCCAACACGGTTTCACAGTGAAAACTGCAGGAACTTCAAACCGGCACTAGGAAACAAATGGAGAAAGCAGAGAAAAAGTCTCTCCTGCAACCCGTTCCCTTGGTGCTAGATGAACGAACGTCTCTCCACTTGCTCATTTCTGAGAGATAAGTGTGTGTGAATGCCGTCCTTCACCTAGCTTGTTGGGAACACAAAGTTTCTTTTCAGTTGCAAACTCCATTCCATACATATATATGGGGAGGTACTAGCTCCAACTCGGTTTTACAGTGAAAACTGCAGGAAATTCAAACCGGCACTAGGAAACAGACTGAGAAAGCAGAGAAAAAGTGTCTCCTGCGACCCGTTCCCTTGGTGCTAGATGAACGAACGTCTCTCCACTTGCTCAGTTCTGAGAGATAAGTGTGTGTGAAAGCCGTCCTTCACCTAGCTTGTTTTGAACACAAAGTTTTTTTTCAGTTGGCAACTCCATTCCATACATATATATGGGGAGGTAGAAGTTCCAACTCGGTTTTACAGTGAAAACTGCAGGAAATTCAAACAGGCACTAGGAAACAGACTGAGAAAGCAGAGAAAAAGTGTCTCCTGCAACCCGTTCCCTTGGTGCTAGATGAACGAACGTCTCTCCACTTGCTCAGTTCTGAGAGATCAGTGTTTGTGAAAGCCGTCCTTCACCTAGCTTGTTGGGAACACAAAGTTTCTTTTCAGTTGCAAACTCCATTCCATACATATATATGGGGAGGTACAAGCTCCAACACGGTTTTACAGTGTGAACTGCAGGAACTTCAAACCGGCACTAGGAAACAGACAGAGATAGCAGAGAAAAAGTGTCTCCTGCAACCCGTTCCCTTGGTGCTAGATGAACGAACGTCTCTCCACTTGCTCAGTTCTGAGAGATAAGTGTGTGTGAAAGCCGTCCTTCACCTAGCTTGTTGGGAACAAAAGTTTCTTTTCAGTTGCAAACTCCATTCCATACATATATATGGGGAGGTAGAAGCTCCAACACGGTTTTACAGTGAAAACTGCAGGAACTTCAAACAGGCACTAGGAAACAGACTTAGAAAGCAGAGAAAAAGTCTCTCCTGCAACCCGTTCCCTTGGTGCTAGATGAACGAACGTCTCTCCACTTGCTCAGTTCTGAGAGATAAAAGTGTATGAAAGCCGTTCTTCACCTAGCTTGTTGGGAAGACAAAGTTTCTTTTCATTTGCAAACTCCATTCCATACATATACATGGGAAGGTAGAAGTTCCAACTCGGTTTTACAGTGAAAACTGCAGGAACTTCAAACCGGCACTAGGAAACAGACTGAGAAATCAGAGAAAAAGTGTCTCCTGCATCCCGTTCCCTTGGTGCTAGATGAACGAACGTCTCTCCACTTGCTCAGTTCTGAGAGATAAGTGTGTGTGAAAGCCGTACTTCACCTAGCTCGTTGGGAACACAAAGGTTTTTTTTCAGTTGGCAACTCCATTCCATACATATATATGGGGAGGTACAAGCTCCAACACGGTATTACAGTGAAAACTGCAGGAACTTCAAACCGGCACTAGGAAACAGACTGAGAAAGCAGAGAAAAAGTGTCTCCTGCAACCCGTTCCCTTGGTGCTAGATGAACGAACGTCTCTCCACTTGCTCAGTTCTGAGAGATAAGAGTGTGTGAAAGCCGTTCTTCACCTAGCTTGTTGGGAATACAAAGTTTCTTTTCAGTTGCAAACTCCATTCCATACATATATATGGGGAGGTAGAAGCTCCAACACGGTTTTACAGTGAAAACTGCAGGAACTTCAAACCGGCACTAGGAAACAGACTGAGAAAGCAGAGAAAAAGTCTCTCCTGCAACCCGTTCCCTTGGTGCTAGATGAACGAACGTCTCTCCACTTGCTCAGTTCTGAGAGATAAGTGTGTGTGAAAGCCGTCCTTCACCTAGCTTGTTGGGAACACAAAGTTTCTTTTCAGTTGCAAACTCCATTCCATACATATATATGGTGAGGTACTAGCTCCAACTCTGTTTTACAGTGAAAACTGCAGGAAATTCAAACCGGCACTAGGAAACAGACTGAGAAAGCAGAGAAAAAGTGTCTCCTGCAACCCGTTCCCTTGGTGCTAGATGAACGAACGTCTCTCCACTTGCTCAGTTCTGAGAGATAAGTGTGTGTGAAAGCCGTCCTTCACCTAGCTTGTTTTGAACACAAAGTTTTTTTTCAGTTGGCAACTCCATTCCATACATATATATGGGGAGGTAGAAGTTCCAACTCGGTTTTACAGTGAAAACTGCAGGAACATGAAACCGGCACTAGGAAACAGACTGAGAAAGCAGAGAAAAAGTGTCTCCTGCAACCCGTTCCCTTGGTGCTAGATGAACGAACGTCTCTCCACTTGCTCAGTTCTGAGAGATAAGTGTGTGTGAAAGCCGTTCTTCACCTAGCTTGTTGGGAAGACAAAGTTTCTTTTCAGTTGCAAACTCCATTCCATACATATATATGGGAAGGTAGAAGTTCCAACTCGGTTTTACAGTGAAAACTGCAGGAACTTCAAACCGGCACTAGGAAACAGACTGAGAAATCAGAGAAAAAGTGTCTCCTGCATCCCGTTCCCTTGGTGCTAGATGAACGAACGTCTCTCCACTTGCTCAGTTCTGAGAGATAAGTGTGTGTGAAAGCCGTACTTCACCTAGCTTGTTGGGAACACAAAGGTTTTTTTTCAGTTGGCAACTCCATTCCATACATATATATGGGGAGGTACAAGCTCCAACACGGTTTTACAGTGAAAACTGCAGGAACTTCAAACCGGCACTAGGAAACAGACGGAGAAAGCAGAGAAAAAGTCTCTCCTGCAACCCGTTCCCTTGGTGCTAGATGAACGAACGTCTCTCCACTTGCTCAGTTCTGAGAGATAAGTGTGTGTGAAAGCCGTCCTTCACCTAGCTTGTTGGGAACACAAAGTTTCTTTTCAGTTGCAAACTCCATTCCATACATATATATGGTGAGGTACTAGCTCCAACTCGGTTTTACAGTGAAAACTGCAGGAAATTCAAACCGGCACTAGGAAACAGACTGAGAAAGCAGAGAAAAAGTGTCTCCTGCAACCCGTTCCCTTGGTGCTAGATGAACGAACGACTCTCCACTTGCTCAGTTCTGAGAGATAAGAGTGTGTGAAAGCCGTTCTTCACCTAGCTTGTTGGGAATACAAAGTTTCTTTTCAGTTGCAAACTCCATTCCATACATATATATGGGGAGGTACTAGCTTCAACTCGGTTTTACAGTGCAAACTGCAGGAACTTCAAACCGGCACTAGGAAACAGACTGAGAAAGCAGAGAAAAAGTGTCTCCTGCAACCCGTTCCCTTGGTGCTAGATGAACGAACGTCTCTCCACTTGCTCAGTTCTGAGAGATAAGTGTGTGTGAAAGCCGTCCTTCACCTAGCTTGTTGGGAACACAAAGATTCTTTTCAGTTGCAAACTCCATTCCATACATATATATGGGGAGGTACAAGCTCCAACACGGTTTTACAGTGAAAACTGCAGGAACTTCAAACCGGCACTAGGAAACAGACTGAGAAAGCAGAGAAAAAGTGTCTCCTGCAACCCGTTCCCTTGGTGCTAGATGAACGAACGTCTCTCCACTTGATCAGTTGTGAGAGTTAAGTGTGTGTGAAAGCTGTCCTTCACCTAGCTTGTTGGGAACACAAAGTTTCTTTTCAGTTGCAAACTCCATTCCATACATATATATGGGGAGGTAGAACCTCCAACAAGGTTTTACAGTGAAAACTGCAGGAACTTCAAACCGGCACTAGGAAACAGACGGAGAAAGCAGAGAAAAAGTCTCTCCTGCAACCCGTTCCCATGGTGCTAGATGAACGAACGTCTCTCCACTTGCTCAGTTCTGAGAGATAAGTGTGTGTGAAAGCCGTCCTTCACCTAGCTTGTTGGGAACACAAAGTTTCTTTTCAGTTGCAAACTCCATTCCATACATATATATGGTGAGGTACTAGCTCCAACTCGGTTTTACAGTGAAAACTGCAGGAAATTCAAACCGGCACTAGGAAACAGACTGAGAAAGCAGAGAAAAAGTGTCTCCTGCGACCCGTTCCCTTGGTGCTAGATGAACGAACGTCTCTCCACTTGCTCAGTTCTGAGAGATAAGTGTGTGTGAAAGCCGTCCTTCACCTAGCTTGTTTTGAACACAAAGTTTTTTTTCAGTTGGCAACTCCATTCCATACATATATATGGGGAGGTAGAAGTTCCAACTCGGTTTTACAGTGAAAACTGGAGGAACTTCAAACAGGCACTAGGAAACAGACTGAGAAAGCAGAGAAAAAGTGTCTCCCGCAACCCGTTCCCTTGGTGCTAGATGAACGAACGTCTCTCCACTTGCTCAGTTCTGAGAGATAAGTGTGTGTGAAAGCCGTACTTCACCTAGCTTGTTGGGAACACAAAGGTTTTTTTTCAGTTGGCAACTCCATTCCATACATATATATGGGGAGGTACAAGCTCCAACACGGTTTTACAGTGAAAACTGCAGGAACTTCAAACCGGCACTAGGAAACAGACTGAGAAAGCAGAGAAAAAGTGTCTCCTGCAACCCATTCCCTTGGTGCTAGATGAACGAACGTCTCTCCACTTGCTCAGTTCTGAGAGATAAGAGTGTGTGAAAGCCGTTCTTCACCTAGCTTGTTGGGAATACAAAGTTTCTTTTCAGTTGCAAACTCCATTCCATACATATATATGGGGAGGTAGAAGCTCCAACACGGTTTTACAGTGAAAACTGCAGGAACTTCAAACCGGCACTAGGAAACAGACGGAGAAAGCAGAGAAAAAGTCTCTCCTGCAACCCGTTCCCATGGTGCTAGATGAACGAACGTCTCTCCACTTGCTCAGTTCTGAGAGATAAGTGTGTGTGAAAGCCGTCCTTCACCTAGCTTGTTGGGAACACAAAGTTTCTTTTCAGTTGCAAACTCCATTCCATACATATATATGGTGAGGTACTAGCTCCAACTCGGTTTTACAGTGAAAACTGCAGGAAATTCAAACCGGCACTAGGAAACAGACTGAGAAAGCAGAGAAAAAGTGTCTCCTGCGACCCGTTCCCTTGGTGCTAGATGAACGAACGTCTCTCCACTTGCTCAGTTCTTAGAGATAAGTGTGTGTGAAAGCCGTCCTTCACCTAGCTTGTTTTGAACACAAAGTTTTTTTTCAGTTGGCAACTCCATTCCATACATATATATGGGGAGGTAGAAGTTCCAACTCGGTTTTACAGTGAAAACTGCAGGAACTTCAAACAGGCACTAGGAAACAGACTGAGAAAGCAGAGAAAAATGTCTCCCGCAACCCGTTCCCTTGGTGCTAGATGAACGAACGTCTCTCCACTTGCTCAGTTCTGAGAGATAAGTGTGTGTGAAAGCCGTACTTCACCTAGCTTGTTGGGAACACAAAGGTTTTTTTTCAGTTGGCAACTCCATTCCATACATATATATGGGGAGGTACAAGCTCCAACACGGTTTTACAGTGAAAACTGCAGGAACTTCAAACCGGCACTAGGAAACAGACTGAGAAAGCAGAGAAAAAGTCTCTCCTGCAACCCGTTCCCTTGGTGCTAGGTGAACGAATGTCTCTCCACTTGCTCAGTTCTGAGAGATAAGTGTGTGTGAAAGCCGTCCTTCACCTAGCTTGTTGGGAACAAAAGTTTCTTTTCAGTTGCAAACTCCATTCCATACATATATATGGGGAGGTAGAAGCTCCAACACGGTTTTACAGTGAAAACTGCAGGAACTTCAAACAGGCACTAGGAAACAGCCTTAGAAAGCAGAGAAAAAGACTCTCCTGCAACCCGTTCCCTTGGTGCTAGATGAACGAACGTCTCTCCACTTGCTCAGTTCTGAGAGATAAGAGTGTGTGAAAGCCGTTCTTCACCTAGCTTGTTGGGAAGACAAAGTTTCTTTTCAGTTGCAAACTCCATTCCATACATATACATGGGAAGGTAGAAGTTCCAACTCGGTTTTACAGTGAAAACTGCAGGAACTTCAAACCGGCACTAGGAAACAGACTGAGAATTCAGAGAAAAAGTGTCTCCTGCATCCCGTTCCCTTGGTGCTAGATGAACGAACGTCTCTCCACTTGCTCAGTTCTGAGAGATAAGTGTGTGTGAAAGCCGTACTTCACCTAGCTTGTTGGGAACACAAAGGTTTTTTTTCAGTTGGCAACTCCATTCCATACATATATATGGGGAGGTACAAGCTCCAACACGGTTTTACAGTGAAAACTGCAGGAACTTCAAACCGGCACTAGGAAACAGACTGAGAAAGCAGAGAAAAAGTGTCTCCTGCAACCCGTTCCCTTGGTGCTAGATGAACGAACGTCTCTCCACTTGCTCAGTTCTGAGAGATAAGAGTGTGTGAAAGCCGTTCTTCACCTAGCTTGTTGGGAATACAAAGTTTCTTTTCAGTTGCAAACTCCATTCCATACATATATATGGGGAGGTAGAAGCTCCAACACGGTTTTACAGTGAAAACTGCAGGAACTTCAAACCGGCACTAGGAAACAGACGGAGAAAGCAGAGAAAAAGTCTCTCCTGCAACCCGTTCCCTTGGTGCTAGATGAACGAACGTCTCTCCACTTGCTCAGTTCTGAGAGATAAGTGTGTGTGAAAGCCGTCCTTCACCTAGCTTGTTGGGAACACAAAGTTTCTTTTCAGTTGCAAACTCCATTCCATACATATATATGGTGAGGTACTAGCTCCAAATCGGTTTTACAGTGAAAACTGCAGGAAATTCAAACCGGCACTAGGAAACAGACTGAGAAAGCAGAGAAAAAGTGTCTCCTGCGACCCGTTCCCTTGGTGCTAGATGAACGAACGTCTCTCCACTTGCTCAGTTCTGAGAGATAAGTGTGTGTGAAAGCTGTCCTTCACCTAGCTTGTTTTGAACACAAAGTTTTTTTTCAGTTGGCAACTCCATTCCATACATATATATGGGGAGGTAGAAGTTTCAACTCGGTTTTACAGTGAAAACTGCAGGAACATGAAACCGGCACTAGGAAACAGACTGAGAAAGCAGAGAAAAAGTGTCTCCTGCAACCCGTTCCCTTGGTGTTAGATGAACGTACGTCTCTCCACTTGCTCAGTTCTGAGAGATAAGTGTGTGTGAAAGCCGTCCTTCACCTAGCTGGTTGGGAACAAAAGTTTCTTTTCAGTTGCAAACTCCATTCCATACATATATATGGGGAGGTAGAAGCTCCAACACGGTTTTACAGTGAAAACTGCAGGAACTTCAAACAGGCACTAGGAAACAGACTTAGAAAGCAGAGAAAAAGTCTCTCCTGCAACCCGTTCCCTTGGTGCTAGATGAACGAACGTCTCTCCACTTGCTCAGTTCTGAGAGATAAGAGTGTGTGAAAGCCATTCTTCACCTAGCTTGTTGGGAAGACAAAGATTCTTTTCAGTTGCAAACTCCATTCCATACATATATATGGGAAGGTAGAAGTTCCAACTCGGTTTTACAGTGAAAACTGCAGGAACTTCAAACCGGCACTAGGAAACAGACTGAGAAAGCAGAGAAAAAGTGTCTTCTGAATCCCGTTCCCTTGGTGCTAGATGAACGAACGTCTCTCCACTTGCTCAGTTCTGAGAGATAAGTGTGTGTGAAAGCCGTACTTCACCTAGCTTGTTGGGAACACAAAGGTTTTTTTTCAGTTGGCAACTCCATTCCATACATATATATGGGGAGGTACAAGCTCCAACACGGTTTTACAGTGAAAACTGCAGGACCTTCAAACCGGCACAAGGAAACAGACTGAGAAAGCAGAGAAAAAGTGTCTCCTGCAACCCGTTCCCTTGGTGCTAGATGAACGAACGTCTCTCCACTTGCTCAGTTCTGAGAGATAAGAGTGTGTGAAAACCGTTCTTCACCTTGCTTGTTGGGAATACAAAGTTTCTTTTCAGTTGCAAACTCCATTCCATACATATATACGGGGAGGTACTAGCTTCAACTCGGTTTTACAGTGAAAACTGCAGGAACTTCAAACCGGCACTAGGAAACAGACTGAGAAAGCAGAGAAAAAGTCTCTCCTGCAACCCGTTCCCTTGGTGCTAGATGAACGAACGTCTCTCCACTTGCTCAGTTCTGAGAGATAAGTGTGTGTGAAAGCCGTCCTTCACCTAGCTTGTTGGGAACACAAAGTTTCTTTTCAGTTGCAAACTCCATTCCATACATATATATGGTGAGGTACTAGCTCCAACTCGGTTTTACAGTGAAAACTGCAGGAAATTCAAACCGGCACTAGGAAACAGACTGAGAAAGCAGAGAAAAAGTGTCTCCTGCGACCCGTTCCCTTGGTGCTAGATGAACGAACGTCTCTCCACTTGCTCAGTTCTGAGAGATAAGTGTGTGTGAAAGCCGTCCTTCACCTAGCTTGTTTTGAACACAAAGTTTTTTTTCAGTTGGCAACTCCATTCCATACATATATATGGGGAGGTAGAAGTTCCAACTCGGTTTTACAGTGAAAACTGCAGGAACTTCAAACAGGCACTAGGAAACAGACTGAGAAAGCAGAGAAAAAGTGTCTCCCGCAACCCGTTCCCTTTGTGCTAGATGAACGAACGTCTCTCCACTTGCTCAGTTCTGAGAGATAAGTGTGTGTGAAAGCCGTACTTCACCTAGCTTGTTGGGAACACAAAGGTTTTTTTTCAGTTGGCAACTCCATTCCATACATATATATGGGGAGGTACAAGCTCCAACACGGTTTTACAGTGAAAACTGCAGGAACTTCAAACCGGCACTAGGAAACAGACTGAGAAAGCAGAGAAAAAGTGTCTCCTGCAACCCGTTCCCTTGGTGCTAGATGAACGAACGTCTCTCCACTTGCTCAGTTCTGAGAGATAAGAGTGTGTGAAAGCCGTTCTTCACCTAGCTTGTTGGGAATACAAAGTTTCTTTTCAGTTGCAAACTCCATTCCATACATATATATGGGGAGGTAGAAGCTCCAACACGGTTTTACAGTGAAAACTGCAGGAACTTCAAACCGGCACTAGGAAACAGACGGAGAAAGCAGAGAAAAAGTCTCTCCTGCAACCCGTTCCCTTGGTGCTAGATGAACGAACGTCTCTCCACTTGCTCAGTTCTGAGAGATAAGTGTGTGTGAAAGCCGTCCTTCACCTAGCTTGTTGGGAACACAAAGTTTCTTTTCAGTTGCAAACTCCATTCCATACATATATATGGTGAGGTACTAGCTCCAACTCGGTTTTACAGTGAAAACTGCAGGAAATTCAAACCGGCACTAGGAAACAGACTGAGAAAGCAGAGAAAAAGTGTCTCCTGCGACCCGTTCCCTTGGTGCTAGATGAACGAACGTCTCTCCACTTGCTCAGTTCTGAGAGATAAGTGTGTGTGAAAGCTGTCCTTCACCTAGCTTGTTTTGAACAAAAAGTTTTTTTTCAGTTGGCAACTCCATTCCATACATATATATGGGGAGGTAGAAGTTTCAACTCGGTTTTACAGTGAAAACTGCAGGAACATGAAACCGGCACTAGGAAACAGACTGAGAAAGCAGAGAAAAAGTCTCTCCTGCAACCCGTTCCCTTGGTGTTAGATGAACGTACGTCTCTCCACTTGCTCAGTTCTGAGAGATAAGTGTGTGTGAAAGCCGTCCTTCACCTAGCTTGTTGGGAACAAAAGTTTCTTTTCAGTTGCAAACTCCATTCCATACATATATATGGGGAGGTAGAAGCTCCAACACGGTTTTACAGTGAAAACTGCAGGAACTTCAAACAGGCACTAGGAAACAGACTTAGAAAGCAGAGAAAAAGTCTCTCCTGCAACCCGTTCCCTTGGTGCTAGATGAACGAACGTCTCTCCACTTGCTCAGTTCTGAGAGATAAGAGTGTGTGAAAGCCATTCTTCACCTAGCTTGTTGGGAAGACAAAGATTCTTTTCAGTTGCAAACTCCATTCCATACATATATATGGGAAGGTAGAAGTTCCAACTCGGTTTTACAGTGAAAACTGCAGGAACTTCAAACCGGCACTAGGAAACAGACTGAGAAAGCAGAGAAAAAGTGTCTTCTGAATCCCGTTCCCTTGGTGCTAGATGAACGAACGTCTCTCCACTTGCTCAGTTCTGAGAGATAAGTGTGTGTGAAAGCCGTACTTCACCTAGCTTGTTGGGAACACAAAGGTTTTTTTTCAGTTGGCAACTCCATTCCATACATATATATGGGGAGGTACAAGCTCCAACACGGTTTTACAGTGAAAACTGCAGGACCTTCAAACCGGCACAAGGAAACAGACTGAGAAAGCAGAGAAAAAGTGTCTCCTGCAACCCGTTCCCTTGGTGCTAGATGAACGAACGTCTCTCCACTTGCTCAGTTCTGAGAGATAAGAGTGTGTGAAAACCGT